>NW_023503161.1:2810000-3307864 GCF_014466165.1 Pleurotus ostreatus | reverse complement strand
TAGTGGCAGTTGTTGATGCTGATGTATCTTCAAATAGCGATTGATCCAAGTTGGCCAACTCAAAGTCGTTGAAACTGTTAAACAAGTGGTCGTCATCTGAATCATCTCCAGATGTAGCTGGTTGAGTGGTGCTGGTGGGAACTGTAGCAGCTTGCATATTTGTAACAGTCTTCTTTGGTACCACACCCATGATCCGTTCCCATTCGCTGCGCTTGATGTCCTGGATAAGCTGGTGATAAGCACTGCTGAATGGCAAGTCAGGATTGCACAAGTTGCATAGACGTGTGTTGGAATGAATCTTGGCCAGTTCCCGACAGGTTTGAACATGTCCATCTAGCAATTTCGAAGGAACCGCCCTATGACATCCACCCCAACCCCTCACCCACTGCAATGTCTCTGTTGTGCAATCTCGATCATCAAGTCGAGAATGAGGATCAATGATATGAACAGCCCTGTCATTGATGAGAATGGCCTTAGCGGAACCACCACCACGACCACCACGACCAGCGCCTTGAATGATGTTGAGGGATGTTGTATGGAACACCAACGAAGACAACAGCGACCACATTTGGATGATCAACACCATGTATCATGCCAGTCCGTAGCAGTAATCCACCGGAATTCTGAACTTGTGCCATTCATCCAGTTGTGTTCATTGTCCTGCTCTGACGCTGGTTTCGAGTTTTGAATGCGAGATCATGTTGTGGGTATAGCCAGCCAGTTTGTCTGCATCGCTAGTCGATTGCGTAAAAGACAATGCCCTTGTCGTTTGGCCCAAAGTCCTTGTCCAGAATAGCGATAACGCCACGGATGACCTCATGCATAGGCACTACGTTCCTGTCCATGGAGTACTGGTGGTATTCAATTTGAGGCTGAGGAACTGGCGAACGAAGAACAGCAGTCGAACGGCGAGCACCAACAAGGCTGAGGAACTCTGTCCTCCTTTTTGATGGGAAGCGTAGCGGGTGAGGTAGACCTTCTGAACTGGAAAGTCTGCGAGATGCCACAGCTGCTGGAAAGTCCTTGCGCCATGAGTTTGAGGTGAAGATCTGATGTGCTTCATCTATTACAACACGTTTGATACACCTTTCGTTCTCTGCATAGGCACTGTATACTATTTAGCATGAGCTGGTAACGAATTGAGAAGTACTCACTTGGCGAATGTACCACAAATAGCAGTTTCCAGTGCCACAAATACCAATGGCGACCTGCCCATGTCCCGAGTGCTTGCTAGTGTAGTGAAGTGCATTGATACCGAATGCCTGCGCCTTGACCAACTGGTCTTGAAGTAAAGCCTTGTTGGGAACGACCACGATTGTCTTGTAGCCAAGATGCTGCTCTTTGAAAACCGGTAGCAAATATGACAAGCTTTTGCCTCCACCAGTTGGAAGAATGCCCACGAAGTTGTTCTCCAAAGCTAAGGCATGTTCGAGCGATATTCCGTTGACCTGGCGACTTGAATTCAGCAGTTTGGATTCTTGAAGAACTTCCGAAGCAAGTCGAGTGCATATCCTGGCTCATTCACTGAGGGCCCAGTCGGTGGTAGAGGCGCAGCAGAAGAAGAAGAAGGAACAGGAGGAAGCGAGGCTGCTGGTGCAGAAAGTTCTGGTGGATCATCTCCATACAAGTCCTCAATCTCGGTGTAATCCCCTTGAGCAATCTCCTGGAGTGGCGTAACCGGGTGTATGGATGTCGAAGTAGACTCGTGCAAGGGGAAACTGTGGGCGCTGAATCTGCATAGCGAATGCCTTCTGACTGAGCAATGAACAGCGCTTTCTGAACACCCTCTGCCACCGATTTCTGCACCTTGGACTCTACAGCATCCATAACCCGAGCCATGGCAGATGAAACCGCACCCGTAACCGTATTGGCAATCTCAGCACGTATGCCTGCAAGCAAGGCAGCTTGTATCGAGTGCAGGCGTAGCAGCAGTAACACCAGAAGTTGTGGAGGTAGTTGTGGTGGGAAATAACTGATTGCGCTTCTTGACTATTAGCGGAACCATGGGTGGATACTCTGGGAAGCAGCCCATCATTCTTGCCCAAGCGTCAGAGGCGAAACCAAAGCGTAGAACCATGTCGCTGGTGAGTGGACGGAAGATGGCCAGCCTCTGGTGCGTAGTGTGCACGTTCCACTCTTGTAGTGTGGCCACGAAGTTCAGCAAAAGCGTCTTCACACCTTCCATGGCCAGCTGGAACTCTGAGCCCAAGTAGACGCGCCCCATCTCAACCGTAAGTTGACGGAAGTTGCGCAAGCCGCAGTCCCTAACACCAGCCTTCTGCTGCATGAATGTGGCCAGGAGTTCGCTAAACGTATCTGCAGTTATCACCTTTCCCATGTCGAGCCACAGGTACTCAGCATACAGCAGTGCAGTCTCTTCATTCCAAGCGACACGAGCCAGAATCTGTTCCAAAGGACGTATACCAAGCAAGTAGATCTCCAGCAAGCGGGTGAGTTCTGGATGGCACTTCATGGCTATGAAGGACTCTGCGCCTTGTAGATGTTCTGCTTCGGTGGCGACGGGTGACGAGCCAGAGGTCTTTGAGCGAACGGAAGACAGTACGAGGTCGATTCGAGTTGCGAATCTTGTGCTCCACAAACTCTGCACCACGTGGATCAGGGCCAGCCGTAATGAAGCTGTATAGCGCCAGAGAGTGGTTGATCTCAGCGCATAATCCCAAGTACCTCCAAGACAGCAGCTTGATTCCAAACAGCACCACCAGCATTGTCTTTGCGTAACAGGAAAACGACCAGGCGTGTTGAGCAGCGCAGCCATTAACTGATTGGGCCTTGCGACCATAGGAATCGATGTCGTCCAGCCAGGAAGAGCCTCTAGCTGTAGTCGTCCAGTCGTCACTGATGTTGTCTGGAATCGAGTACTCAAATACTTCAGTGTTGAACAGAGAGGTAATTTGAGCCTTGATATGCGCAGCGAGTCCTTCAACTGCAAGCCGTAACCGTGGAACATCCAGAACACTCTTGTGGTATGTGATGAGTTGACCATCAGCACTGGAACCATAGTCGTAGGAGCCGCAGTAGTGTTGTGGACAAGAGAAGAGATGTACGACTGGTAGTTCGAAATCGTATTGAAGGCGGAGCGAACATTGAGTGCAAGATGAAGCTTGACTTGGTCTTCTACAAGTCTAATCAAGGATTTAGAAGCAGAATTTCACAGGATATGACAAGGAACTTACTCCTCAAATGCCTTTTCAGAACCATCAAGATGGCCAAGGGCGTGCATGAAGCATGTAACCCGGCAGAGATACTTGAGGATAGCCAGTGGTTGCGTCATGTACTGAGGCGATTTGAAAGATCCGTCATCTTGAATTGAAAGCAGCGCTATGAAGCATTCAATGAATCTACTCCATTTGCTGCTGCCATCTTCCGACTCCGTAACATTAGCGAAGCGACTCAGCATTGGCTGTACCAGTGTAATGCATGGCCACGACCTGGCTCTTCATATGGACACCATCTTTCAGTGATGCAAGGAGGGCTTGGGCATGTCTGATGTCGTCTTCAGATAGCGGGAACTGGTAGCCAGACTTGTTGCGTGTACCATCTATGGACTTGATAATTGCGTTGGCCAGCTTAGCAAGAACCGTAGAGTAGTTGCGAATGGTGGAGGGTAGTCTTCAAGTGGCTTGAAGTGGACGCTTTCCCTTCAATTAAAGATTAGAAATGACCAAGACAATATAAATAAAACATACATTGGATACCGTTTCAACATCTTGCGAACTTCAAAGGGTGACTTGCTGATTCTGCGCCCAGCAATTTGAAGGTACTCATTTGCCACATCACCAAGCTTAGCCAGGGCGACTCCCAGACCCATGTGTAGGCACCTTAACCAAGTCCAAAAGATCCCCCACAAGACGTCGATCCTTCAGAGAATCTGCTAGATGTGTATGCCAGCCAGTCCATCTGAACCATGAGTGGTAGTTCATGCGGATGAATAGGGCTGTAGAATGTGGGTGGTGGTAGTGAGATCTGGCAGTAGTTTGGTGGTGTAGATGTCGAGCAGAGATGAATCAACTGAAGGCGGTGATGGTGGTGGACGTAACTTCAAAGTAATGTCGTTGAGTAGGCGAGAAGAAGGGTTTGAACATAGCCTTTCGTGTAGTTTGATCCATATTGTGAAGGTACTTCTTTATGTTTACCAATATGACGTTCAAGTCATTGACTCCTTCAGGCAGGCGTAGTCGCAAGTACCGGCAGCAGTAGCCATCAGAGACTGCCAGACCTTCAACAGGTGGCCCTAACGTCTTTGGACGAAGTGGGACTTCCTTGTCGATGACGTGAAGCATGGCCAGAACATGGAGCAGTTTGCTCTTCATCCTGACGAGAGACAGGTGAAGCCATGTGAGCGAAGATGGCCTACTACTTTAGAGGGAATCCAGGCACTAGACAACCCATACAGTGAACCGTAGAGTAGTGGCGGTGAACTCGAAGACCATATTTCTCTAACGTAGCGGTAGTCGTCAAGTCGCTGATGGCAGGTTCAGTAGCCGTAACGTGCTGCGTAGGCAGACTTGGAAGTGGACGTGGTGTGATGTCCAGATCTGGTGAGGATGAGCGTAGTGATCCAAGACCAGGTGGGGTAGCTGGTTGGGCAACCAGAGGAGCAGGCGACAAGTGAGGACCAGGAGACGGAAGACGGAGAGGTGTTGCCTTTGGAGTAGGCGAAGAGACAGGCTGATCCTTAACAAGTACCAAATTAGTTCACAGCAAAATTGAATAAGATTGAATACAAACTGAGAGTGGCAAATCCACATCCATAAACTTATCCTCCAATTCAACTTCCTCATCCCCTTCTACAGCCTTGAAAGAGAACTTGACCACCTTATGAGCACTCCTGGAGTGGTGACTGAAGTTCTTAACATTTTCATGTTGAACATCACACAAGGGACAGCAGAGCAGATGCTCAATGCCATCCCTAACCACCAAGTAATCTTTGCTATCTAATTACAGTTCATACAACTACTAGTTCATGAGGAAAGCAAGGGAACTTACCAAAGGAGAAAATGTAGCTCTCATGATGAATGGGTTCTGATGTGCTCATTGTAGGTCTTCTTCCTGGACCATTCCTTGTTGCAGATGGAGCAGAAAGCCTTTCTACAGTGACCATGAAAGGAGCTACGATTCTGGGACTAGAAGAGCTCTAAGAATAGCTACATACCCTTGAGATGATGCCATTGCTGTGGTAAGAAGTTCTTGAAATGCAGATGTGAAGAGGATGCAAAAATAGAGTGCAGTAGTTTGCAGGTAGAGACAATAGGGGGTTCATTTCGCATTTTTTCACATTTGGAAGTCAGCTTCCTAGCCCCTGGGTCATGTGCTTACAGAATACTTCAGAGGTTTTCTGTAAGCACATGATCTAGGGGGGCTAGGAGTCACCTTCTGGCTGTACTTCGCATTTTTGCTGAATTTAAATGAGAAGACCTGGTGCTACAAATTGCTCCCCACATCGGACTTATGTTTTTTTACATTCTGAACAACTTTGTCCACTCAAGCAAGCCATGAAAATCAATCCCTAAGTCAGTAGCTCACTATTTGCTACTCAAGTTCGCATTTTTGCCCTTCTTGACTGCCTTAAAATGGCCCTAACTACTTCGGAATTTTGTATCTTATGCCTTTTATTATTCTGAACAACATTCCTCTATATACCTAAGCAATTGGAGCAGGTTCTGACCATGTTTCATTACAAAAAGTGCCACTAGAGCGGAATTTGAAGTCCCTAATGTGAGCTACTGACTGTGAGAAACTAATTTTGTAATGAGGTCGGAGTTGTGATGTATTGTAACTGTGAGAAAATGCGAAAACTCAGCTGCCTGAATAGGAAGGTCAGGGGAAAAGGGGAACAGGGGGCGCATTAAATAAAACACAAAGATAATTCTACAGGTCAGGGGCCCAAGTGGGCCCAAGTGGACACAACAACAGCCCAATCCTGAGGGATATATAGTGGGGAGGTCTGGGAGGTTGTTGTGTCCGCTTGGGCCCATTTCCCACATCCTTGTAGCCAGTATAGTGGTTTTGCAGGTAGTAATCCAGTTGCTGAATGATGAGGAAGTGGCCCAAGGTGGACACAACAGGGCTTCCCATATAGCCTTGGGGTATACCTAGAGATGGTAAGTTGTTGTGTCCGCTTGGGCCCACTTTCTGAGACTTGGGCCCCCCTTCTCCTCGTCCCAAAAACGGTATTTGGGCTATAGCACAAGGAGGAGGGCTGCTATCTCCGTAGGAATTTGATCAGTATACTCTCCTACATGCCCGGACATATTTCGTCACCTAACCCTGGGCTGGGGAGCGACGGTTGCTTCGCTACGCTCAGCGAGATTCTCGACGAAGAAGGGGGCGTGGAGGGACAACGTGACAAGAAAAGCCGGACACAACAAGCTGATTACCCATCAGTAGACCCTAACGGAGGTGTGTGAAGTTGTTGTGTCCCAAACGGAGGAGGTCGACCGATTACACCCTGTAATCCGTCGGATAATATAGATAGGTGATCCTCCATCAGTAGGCCCTAACGGAGGTGGGTGCACCTGTGGCGTTAGGTTCTGAGGAGGTCAGCGGAATAAGCTGCCTATTCCGTCGGATAATATAGATAGGGGAACAGGGGCACATTAAATAAAACACAAAGTTAATTCCACAGCTTCCTCAGATGGTGGCGCAACTCGGCGCAACAACGACCCAGTCCTGGGGGATATATATTGGCGAGGTTTGGGGAGCTGTTGCGCCGAGTTGCGCCACTGTTTGAAGTGGCTGGGGCCAGTATGGTAGTTTTGCAGGTAGTAAACGTGCTGCTGGATGATGAGGAAGCGGCGCAACACGGCGCAACAAGTTGTCCCATATACCTTGAGGGTATACCTAGAGATGGGTACTTGTTGCGCCGAGTCGCGCCAACATCCTGGCCGTTGGCACCCTCTTCTCCTCGTACCGAAACAGTATTTGAGCTACAGCACGAGGAGGAGGGCAGCTATCTCCGTAGGAATTTTATCAGTATACTCTCCTAACATGCCCGGACATATTTCGTCACCTAACCCTGGGTCGGGGAGCGACGGTTGCTTCGCTGCGCTCAGCGAGATTCTCGACGAAGAAGGGGGCACTGGAGCGTGGGGAAGCGGCGCAACTCGGCGCAACAAGGTGATTCTTCATCAGAACACCCTAACGGAGGTGTGTGAAGTTGTTGCGCCGCGAACGGAGAAGGTCGACCGATTACACCCTGTAATCCGTCGGATAATATAGATAGGCGTCGTCGAGTTCCCCACATCAGCATCGCGCCTGGCGCGTTCCATCCATGACTGGCGCGTCCATAGTCCTCACTCTACCGCCGTCTTCAAATTTGCGACCACGTTACGTCCCCCTTAGTGCCCTCAACCCACAGTCGTGGTTCGCAGAGGAAAGCTCAAGGGGGAATCATACGGGCGCATATATTCATGTCAAACGCGATATTGGCGACACGCGGGGTATTGACTAGCGGGCGTACAGGTGCAGGCGGAGGGTAGAACAGGAGGGCTGTAGGGCGCAGAGGACTAGGCTACAACTGGTAGCACTACCGTGGTACGTTGCTGTTGAGTCCATGCGCATATATGCACTGACACGCAGTAGATTAGCCTGGCGGCTACTGGATGGGTTGCGATGCTGCTGTCTCGCTGACGCGCGCCCTCCTTCGACCGAGATGACCGCAACCACTCCCTCACCGGGGGAGCCCCTATCTCCCATCGCTCCCTCTTGCTGCCTGCTTCCCCCGCAATTGCCAAAAACCGCCCCCAACTTGAGGGACCCCTGTCTCTTTCGGTGTGATGACATGCATGTCCGTGCCCCAATGGCAGCCCTGTCCTCTTCCACTTCACCGAGATGGCCGCAACCACCCCCACAATGTGGGGGGGCCCCTATCTCCCATCCCTCCCTTCGCCTCTTCGTCGACGCGATTCCTGAGGCCATCCCAACCATGTGGGGCCCCTATGTCATGTGCGTGTCACTACATGATGACGTGCACCTCTCCTTCGTTGCCATTCCCAACGCTATCCCCAACTGGTGTGGGCCCCTGTATCACATCACTCCCTTTGCCTCCCTTCAGCGCAATCCCCTGAAGCCATTCCCTCGTCGAGGGAGCCCCTATCTTCCTCTACCTCCCTTCGCAGCAATGTCTCTGTTATGCGGGCGCAGTCTCATCACATGATGGGGTGTCAAGAGTAGAATGGCTGTGAGCTTGTAGATAGTGTGTAGCATAGATTTCCGATGTATATATATGTGCTGATACTTGAATATTCAGTAGTGAGTCCATGTTAGAGCTCGTAAACGAGCTCTAACACTTCTAGCTTGTAGGCAATGCTTAGTCCATAACTTTGCCCACTCACCTAACCTAACCACCGAGACAATCGCTCGTAAACGAGCTCTGAAATAAACGTTCTGAAACCCGAAGCCTTAAAGTCCTAATAATCCCTAATATCCCTAAAGCTACTTAGTGTTTAGTACGTGTCAGTGCAAATTCAATTGTAAGTTCGCGTTAGAGCTCGCATGCGCGAGCTCTAACGCTTGTAGTTCAGACGCATATAATACTTATTGTGTACCTTATACTTGATTCTGGTCTACATTTCAGTAGAAAAAGGGCCTGAATGGGCCAAAAAGTCATAATATTGGTCCGGCCTAACCCAGCATTAGGCCCGGACTCAGTGGATAGAGCTCATTCTTCATGCTAACTTCGCATTTTTGAGCCTGTAGCTTGTCCTCAAAATATGCCAGCTATATACTGTCAATTGTATCCCATGTAATTTCGCATTCTGAGTACTTTTCTCCACTCAAGCAAGTCATGAAAATCAAATCCTGAGTCACTACTCCTGTATTTGCTGTTTGAGTTCGCATTTTTGCACCTTTTCACTGCCTTAAAATGGCCCTAACTACTTCGGAGTTTTTGTATCTTATGCTTTTTATCATTCTAAACAACTTTCCTCTCTATACCTAAGCAATTGGAGCAGGTCCTGACCATGTTTCATTACAAAAGGTGTCATTAGAGCGGATTTTGAAGTCCCTAATGTGAGCTACTGACTGTGAGAAACTAATTTTGTAATGAGGTCGGAGTTGTGATGTGTTGTAACTGTGAGAAAATGCGAAAACTCAGCTGCCTGAATAGGCAGGTCAGGGGAAAAGGGGAACAGGGGCACATTAAATAAAACACAAAGATAATTCCACAGCTTCCTCAGATGGTGGCGCAACTCGGCGCAACAACGACCCAGTCCTGGGGGATATATATGGCGAGGTTTGGGGAGCTGTTGCGCCGAGTTGCGCCACTGTTTGAAGTGGCTGGGGCCAGTATGGTAGTTTTGCAGGTAGTAAACGTGCTGCTGGATGATGAGGAAGCGGCGCAACACGGCGCAACAAGTTGTCCCATATACCTTGAGGGTATACCTAGAGATGGGTACTTGTTGCGCCAAGTCGCGCCAACATCCTGGCCGTTGGCACCCTCTTCTCCTCGTACCGAAACAGTATTTGAGCTACAGCACGAGGAGGAGGGCAGCTATCTCCGTAGGAATTTTATCAGTATACTCTCCTAACATGCCCGGACATATTTCGTCACCTAACCCTGGGTCGGGGAGCGACGGTTGCTTCGCTGCGCTCAGCGAGATTCTCAACGAAGAAGGAGGCGCTGGAGCGTGGGGAAGCGGCGCAACTTGGCGCGACAAGGTGATTCTTCATCAGAACACCCTAACGGAGGTGTGTGAAGTTGTTGCGCCGCGAACGGAGAAGGTCGACCGATTACACCCTGTAATCCGTCGGATAATATAGATAGGGCGTGTGAGATGTAGGCGCTTGTTGAGTGGTGCTGTACTAGGCAAGGCTTCTGCAGGACGCTTTCGGGATATGGTAGAAGGAACTGAAAGACTGATAGACGCTGGGGCGACTGGTGGAGGTACAACTGGAGGCACTGGGGTGGCTGTAGCAGAAGAAGCAGTAGACGTAGTGGCAGTTGTTGATGCTGATGTATCTTCAAATAGCGATTGATCCAAGTTGGCCAACTCAAAGTCGTTGAAACTGTTAAACAAGTGGTCGTCATCTGAATCATCTCCAGATGTAGCTGGTTGAGTGGTGCTGGTGGGAACTGTAGCAGCTTGCATATTTGTAACAGTCTTCTTTGGTACCACACCCATGATCCGTTCCCATTCGCTGCGCTTGATGTCCTGGATAAGCTGGTGATAAGCACTGCTGAATGGCAAGTCAGGATTGCACAAGTTGCATAGACGTGTGTTGGAATGAATCTTGGCCAGTTCCCGACAGGTTTGAACATGTCCATCTAGCAATTTCGAAGGAACCGCCCTATGACATCCACCCCAACCCCTCACCCACTGCAATGTCTCTGTTGTGCAATCTCGATCATCAAGTCGAGAATGAGGATCAATGATATGAACAGCCCTGTCATTGATGAGAATGGCCTTAGCGGAACCACCACCACGACCACCACGACCAGCGCCTTGAATGATGTTGAGGATGTTGTATGGAACACCAACGAAGACAACAGCGACCACATTTGGATGATCAACACCATGTATCATGCCAGTCGTAGCAGTAATCCACCGGAATTCTGAACTTGTGCCATTCATCCAGTTGTGTTCATTGTCTGCTCTGACGCTGGTTTCGAGTTTTGAATGCGAGATCATGTTGTGGGTATAGCCAGCCAGTTTGTCTGCATCGCTAGTCGATTGCGTAAAGACAATGCCCTTGTCGTTTGGCCCAAAGTCCTTGTCCAGAATAGCGATAACGCCACGGATGACCTCATGCATAGGCACTACGTTCCTGTCCATGGAGTACTGGTGGTATTCAATTTGAGGCTGAGGAACTGGCGAACGAAGAACAGCAGTCGAACGGCGAGCACCAACAAGGCTGAGGAACTCTGTCTCCTTTTTGATGGGAAGCGTAGCGGTGAGGTAGACCTTCTGAACTGGAAAGTCTGCGAGATGCCACAGCTGCTGGAAGTCCTTGCGCCATGAGTTTGAGGTGAAGATCTGATGTGCTTCATCTATTACAACACGTTTGATACACCTTTCGTTCTCTGCATAGGCACTGTATACTATTTAGCATGAGCTGGTAACGAATTGAGAAGTACTCACTTGGCGAATGTACCACAAATAGCAGTTTCCAGTGCCACAAATACCAATGGCGACCTGCCCATGTCCCGATGCTTGCTAGTGTAGTGAAGTGCATTGATACCGAATGCCTGCGCCTTGACCAACTGGTCTTGAAGTAAAGCCTTGTTGGGAACGACCACGATTGTCTTGTAGCCAAGATGCTGCTCTTTGAAAACCGGTAGCAAATATGACAAGCTTTTGCCTCCACCAGTTGGAAGAATGCCCACGAAGTTGTTCTCCAAAGCTAAGGCATGTTCGACGATATTCCGTTGACCTGGCGACTTGAATTCAGCAGTTGGATTCTTGAAGAACTTCCGAAGCAAGTCGAGTGCATATCCTGGCTCATTCACTGAGGGCCCAGTCGGTGGTAGAGGCGCAGCAGAAGAAGAAGAAGGAACAGGAGGAAGCGAGGCTGCTGGTGCAGAAAGTTCTGGTGGATCATCTCCATACAAGTCCTCAATCTCGGTGTAATCCCCTTGAGCAATCTCCTGGAGTGGCGTAACCGGGTGTATGGATGTCGAAGTAGACTCGTGCAAGGGGAACTGTGGCGCTGAATCTGCATAGCGAATGCCTTCTGACTGAGCAATGAACAGCGCTTTCTGAACACCCTCTGCCACCGATTTCTGCACCTTGGACTCTACAGCATCCATAACCCGAGCCATGGCAGATGAAACCGCACCCGTAACCGTATTGGCAATCTCAGCACGTATGCCTGCAAGCAAGGCAGCTGTATCGAGTGCAGGCGTAGCAGCAGTAACACCAGAAGTTGTGGAGGTAGTTGTGGTGGGAAATAACTGATTGCGCTTCTTGACTATTAGCGGAACCATGGGTGGATACTCTGGGAAGCAGCCCATCATTCTTGCCCAAGCGTCAGAGGCGAAACCAAAGCGTAGAACCATGTCGCTGGTGAGGGACGGAAGATGGCCAGCCTCTGGTGCGTAGTGTGCACGTTCCACTCTTGTAGTGTGGCCACGAAGTTCAGCAAAAGCGTCTTCACCTTCCATGGCCAGCTGGAACTCTGAGCCCAAGTAGACGCGCCCCATCTCAACCGTAAGTTGACGGAAGTTGCGCAAGCCGCAGTCCCTAACACCAGCCTTCTGCTGCATGAATGTGGCCAGGAGTTCGCTAAACGTATCTGCAGTTATCACCTTTCCCATGTCGAGCCACAGGTACTCAGCATACAGCAGTGCAGTCTCTTCATTCCAAGCGACACGAGCCAGAATCTGTTCCAAAGGACGTATACCAAGCAAGTAGATCTCCAGCAAGCGGGTGAGTTCTGGATGGCACTTCATGGCTATGAAGGACTCTGCGCCTTGTAGATGTTCTGCTTCGGTGCGACGGGTGACGAGCCAGAGGTCTTTGAGCGAACGGAAGACAGTACGAGGTCGATTCGAGTTGCGAATCTTGTGCTCCACAAACTCTGCACCACGTGGATCAGGGCCAGCCGTAATGAAGCTGTATAGCGCCAGAGAGTGGTTGATCTCGCGCATAATCCCAAGTACCTCCAAGACAGCAGCTTGATTCCAAACAGCACCACCAGCATTGTCTTTGCGTAACAGGAAACGACCAGGCGTGTTGAGCAGCGCAGCCATTAACTGATTGGGCCTTGCGACCATGGAATCGATGTCGTCCAGCCAGGAAGAGCCTCTAGCTGTAGTCGTCCAGTCGTCACTGATGTTGTCTGGAATCGAGTACTCAAATACTTCAGTGTTGAACAGAGAGGTAATTTGAGCCTTGATATGCGCAGCGAGTCCTTCAACTGCAAGCCGTAACCGTGGAACATCCAGAACACTCTTGTGGTATGTGATGAGTTGACCATCAGCACTGACCATAGTCGTAGGAGCCGCAGTAGTGTTGTGGACAAGAGAAGAGATGTACGACTGGTAGTTCGAAATCGTATTGAAGGCGGAGCGAACATTGAGTGCAAGATGAAGCTTGACTTGGTCTTCTACAAGTCTAATCAAGGATTTAGAAGCAGAATTTCACAGGATATGACAAGGAACTTACTCCTCAAATGCCTTTTCAGAACCATCAAGATGGCCAAGGGCGTGCATGAAGCATGTAACCCGGCAGAGATACTTGAGGATAGCCAGTGGTTGCGTCATGTACTGAGGCGATTTGAAAGATCCGTCATCTTGAATTGAAAGCAGCGCTATGAAGCATTCAATGAATCTACTCCATTTGCTGCTGCCATCTTCCGACTCCGTAACATTAGCGAAGCGACTCAGCATTGGCTGTACCAGTGTATGCATGGCCACGACCTGGCTCTTCATATGGACACCATCTTTCAGTGATGCAAGGAGGGCTTGGGCATGTCTGATGTCGTCTTCAGATAGCGGGAACTGGTAGCCAGACTTGTTGCGTGTACCATCTATGGACTTGATAATTGCGTTGGCCAGCTTAGCAAGAACCGTAGAGTAGTTGCGAATGGTGGAGGAGTCTTCAAGTGGCTTGAAGTGGACGCTTTCCCTTCAATTAAAGATTAGAAATGACCAAGACAATATAAATAAAACATACATTGGATACCGTTTCAACATCTTGCGAACTTCAAAGGGTGACTTGCTGATTCTGCGCCCAGCAATTTGAAGGTACTCATTTGCCACATCACCAAGCTTAGCCAGGCGACTCCCAGACCCATGTGTAGGCACCTTAACCAAGTCCAAAAGATCCCCCACAAGACGTCGATCCTTCAGATAATCTGCTAGATGTGTATGCCAGCCAGTCATCTGAACCATGAGTGGTAGTTCATGCGGATGAATAGGCTGTAGAATGTGGGTGGTGGTAGTGAGATCTGGCAGTAGTTTGGTGGTGTAGATGTCGAGCAGAGATGAATCAACTGAAGGCGGTGATGGTGGTGACGTAACTTCAAAGTAATGTCGTTGAGTAGGCGAGAAGAAGGTTTGAACATAGCCTTTCGTGTAGTTTGATCCATATTGTGAAGGTACTTCTTTATGTTTACCAATATGACGTTCAATCATTGACTCCTTCAGGCAGGCGTAGTCGCAAGTACCGCAGCAGTAGCCATCAGAGACTGCCAGACCTTCAACAGGTGGCCCTAACGTCTTTGGACGAAGTGGGACTTCCTTGTCGATGACGTGAAGCATGGCCAGAACATGGAGCAGTTGCTCTTCATCCTGACGAGAGACAGTGAAGCCATGTGAGCGAAGATGGCCTACTACTTTAGAGGGAATCCAGGCAACTAGACAACCCATACAGTGAACCGTAGAGTAGTGGCGGTGAACTCGAAGACCATATTTCTCTAACGTAGCGGTAGTCGTCAAGTCGCTGATGGCAGGTTCAGTAGCCGTAACGTGCTGCGTAGGCAGACTTGGAAGTGGACGTGGTGTGATGTCCAGATCTGGTGAGGATGAGCGTAGTGATCCAAGACCAGGTGGGGTAGCTGGTTGGGCAACCAGAGGAGCAGGCGACAAGTGAGGACCAGGAGACGGAAGACGGAGAGGTGTTGCCTTTGGAGTAGGCGAAGAGACAGGCTGATCCTTAACAAGTACCAAATTAGTTCACAGCAAAATTGAATAAGATTGAATACAAACTGAGAGTGGCAAATCCACATCCATAAACTTATCCTCCAATTCAACTTCCTCATCCCCTTCTACAGCCTTGAAAGAGAACTTGACCACCTTATGAGCACTCCTGGAGTGGTGACTGAAGTTCTTAACATTTTCATGTTGAACATCACACAAGGGACAGCAGAGCAGATGCTCAATGCCATCCCTAACCACCAAGTAATCTTTGCTATCTAATTACAGTTCATACAACTACTAGTTCATGAGGAAAGCAAGGGAACTTACCAAAGGAGAAAATGTAGCTCTCATGATGAATGGTTCTGATGTGCTCATTGTAGGTCTTCTTCCTGGACCATTCCTTGTTGCAGATGGAGCAGAAAGCCTTTCTACAGTGACCATGAAAGGAGCTACGATTCTGGGACTAGAAGAGCTCTAAGAATAGCTACATACCCTTGAGATGATGCCATTGCTGTGGTAAGAAGTTCTTGAAATGCAGATGTGAAGAGGATGCAAAAATAGAGTGCAGTAGTTTGCAGGTAGAGACAATAGGGGGTTCATTTCGCATTTTTTCACATTTGGAAGTCAGCTTCCTAGCCCCTGGGTCATGTGCTTACAGAATACTTCAGAGGTTTTCTGTAAGCACATGATCTAGGAGGTCTAGGAGTCATCCTCTGGCTGTACTTCGCATTTTTGCTCAATTTAACTAGCAATACTTGCTGCTACAAATTGTTCCCCACATTGGACTTATGCTTTTTGACATTCTAAACAACTTTGTCCACTCAAGCAAGCAATGAAAATCAAATTCTGATGCACTACAGCTCAATCTTCCTGCTAATTTCGCATTTTTGAGCCTGTAGCTTGTCACTAAAAGATGCTACTAATATACTGTGAACTGGAGTGTATGTAGTTTCGCATTCTGAACACTTTTCTCCACTCAAGCAAGCCATGGAAATCAATTTCTGAGCCAGTAATCCACTATTTGCTGTTTAAATTCGCATTTTTGCACCTCTTGACTGCATGAAAATGGCCCTAACTACTCCGGAGTTCTTGCATTTTATGCTTTTTATTATTTTGAACAACATTCCTCTATACACCTAAGCAATTGGAACAAGTCCTGGCCTTGTATTCACAAAGAAAAAGCCCTCAGAGCGAATTTTGTACTTGGTTGAGGCAGGTACTCAGTGTGGGAATGCCCCTTGCCTCCCCTGGGTCATGTGTTTACAGAATACTTCAGAGGTTTTCTGTAAGCACATGATCTAGGGGGGCTAGGAGTTACCTTCTGGCTGCACTTCGCATTTTTGCTTAGTTTAAATGACAATACTTGTTGCTACAAATTGTTCTCCAATGTGGACTCATGTTTTTTTACATTCTGAACAACTTTCCTCCCTCAAGGAAGACCTGAAAAACAATTCCTGAGGCAGTACAGCTTCCTCTTCCTGCTAACTTCGCATTTTTGAGCCTGTAGCTGGTCCCTAAAAGCTGTAATGATGTTGGGATATATGCAAATTCGCATTTTGAACACTCTGTACTGCTGAAGGAAGGCATGAAAACCAAATCCTGAGTGACTATTCCACTATTTGCTGCTGAAGATCGCATTTTTGCACTGTTTGATTGCCTTAAAAGGCCCATAACTACTCCGGAGTTTTTGTATTTTATGTTTTTCATGATGATAAACAGTTTTACTCTACATACCTAAGAGATTGGAGCCAGTCCTGGCCTTGTATTGAATAAAAAAAGGCACTTGGAGCGGATTTTGCTTGTGGGAATGCCCCTTGAGTCCCCTGGATCATGTGCTTACAGAATACTTCAGAGGTTTTCTGTAAGCACATGATCTAGGGGGGCTAGGAGTCACCTTCTGGCTGTACTTCGCATTTTTGCTGAATTTAAATGAGAAGACCTGGTGCTACAAATTGCTCCCCACATCGGACTTATGTTTTTTTACATTCTGAACAACTTTGTCCACTCAAGCAAGCCATGAAAATCAATCCCTAAGTCAGTAGCTCACTATTTGCTACTCAAGTTCGCATTTTTGCCCTTCTTGACTGCCTTAAAATGGCCCTAACTACTTCGGAATTTTTGTATCTTATGCCTTTTATTATTCTGAACAACATTCCTCTATATACCTAAGCAATTGGAGCAGGTTCTGACCATGTTTCATTACAAAAAGTGCCACTAGAGCGGAATTTGAAGTCCCTAATGTGAGCTACTGACTGTGAGAAACTAATTTTGTAATGAGGTCGGAGTTGTGATGTATTGTAACTGTGAGAAAATGCGAAAACTCAGCTGCCTGAATAGGAAGGTCAGGGGAAAAGGGGAACAGGGGCGCATTAAATAAAACACAAAGATAATTCTACAGGTCAGGCCCAAGTGGGCCCAAGTGGACACAACAACAGCCCAATCCTGAGGGATATATATGGGGAGGTCTGGGAGGTTGTTGTGTCCGCTTGGGCCCATTTCCCACATCCTTGTAGCCAGTATAGTGGTTTTGCAGGTAGTAATCCAGTTGCTGAATGATGAGGAAGTGGCCCAAGTGGACACAACAGGGCTTCCCATATAGCCTTGGGGTATACCTAGAGATGGTAAGTTGTTGTGTCCGCTTGGGCCCACTTTCTGAGACTTGGGCCCCCCTTCTCCTCGTCCCAAAACGGTATTTGGGCTATAGCACAAGGAGGAGGGCTGCTATCTCCGTAGGAATTTGATCAGTATACTCTCCTAACATGCCCGGACATATTTCGTCACCTAACCCTGGGCTGGGGAGCGACGGTTGCTTCGCTACGCTCAGCGAGATTCTCGACGAAGAAGGGGGCGTGGAGGGACAACGGGACAAGAAAAGCCGGACACAACAAGCTGATTACCCATCAGTAGACCCTAACGGAGGTGTGTGAAGTTGTTGTGTCCCAAACGGAGGAGGTCGACCGATTACACCCTGTAATCCGTCGGATAATATAGATAGGTGATCCTCCATCAGTAGGCCCTAACGGAGGTGGGTGCACCTGTGGCGTTAGGTTCTGAGGAGGTCAGCGGAATAAGCTGCCTATTCCGTCGGATAATATAGATAGGGGAACAGGGGCACATTAAATAAAACACAAAGTTAATTCCACAGCTTCCTCAGATGGTGGCGCAACTCGGCGCAACAACGACCCAGTCCTGGGGGATATATATGGCGAGGTTTGGGGAGCTGTTGCGCCGAGTTGCGCCACTGTTTGAAGTGGCTGGGGCCAGTATGGTAGTTTTGCAGGTAGTAAACGTGCTGCTGGATGATGAGGAAGCGGCGCAACACGGCGCAACAAGTTGTCCCATATACCTTGAGGGTATACCTAGAGATGGGTACTTGTTGCGCCAAGTCGCGCCAACATCCTGGCCGTTGGCACCCTCTTCTCCTCGTACCGAAACGGTATTTGAGCTACAGCACGAGGAGGAGGGCAGCTATCTCCGTAGGAATTTTATCAGTATACTCTCCTAACATGCCCGGACATATTTCGTCACCTAACCCTGGGTCGGGGAGCGACGGTTGCTTCGCTGCGCTCAGCGAGATTCTCAACGAAGAAGGAGGCGCTGGAGCGTGGGGAAGCGGCGCAACTTGGCGCGACAAGGTGATTCTTCATCAGAACACCCTAACGGAGGTGTGTGAAGTTGTTGCGCCGCGAACGGAGGAGGTCGACCGATTACACCCTGTAATCCGTCGGATAATATAGATAGGTCGGAGTTGTGATGTATTGTAACTGTGAGAAAATGCGAAAACTCAGCTGCCTGAATAGGCAGGTCAGGGGAAAAGGGGAACAGGGGCACATTAAATAAAACACAAAGATAATTCCACAGCTTCCTCAGATGGTGGCGCAACTCGGCGCAACAACGGCCCAGTCCTGGGGGATATATATGGGGAGGTTTGGGGAGCTGTTGCGCCGAGTTGCGCCACTGTTTGAAGTGGCTGGGGCCAGTATGGTAGTTTTGCAGGTAGTAAACGTGCTGCTGGATGATGAGGAAGCGGCGCAACACGGCGCAACAAGTTGTCCCATATACCTTGAGGGTATACCTAGAGATGGGTACTTGTTGCGCCGAGTCGCGCCAACATCCTGGCCGTTGGCACCCTCTTCTCCTCGTACCGAAACAGTATTTGAGCTACAGCACGAGGAGGAGGGCAGCTATCTCCGTAGGAATTTTATCAGTATACTCTCCTAACATGCCCGGACATATTTCGTCACCTAACCCTGGGTCGGGGAGCGATGGTTGCTTCGCTGCGCTCAGCGAGATTCTCGACGAAGAAGGGGGCACTGGAGCGTGGGGAAGCGGCGCAACTCGGCGCGACAAGGTGATTCTTCATCAGAACACCCTAACGGAGGTGTGTGAAGTTGTTGCGCCGCGAACGGAGAAGGTCGACCGATTACACCCTGTAATCCGTCGGATAATATAGATAGGTCGGAGTTGTGATGTATTGTAACTGTGAGAAAATGCGAAAACTCAGCTGCCTGAATAGGCAGGTCAGGGGAAAAGGGGAACAGGGGCACATTAAATAAAACACAAAGATAATTCCACAGCTTCCTCAGATGGTGGCGCAACTCGGCGCAACAACGGCCCAGTCCTGGGGGATATATATGGGGAGGTTTGGGGAGCTGTTGCGCCGAGTTGCGCCACTGTTTGAAGTGGCTGGGGCCAGTATGGTAGTTTTGCAGGTAGTAAACGTGCTGCTGGATGATGAGGAAGCGGCGCAACACGGCGCAACAAGTTGTCCCATATACCTTGAGGGTATACCTAGAGATGGGTACTTGTTGCGCCGAGTCGCGCCAACATCCTGGCCGTTGGCACCCTCTTCTCCTCGTACCGAAACAGTATTTGAGCTACAGCACGAGGAGGAGGGCAGCTATCTCCGTAGGAATTTTATCAGTATACTCTCCTAACATGCCCGGACATATTTCGTCACCTAACCCTGGGTCGGGGAGCGATGGTTGCTTCGCTGCGCTCAGCGAGATTCTCGACGAAGAAGGGGGCACTGGAGCGTGGGGAAGCGGCGCAACTCGGCGCGACAAGGTGATTCTTCATCAGAACACCCTAACGGAGGTGTGTGAAGTTGTTGCGCCGCGAACGGAGAAGGTCGACCGATTACACCCTGTAATCCGTCGGATAATATAGATAGGGGCGATGGACATAGATCCACCTGCTGGGCAGACAACAACGGATGACGCAGGCGCAGCGCCACCTTCCCAGCAGGCCGTGTTGCTGATGGGGCCAGGGAACGCAGGGCCCACTGCTGGAATGCAGGGAAGATCGCCGGCGGGATGGATTGCGACGCAGCCCGCAACACAGAGGACGCCACTGGTGTCGCCATCGCAAAGGGAGTTCGTGGAGATTGAGGACGCGCTTCGACGGCCTTCCTCGCCGCCCACGGGTACGGAGGACGCGCCAATGGACATAGACGACTGGGAGGAACCCAAGAGCCGCAAGCGTTCAAGCAAGTCGAAACGTTCGAAGGCCAGACATGTCGACTCTCCTGGCTTTCGTCCCCCTTGGACGCAGGCAGACCCGACGACGCCACCACGGGCTGGATCTAAGCATAAACCACACTCGTCGCCAGAGAAATCGCCACGAACTGAGAAGAGGCAGGCAAAGATGGCGCGAAGAGATGCAGAGAGGCGTCGACTCCCGGGGACTGACTCTGAGGACGACCTCGACATCGGGGCGATTGCAAGGATCAAGCAAGAGGGGGAACCGTCGCGTGTTTCTTCGGTCGACAAACAGAGCGAAACCCGCGGGCCTCGAGCGCATAGACGTCCCACAGCAGTCCCAGATGACGGCGAAGACTTCACGTCGCTGATAGCCGACTTGTCAGACTTGTCTGGCTCAGACCAACAGTCGTCGTCAGATGAGGACCCCCTTGCGGCGAAACGAGTCCATATGTCACAGTCGGCGACGGCCCAACCCCGGGAACATGTCCCCAAGGTCAATCTCCCCCCTCCTCGTCCTCCTCGTGGCCGTGGAGGCGGTGGTCGCGCTCGTGGTCGCAAGTAGGTCGTTTCGCATATCGTATACATTCGTACTTTTATATACATACTCTCGCGTACATTTTTTTACTTTACTTTTTACTGTTTTCACATATCTATGATTTCGTCTACATACTCGTGTGGGTGTCCCGCCGTGAGTGTCGTATGTAGGTATGTACTGACATGCGTACATGCTGCCATCGTCAACGCAGCTGGCGTAGGCGACTGCCATTCGTTCGCAGAGTATGGCGTGGGGTTCCTGGCCGCCCGCGTTGGCGAGGAATCCCGTGTATCGTCTACGTGCATGTGCGGGCGTCCCAGCAGCCCGCCGTGAGTGTGGTACATATTGAACACGTACTGACGTACGTACCTTGACAGGTCCCATTAACACGGGCCTCTTGGCCGCCCATGCTCGCGCAGTCGACCGCCCCAGTACTCCCCCTACCCGCGTGGGCATCCCAGCATCCTAAGTCCGCCGTATCGACTTCGTCTGCACGCCTGGTCATCCTGGCTGGTGATGGTAAGTCTTAGTTGCGTTAACGTGAACTTACTGACCGTTATACGTTCACAGAATATGTCTCGGCATTCCAGGCCGCCCGTGGTGAGCGCAGTGTCGCCCGTAGTGCCTGCGTACACGTGTGGGCGTCCAAGAATCCCGCCGTTGGTGTCGACATGTACGCAGGCCGCCCGTATCGTCTGGCCTCTGCGCGTGGGCGGCCTAGCAGCCCACCGTGAGCGTGGTACATATAGAACATGTACTGACTTACGTACTTTGACAGATACGCGCTGCCATTGACAACACGGCCCTCCTGGCAGCCCATGCTGGCGTGGGGGTCGTGTATCATATTCGTCTGCACGCATGGGCTTCCTCGCCGGCCACAGTGAGTGCACGACAACTAGATTGATGTGTGGACTTACCTGTATTCATTCACAGGACTCTCCAGCGTGAGCGCGGGCGTCCTGGCTGCCCGTGTGGATGTTGGGGGAGTATTTTTGTACTCCTCTGCGTCCACGGGCTTCCTGGAAGGCGACTGTGAGTGAGGCCGCATGAGTACGTACTGACTTACTGATTCAGGTTCTCGTGGGCATCCTGGCAGCCCGCGCCGATGGAGGTGAGTCGTATCGCATGCACGGCCTTCCTGGCGCGTCGTGGAGAGTCCTGGACCGTTGCGCTGACCTGTTTTCACCAGCAGGACCTCTCATCGTGAACGTGGCCGTCCAAGCAGCCCGCGTTATATGTTATATACATTGCATGTGTACTCACATTGTGGGCTTCCAAGCTGCCCGTGGGGAAGGGAGACCGTGACTGGGGCGCAGGGTCCAGGTCACATAATATGACGTGACTCAGGGTTGTGGGCTTTGGCGCCTGCGCACTGGCCACTCTCTCTTCCGTTCCGCCATCTCTACTCCCTTCCACCACAAC
Source organism: Pleurotus ostreatus (assembly GCF_014466165.1). Classification (NCBI taxonomy): domain Eukaryota; kingdom Fungi; phylum Basidiomycota; class Agaricomycetes; order Agaricales; family Pleurotaceae; genus Pleurotus; species Pleurotus ostreatus. The sequence continues at coordinate 3,285,825 of NW_023503161.1, read as the reverse complement.
GATGCCACCTCGACAACGATTAGACGAACCGTGGGCCACGCCAGCCCAGCTAGCCTTCATGACCTCGAGGGCCGACGCCTTCCAAGACACGATCGACGATGAATTTGGGCGCAAGAGGTTCTGGGTGGACTTTCGGGAGGAGTGGCTGTCCCAGTGGGACATGACGGACAGGCAGAACAAGGTGCGTGGCCTGTTCTATCTTATGGGGTGTACTAACTGATTTACAGAGATTCGCATCATATTTCCGCGACGAAATGAGAAGGCGGGGCGCCCTTCCCAATCGTGCACGCCAGCCCAAGAAGGCAGAGAAGGCTACGCGTCTCCCTCTTGCGGCGACGACTCGACACCAAACGGAGGAGGTCGACCAGCTCAAGTCATCGCAGGCTTCCTCCCGCGCCGTGGAGGACCTACTCCTGCGTGCCATCTCGCCACCATCCCGCCATTCGCCAACGCCGGGGCCCTCTGGCGTACCACGCTCGCCAACTCCCGCGAAATGGCCCACCCCCGTCCTATCGCCACCATCCCGCCATTCGCCAACGCCAGGGCCGTCTGGCGTACCACACTCGCCAACTCCCGCGCCCACCCGCATTCAATCGCCATCGCCCCTCCTCGTCGATTCGCCATTGGCAATCCATGTCCAACCATCATCACCCGCCCTTTCATACTGCGACGTACCAGCATCGCCGACCCCCCGTCCTTCGCCCATTCCACTCGGGCGTATGCCCGTCGTACTCCCTCCTTCGTAAGTACGCGATTACGCGTTCGCCGCTCATCTGACACCAATATAGCTCTATCTGGGCGAAGGATGTCAGCAAGGCCCTCGCCTTCCAACTTGAGCTCCCGGGCATCGAGCACGAGGACGTCGAGGTTGTCGTCCACGGCCAGCAACTGGCCGTCTACGCGCGAAACGAACGAGCGCAGTACAAGTGGACCACCGACGTGGGTGGCTCTGTCAAGGTAAGTAGCTCGTCCCTTTAACGTTCGCCTGCCACTAACTTGACTAGCGCGTCCATTGCGGGCTGGAGAACGGGGCCTTGCGCATGCTCGTCAAGGTGATGCTGCTGGAGGACGTCACCGACGAACGCAGGATTTTTAGCGTCGACGGTAAGTACTTCATCCCCTCCAGCGCCATCTGCTAACTTGGACCTCCTTCAGATACTTTTCCATGGTAGACCCCCCCCGCCCCGCATGTCGTTATGCCCCCCCCTGCTGTACTCATCTCGCTGCTGCTGTATCACGTACTTACTTTCTTCACATCTTGTATTGCAACGCATGTACTACCCATGTTGTACTTTACATAGCTACGAACATCCAATTTGCTGAACATTCGCTAGACTGCCAGGGGAACTTGAGCGCCGTATGGGCATCCAGGCAGCCCGCCCTGTGAGTGAAGTCGAGTGAGTACGGTATGATGGGAGGAGTACGTACTCACCGCGTGGGCTTCCAGGCGGCCCGTGGTGAAGCGCAGGCCTCATTTACATACGTCAGAACCTGCTTAGCACCACCATGAACATCTTGCACGCTATCAATATCGCCCAGATCGTCGTTGGCATCGCGTACGCTCTGTACACGACGTGGAGGAATTTGATCCGGATTGAACGTAGTGAGTTTTCCTAACCAAGTCACCAGACGCGATCTAATATTCAATTCGTGAGCGTAGGACGAAGGGAAATGCGACGTAGACTGCGCCAAGCACCCCCACCCACAGATGAATGACTTAGGTACGTTCATCATGCATATAAACGACCGTATATTAACTACAATACATAGTACGGGCGGCGCGGAGGCCCAGTGAGATGAAGAACAGAAATGTATCACTACAAAACATAGAAAAGAGGAATTTTTGAGCCGTAGATCAAGTGGAATAACTCAGTCGACGATGAGGCCAGCGTGAGGTGATGTCTTCGAGTGAGAGTCTCAATGCTAAGCCACCGTATGGGCGGCCAGGAAGCCCACTGAATGGAGGGCTGTAAGTCCTACGGCTTGTCGACACACGTCGTGGCCGGCCAGGCAGCCCGCGTTGTGAATGAGAATGTATGGTAAGTAGGGTATACAAACTTTATACAATGGGGGACGTACGTATGCTCGTCGTGGGCTTCCACGCGGCCCATGCTGTAGGTGGACTGAATATATGTGGCGCTTGCATGCATGGGCTTCCTGGAAGGCCACAGTGAGTGTAGGACCAACAGAATACGTACTGACTTACTCATGCTTGACTAACAGGTGTAGACTCCGACAGCACGGGCTTCCTGGCAGCCCGTGCTGATGTACACGTATTCTCTGTGGGCCCACTGCGCGCGTGGCATTCCTGGAAGGCCATGGTGAGTGTAGCACCATATGTACGTACTCACTTACCTGTTCTTGACTAATAGGTGTTGACTCTGATAGCGCGGGCTTCCTGGCCGCCCGCACTGATGGAGGTGAGTCCCCTGGCGTTGTTCTGACTCCCCTTCATGAGCGTGGCCATCCAGGCAGCCCATGCTTGTACTGTAACTAGTTCATTACTCCCAAACAAGCGTGGGCTGCCTGGATGGCCGTGCTGTGTCACCTATGACACGCGGGGGCGGCTACGCCCCATACATGTACCAGCAAGCTCATCACGGTCGCCGTGGGCTTCCTGGCAGCCCGCGCTGATGTACGTGAGTCCTCTGTTGGCCCACTGTGTGCGTGGCATTCCTAGAAGCCCACGGTGAGTGTGATCAGTTACTAACTTACTTTCTTTTGACTAATAGACCTTGACTCCGACAGCGTGGGCTTCCTAGCAGCCCACACTGATGGAGGTAAGTCCCTCATGTTTGTCTATGTGTATGGCCGTCGTTCTGACTCCCTCTCGTGAGTGTGGCCTTCCAGGAAGCCCGCGCTTGTACTGGGACTGCTCTATCACTCCCAAGCAAGCATGGGCTGCCTGGATGGCCACGCTGTGTCACCTACGACCGTGTGGGCGGCTACGCGCCCCGTACATGCACCAGCAAGCTCGCGACTGTCGCTGCGGGCTGCCTGGCTGCCTGTGCATGGCTGTAGGTGCGTCAGCTCCTTCCACGCCGCCTGAAATATTTTTCTGACCGTTCGTTCTCACACGGCAGGCTTCCTGGAAGGCCAGACAGCCTCTGGGGTGTTCAAAGAATCACAGAGGGCCATCCAGCAGGCCTGCATCATTAGAATAAGTTAGGGTAAACTACAGTAAAGTTAGGGTAAACTACAGTAGACTTAGGGTAACAACAGTTGGGGTAGGAGGGATTTAGCGGGTAGGATTATCCTACGATTTCAAAATATGTCCTATAACCCTAACCCTGTTGTTCTTTGCCTGTGGGAATGTCCCCTAGCTCCCCTGGGTCATGTGCTTACAGAATACTTCAGAGGTTTTCTGTAAGCACATGATCTAGGGGGGCTAGGAGTCACCTTCTGGCTGTACTTCGCATTTTTGCTCAATTTAAATGGCAATATCTGCTGCTACAAATTGTGCCCCACATCGGATTCATGTTCTTTTACATTCTGAACAACTTTGTCCACTCAAGCAAGCCATGAAAATCAAATCCTGAGGCAGTACAGCTCATTCTTCCTGCTAATTTCGCATTTTGGAGACTGTAGCTTGTCCTTAAAATATGCTAGGTATATACTGTCAATTGTATCCTATGTAATTTCGCATTCTGAACACTTTTGGTCACTCAAGCAAGTCATGAAAGTCAATCCCTAAGTCAGTAGCCCACTATTTGCTACTTAAGTTCGCATTTTTGCCCTTCTTGACTGCTTTAAAATGGCCCTAACTACTTCGGAGTTCTTGCATTTTATGTATTTTATCATTCTGAGCAACTTTCCTCTATATACCTAAGTAATTGGGACAAGTCCTGCCCTTGTACTCACAAAAAAAAAGGCCCTCTGAGCGAATTTTGTTGTTCTTTGCCTGTGGGAATGTCCCCTAGCTCCCCTGGGTCATGTGCTTACAGAATACTTCAGAGGTTTTCTGTAAGCACATGATCTAGGGGGGCTAGGAGTCACCTTCTGGCTGTACTTCGCATTTTTGCTCAATTTATACAGCAATACCTGTTGCTACAAATTGCCCCCCACATCGGATTTATGTTTCTTTACATTCTGAACAACTTTGTCCACTCAAACAAGACCTGTAAATCAAATCCTGAGGCAGTACAGCTCATTCTTCCTGCTAATTTCGCATTTTGGAGACTGTAGCTTGTCCATCAAATATGCTAGCTATATACTGTCAATTGTATCTCATGTAATTTCGCATTCTGAACACTTTTCTACCCTCAAGCAAGTCATGAAAATCAAATCCTGAGTCACTAACCCTGTATTTGCTGTTTAAGTTCGCATTTTTCCAGCTTTTGACTGTCTTAAAATGGCCCTAACTACTTCGGAGCTTTTGCATCTTATGCTTTTTATTATTCTGAACAACATTCCTCTATATACCTAAGCAATTGGAGCAGGTTCTGACCATGTTTCATTACAAAAAGTGTCATTAGAGCGGAATTTGAAGTCCCTAATGTGGGCTACTGACTGTGAGAAACTAATTTAGTAGTGAGGTCGGAGTTGTGATGTATTGTAACTGTGAGAAAATGCGAACACTCAGCTGCCTGAATAGGCAGGTCAGGGGAAAGAGGGAACAGGGGCACATTAAATAAAACACAAAGATAATTCCACAGCTTCCTCAGATGGTGGCGCAACTCGGCGCAACAACGACCCAGTCCTGGGGGATATATATGGGGAGGTTTGGGGAGCTGTTGCGCCGAGTTGCGCCACTGTTTGAAGTGGCTGGGGCCAGTATGGTAGTTTTGCAGGTAGTAAACGTGCTGCTGGATGATGAGGAAGCGGCGCAACACGGCGCAACAAGTTGTCCCATATACCTTGAGGGTATACCTAGAGATGGGTACTTGTTGCGCCGAGTCGCGCCAACATCCTGGCCGTTGGCACCCTCTTCTCCTCGTACCGAAACGGTATTTGAGCTACAGCACGAGGAGGAGGGCAGCTATCTCCGTAGGAATTTTATCAGTATACTCTCCTAACATGCCCGGACATATTTCGTCACCTAACCCTGGGTCGGGGAGCGACGGTTGCTTCGCTGCGCTCAGCGAGATTCTCGACGAAGAAGGGGGCACTGGAGCGTGGGGAAGCGGCGCAACTCGGCGCGACAAGGTGATTCTTCATCAGAACACCCTAACGGAGGTGTGTGAAGTTGTTGCGCCGCAAACGGAGAAGGTCGACCGATTACACCCTGTAATCCGTCGGATAATATAGATAGGTCGGAGTTGTGATGTATTGTAACTGTGAGAAAATGCGAACACTCAGCTGCCTGAATAGGCAGGTCAGGGGAAAGAGGGAACAGGGGCACATTAAATAAAACACAAAGATAATTCCACAGCTTCCTCAGATGGTGGCGCAACTCGGCGCAACAACGACCCAGTCCTGGGGGATATATATGGGGAGGTTTGGGGAGCTGTTGCGCCGAGTTGCGCCACTGTTTGAAGTGGCTGGGGCCAGTATGGTAGTTTTGCAGGTAGTAAACGTGCTGCTGGATGATGAGGAAGCGGCGCAACACGGCGCAACAAGTTGTCCCATATACCTTGAGGGTATACCTAGAGATGGGTACTTGTTGCGCCGAGTCGCGCCAACATCCTGGCCGTTGGCACCCTCTTCTCCTCGTACCGAAACGGTATTTGAGCTACAGCACGAGGAGGAGGGCAGCTATCTCCGTAGGAATTTTATCAGTATACTCTCCTAACATGCCCGGACATATTTCGTCACCTAACCCTGGGTCGGGGAGCGACGGTTGCTTCGCTGCGCTCAGCGAGATTCTCGACGAAGAAGGGGGCACTGGAGCGTGGGGAAGCGGCGCAACTCGGCGCGACAAGGTGATTCTTCATCAGAACACCCTAACGGAGGTGTGTGAAGTTGTTGCGCCGCGAACGGAGAAGGTCGACCGATTACACCCTGTAATCCGTCGGATAATATAGATAGGAGATTGCGCTCATATGCTGAGCTGGTTAGGTAGGGGGAGGCGGGGCATATTGGCGCTTTTGGAGGGTTAGGGGGAGGCGATGGCATTGCTGCTTGTGATGCCATCTGCTGTGCCCTGTTTCGCTTCAGTTGTTGGTAAATTGGCAATACTTAAATAGTTGGCATTGTCGGCGCACCGTCAGTATGTTTATCGCTATTAGGGTTCAGCCGCTTTTCACAACTATACAGGATTACATCATTGACTAGTTTCACGCACTTATATGCCCAATGCACTGAGCAGAGTAGTTTTTAAAACTGAAAAAAGAAACCAGTACAATGATACAAGACGACAATGATACATGCAATAAATGAGAAATGCGACTATTTCTCCAAGACAAAATCTATGAAACATTCCACAGCCAAGTCCAAACGCAAATCAGAAAGGCTATCTGGCTGTTTGGGAGCCTTGCCGCCCCCTGGCCCACCCCGGAATCCTGGCTCAAAATCGTCGCATTCGCGCAAACGCCGTATCTGTTCAAGGGGAATAGGATATCCCTGCTCCGAAAGCAAGTGACAGTATATCCTGCAGACTTGCTGCAGATATACTTCGTAAATATCTCCGATGAAACTCAGAGGCCGGCCAGCGAAGCTAAACCTGAATTTATCCGAAGCCTGGATCTGCCGTGCCACTCTGAGAGCATTTGAGGAGATGACGGCAACCTCATCCTGACATTCGACGTGCTGAGAGAAGAAGACCGGAAGAAGCCGGCCTACGGCACAAACGACGAGGACATCCTTCATGCCCTCCGTTGTGGAGACTTCGGGCAGATGGTGCCAGAGATTATCTATTTCAGAAAAAGATGAGTAAAAAAGTAAAATAAAGACTCTTTAAGCGGACTTACCAGGAACAACGTTGGGAGTAAGGCAAGCCTTTCCTATCATCTCTACTACGCGCCCCATAATAGAAATTGTGCACTCGTCGTGCTCCGTGTTCGTGGCGCTGGGCATAGCAGCAGAGATGATGAGGCTGAACATATGACGCCGGATGCTCCTCCCATGGTAAAAGTGGCTCCCTGAGAACACGGTTGAGTCCTCAAGGGTTACAACCATGTGAGGGCACCCTCCAGGCATCACCCTTTTTTAATGATCAGCGACAGATACAAAATCAAGGGCAACTTGACTTACAGCGCCGTTCCCGGTTCCAAAATCACGTAAGACACTTCGTAGTCTTCCGAGTCCAAAACAGCGTCATTGTAGCCAATGACATCTTCTGCCCAGTCAATAGGCCTTGACGAATAAGGGTCGTCCTTTCGTCGGATCAACGCCCAAAGCTTCCTACCGTAAGTAGCAACTACTACCGTTCCGAAACCGTTCGAGTCAACATGTACGTGGTGCCAAGTTGACGGAGTGGCAGCAATGGTCCATGTCAGCGCCGACATGTCTGCCGCTTTCCGAGGCATGTGGTGGGACCATGTTGCTGAATAACAAACGCGATCCAAGGTGTCGTCGGAGACCAGCGGCGTTCCTGCTGGCAGAGGACCAGGGAAGTCGAGGAAGTTGATTGCCTTGCGTTCGGGCGACTTGGAGATTGCGATGATCTCTTCCAGGGTGGCCCTTCTAAGGCGTTCATTGCCTGTGGGACCCAAATCTATCGATTGATCTACATGGCAAGTCAGCAGACGGCAGGGTGTTTTGGCTGAGCGATGCTCACCGTTGCATATTATGGATGCGTCAAGGAATCTGTTTAGACCCCTTAATGCGCCCTCGAAACTCTCCGGAGCTTCTACAGGCACGCCCGTCACCAAGATGGCCTTCGTATTCAACAGCTCCCCCACTTGGCTGGGGGACCATTGCTTATAGACATCGTAAGGCACAGACTTGATTGCGGTGCCATTCCCGTCGCCCGAGGTATAATCGGGGGGACGATCTCCACACGTCCGTCGAATGCCTCTGATCAACGCGAGGAAAGACTCCCTGGCGTACTCGTGCTGAAAATGATGTTAGGAAATGCTGACAAAAAGGTGTTTCGACTTACATGAAAGGATGGGAGAAGTTCGACGGCTTCGCCGCGGATATCAAAGAGGACAGTTGGGGGAGCAGCGTAGCGCTTTGAAAGAGTCAATAAATCAATATTTATATTGATTAAAAGCGGCTTACCTCCTCAGCAGATGTACCTACAAGACGAGCTAGCCATTTTCTGGGACCCCTAGTATGGTTGGGGGGAATGCCGCCTCTCTTTCCTCCTTCAGCACCTTGCGATCGGCTTAGGGTTGTGGACGTCTGTCGCCTTGTTTTGGAGGAGGATGGCTTGCTGGGCGGTTTGCGTGGGCCCTTTTTCGCAGGCGATGGCTTGGAGGCGGGGGGCTTGGTGGCGGAAGGGGTTTGGTTGTCGTTCTCATCGCCAGGGGACGGAGTAGATGGGTGCTTGTGTAGCCTCTTGAGCTTGTGCGTAAGGTAATCGTCGCTGTCGTCGGAGGGCACGGTGGGTCTTAGCCTCTTGCGCATTGATGGCCCAGCTTTTGGGTCGTCGTCGTCGTCGTCGTCGTCGTCGTTGTTGTCCTCGGCGTCGTCCTCGGCGTCGTCGTCTCCGCGTCTGCGTTTGCTGCTTCCAATGGGCTCTTGGCCACCGCCCACTTTGCCAGCATCCAGGTTGATGTCGGCAGTCTCTGTCCTATCCACATCATCGTCCCTTTCATCGTCGTTGTCGTCTTTGTCGTTGTCGTTGTCGTTGTCGTCCTCGTCCTCGGCGTCATCCCCTTTGCCGGCATTGCTAAGAGGGCCATCAGGCGGGGGTGAGTTTTCCCTCGGGGCATTCAACCCCGAAGGTCCAGCAGCTGGAGGATGGTAGGAGGTATTAGACGGCGGGGTTGGGGGGGTTCCGGGAGCTAGGGCTGGTTGGGCCAATGCCGGGCCGTCGTCGACAGATGTTGGCACGTAAAAGAGAGGCTCCAGCGACTTGTAGAATTCATGGCACTCTGGCTCAACTTCCAACTCAAACGCGTTGTTCTCCTTGTCGTACCGTGTCATTTCTTTGAGACGTTCGTATAGGGATGCCATGGCCTGAGGTATTTCCTTCGGCCTCACAGCAACTTGACACAGGGTCGTCCAAATGATATTCTCGATCAAGCCCAGCAAAGGAGGTCGTTGGCAGCCTAGGTGCTTCCACATCTACGACAATTTCATTCAGCTTGAATTGGAAGGAGGTACGTTGACTTACTAAGAGATGCCAATGCCTTGCCACATGCTTCCCCATGGCGTCCCTCGTTTGCAGAAGCAGCAAGGGTGAGACCGCCAATGCCTGGTGGAGGGGAAGTAGCAACGCTTGCGGTCCCACACTTGGGTTCGCCCCCCGGTGTTGCTGGAGATACTCTGCCCCCGTTTGCTTATCAGCCCGCCCCCATTTCTCCGGGATTTCCTTGCCCTTGGGGAAGCCTATGTGAGACACACTTATTATCAAAACTAGATGCTGACTTACCTCCAAGGCGGCACGAAGGCCAGCTGCCGCCAGCGCGAAGTTGGCCACTATCCTTGATGCTTTCGACGAGTTCTTTGACTTTTGGAATATCCCGTACAGATATCCGAGATCGTCGTCGCCTTGCTCCAGAGCAGAGAAGAATTGGTTGGCCTTTTGCTGCTCTTTCGGGTTCTCCAACATTTGTCCCAGGGAGGAAAGCGCTTTTTTGACCATGACCGGCCAATCGTACAATTTGACGATGGAATCCGTGCTGTTCCCCGCCAGCTTGATGCAACCATCGGGTTGAGGAGAAGGGCCGCATGTGTTGTGGGAGAGCGTCGGGTTGAGTTGTATCGCAGTGAGCAGGGAATACGTCGCTATTATCCCTAGGACGAGGGCAGCCTTCGAGTTATGGCTATCTTTACTGAATGGGTTTTCGATCCAATGCTTTATTTCCCTCTCAGCAGAGGTGATCTGATTGACGAGCGACGTCTTCTGTTGTGGCTAAGATACGGATGAGTAACGTCAACATGACATCAAAGGACTTACAGAGAGTGCGAGATCGACGTGAGCCAAACTCATTATCCAGGGGAGCTCTGAAATCCCCAATCGCTCCACAGCCGCAAGAAAAGGGCCCGAAGTTCTATGAGGCAATTGATTAGCGCACGTACGCCCCAAGGATCCTCGAAATCATACCCGATTGCCAATGGCTCCGTAATCAGTTGCATGTCCTGATTATCAGCATTGGAGGAAAACTGAAGTTGTTCCGTGTTGTTTGAGGACATTTCTGTGTGTCTATAGCAGAGAGATATCTATTGGATTTCGAAGAGAGCAAGGAGCAACGGTGAATGTTCGTCAGGAAGTAAAAATGTCACAAACATGTAATTCCCACGCAAAATAGGGGCAAAGACAAATTTTGGTATATCACGATGTTATGTTGAGGACGATTTGGGTATTTTAAAAGGCACTATATGATGAATTTTGAAAAAACAAAAATACTGCATATTTTTCTCTGAACCGACATGCAGACCCCTGACCCCTGTTATCACGTGATCTTATGGGCAATGTTGCTCCGGTTTTCCTGAGCAAATAAGCGCTCGATGGCCGAGATGGCCGGCCACCACCTGCAATCTCAATCGCTTATTTATTCCCAGGTAGAAAATTAAATACATAGCGCACAACTGCATTGAGTATTCATGCTACTATAGCACACGTATGTCAGCCCCACAAGCTAGAATCCTCAGAGCCTGAGTCTTCTTCGCTATCGAGCTCGCTTCCATCCTCAGGTGCCAAATTATCAACTTCGCTTTGCTCGTGCGATTCTCCATGCGCTGCGCCCTCTGGTTCATCAATATAATTGATGCGGTTTTGATTCTCATCTATGCCCTCTACTTGTCTAGTCTTGCGTTTTGGAGGCACCCTTTTGTTCTTTGCCCTACCAGTCCGCGGTCGGTTCTTGATTGATTTGAGTCGTCGAATGGCCGCCAAGGCAGTTCCTCTAGGTATTCTGTGCAGGACCTCCAATTGGTGGGTTTGAAACTGCAGCGATGACCGCAATGTGCGTGCCTTCCGTCGTTGTCTTCTGCCTCGCTGACCCCCTCCACCCACTGATTCCAGCAAATAGAATTGAGGGTTGGTATCCAAGACGACAGCGTCCTCTCCTAAACTGGCCTGCATCTTGGTGTACCATAGTTCGTTCCCCTTCCGAGCGGGCAAACACTGGCAGCAGCCAAGAAGCTTTGCCAATAACATTCCAAGTTCTGCACGCTGATCCTCTGTAATAGAATCGACCTGCGCCCAGTACTCCCCTAAATATCCAACCTCCCCCGCTAGCGCCTGCCAAATCCTCGTTTGTGGTTCGGTACCTCGGATGGGAAAGAAGTCGTTAAAACGTGCTTGAAAGGCTGGCTTTCTTTTTGCGCCAGGAATGCTGCCACGTAGCCCAGCTGAGTTGGGTAGGCAAACAGCCAGCTTGAGGGTTTCCAAGGCTGATGTCACCGACCATTGCTGAAGCGCCTCTTGCACATTTGAGGGTGCCACCAACCGAGTGACCATATGTTCAGCCAGGAACCACCATGTGCAGTACGTCATCCTGGTAAATAGATAGCCAGCCCTAAGTTCCATCGAATTGGGCAGCCCATGAAGAATGTTATTCAAGGTTAGCGGCCACTTGAAAGGACCCAGAAGCGTCCATGGCTCCCTGAGCAGCGTCTGCTGAATTTCATTCCAGCCAGGGCTTCTCCCCAATGGAAATCGTTCGTTTCCCTGCTGCGGCATTTGCACTCGAGGAGGTCGCCGACGAAATGAGACTCCCATCTCTTGATGAACTTTGAGGTCGTCGAAAGGAGAGATTTCCGGAAGGCAGTTGGCCTCATTCAGACGCAAAGAGGAGAGAAAAAACATCTGAAAACGCTGCATATTTTGCTTGAAGTAGAGGTCTCGAAGCGCTTGTCGAACAAACGATCGTGTCAGTGGCGGCGTGAAGACAACGGACTGCATCAAGAAGGCAACGACGCCTGTGATTGTGCCGTAGTTCGTCGGCATCCTTTCCCAGACGTAACGGTGGAAGGCATCCAATGCCAGGATTCTCAAGGCCAGAAATTCGAAAAAGGATTTGCTAGGCACCCAAGTGACGAAATTTGGCCCCAGACGCTGCCAAATCTACGTGGAAAATGGACCATCAGCGATGAGTTAACCTGTCAAAAAATGGCGGACACGCGCCTGGTGCTTAATCGCCTTGGATGCCTGGGCCATCGCTGCCCCACTGACCCGAAACTCCTCTCTAACTCCAAAGCGTTTCTTGGTGGCTGAGCTACGGAAGATGTCTACCAGGCCCTTGACTTGGTCGACGTGCTTTGGGCTGCGATCAAAAACCTCCGTGTCGGAGAAGAGGTCCCGCGAATTGTTAGCCTTCCTGACTACCTCGTACCACAAGTTGTAACTATGTCGAAACGCAATACCCGTTTGCTCCGCCCGCTTCTGACCCATCTCAGATTGCAAGGCGCCATGGTTTGCCATTGTGTTGACGTGGTGGATGTTGCCAGCGCCATATCCTGATGCTCCGTATGACGCCTCCAACCCAGCCAGCGTCCAAAGTCCGACTACCCCACGACACTTCGGATGGATACTAACCCCAATGTCTAGAAGCAGGTCGCCGCCATTCGACGGATCTAACATGTACGACCAATCAAGACCATCAAACGTCTCTTGGCACTTGCGGAATGCACTGGAGACCGTGTCCTCCATATCCATGCCAATCTCTGGCTCATATGTCGCTCGGCAGTACGACTTGCACCCCTTGTTCTCCAAGACGAAGAAGTAGGACCCGTATTGCGTCTTCCCTTCTTGGTCAAGGGCTCTGATCTGAAATATGGCATGAGCAAGGCGAAGGGATAGAAATTCGTAGCAGCATTGTACCATTTGATCAAGCTCCCGCAAAAATTGGGCAAATTTGGGTCTGCTCAAGGGGAAAGATGGCGTTGCCGAGCTTTTACCACCTTGCTTGAATTTGACATGGTCCTGGTCATAGCCTGCGTAGACCTCCTCTGTCACACCAATGACCCTTCGGAGCGATGGTAGGATGACATCCTCCCAGATGAGATACTGAATGTGAGCTGGAACCTTGGACGTCCAGAACCGTGAGTAAGGGGCTTTGTGTGTCATTCGAGGAAAGAAGAGGTAGAGGTTGACCATGCTGCTGAGACCACCTTGAATGCCAAGGTGCACATGGGGAACACGGCTTAGAGCAAAACGTTGAAGAAGCCAGTCTGTTCGTGCGCCTCCTGCATCTCTGTCCTCATCTGAGGGCGGCACAAGGAGCTCCGCGTAAGCGTGGTTGTTCTTCCAAATTGGGGCGCGATCACGAATGACGGGGCTGGTTAATATGGCGACAGGCTTCATGAAACGCGGCTCCCTGGTGACAAAGATGACACTATCGATGTCTGCTGATACAGCAAGATCGTCAGGACCGAGAATAAGCTGATCCTTAGTGATATCTACATGCACATGGCGTGATTCCGAATCAAGGCCGGTGACAACAATGTTGATTGCCTCTTGAGAAGTGCGAGCGTGTGCGATCATATCCTCCAAGCCCATGGAGATGACATCATACCCAGAGGGCGGCTCGGTGCATGAGGGCTGAACGAGGTCGTCAGGGACTTCACGCATTATGTGGCTGCCAACTTGAGTGGGTGGGGTCATATGAAACATCTGAGCAAAGGATGGGAGTATACGCCAGCCATAGTCATGAAAGTGCTCCCAGCCATGCAAGAGAATATGCTTGGCTATGTAGACCAGCCCTGGGGCGTACCCCTCAATCGTATCATCAACGGGCAAAAGAGCAGAAGCAGTAGGCCCTGTCTCATACTCGTCGAAATTTCGGTCAAAAGGAAGGCGAAGGCCTCTCAGATTGTTTTTTCCGGTTCAAGGGGACAGGAAGTACAGGCAGATTGTCTTTCCTAGTCAGGCGAACAGGAAACGCAGGTCTCGGGGTCAAGGGAACCGGAAGTACGCGTCGTGGGAATCGCTCTATAAGTGCACCGAGCGGAGCAGGTGTGTGTTCAGTTGGAGCCCCCAGTCTGCCAAGCTCGAATTCGTCGTCGTCCTTTTCTCCACCGGATGGGTTATCGCCGTCCTCGTCCTGGGCTGGTGGAGAGACTATATTATTGAACGGATTGAACCTTCGAGCGCCTTTGAGAAGTTTGCTCAGCTGTTCAGATCGACAGGACCTCTGCGGATGAAAGGGCCTCGTCGGCTTGCATTTCGCGCAGATTGCCATGCTCGTTAGGAGGTTCTGCTCTATCGGAATGACCACAGCAGCTAACAGGGTGGGCGTTAGGGACTTTTGAAGGTTATCAACTAATTCTCGCAAATCTAGGTACTGGGCGATCAAAGCGGGGTAATGGTTTTGAAGATGGGCATGAATGGTTATCCAGTCCACAAGGCTAATTTGGAGATCTCGGAGCATGGTCAATCGAGTTGTATGGCAGCAAAGAAGGGCTGGCCTCTCCCAATAACCATTCGAGTCGAAGACGAGCCGTTCTGTCCACATGTGCGTAATGGCCTGGCATACGATTGGGCCGCAGTCGTAGCCATTTTGCGGTAATCCAACTTCCTTGATATGCATGGTCTCTTCGCCCAATTGCCAGCCATTGAGCAGGCAAACCCTTCTCCAGACATCTTGCGATCCTATCGCAGTCCAGTTTCCCCGCTTGCCCATGAGGTCGCCAGTGCGGCCCAGAATGTGGATTTCACGAGCTTCAGGGCGGAATATGACGCAGCAGTAGTGGTTTCTGTTAACCAAAATAACACCCACGCAGTCCTGCATTATGCAAGGACCCTCCTCGATCAGGGGTAAGTCGTCGTAAATTCTTCGATAACCATCAATCTCGTCGGGTCCCCAAGGTGGCCCATCGCATAGCAGGTACGTCATAGGGATGTATCGAGGCAATGGCTCTTGTAGCTGCTGGTACTGCTTCAGAAGCCACTGATCCATCGCAATCCCGTCGATGTACTGTTCGTGACTCAGAGTCATCAGAGAGTCGCGAATTTGTACCAGCCGAAGAGGATTGATGAGGTATAACTCTGGAACTACTGTTAAAGTGCGATCAGACGTTAACGCAGCACACTTACCAATGGAGTTAGCTCCTGCTGCAGCTCTCATCTCGCCCTCTGGTGATAGCTGCGGAGAACCCATCGGCGCACCTGGAGGCTCCACGTAGTCGTCATCCTTTTGGCCTTTGCTTTCGAAGTCTGAGAATGTAGAACTGGGGTCATCCTCATCGGTATCTACGCTTGATATGCTGTCCTTTCTCCATACAGGGGGCTTCTGTGACTTTTTGGGCTTGTGCTTGTTCCGAAATTCTTGAACCAATTTTAGTCTGTCATCGTCGTTGTCGTTGTCGGACAGAGACAGGGATGGTGAAATAAGCCCAAAGGTGTTCTGAAATGATGCAACTAAGCCCAGGGAATTACCGCCGTCAGAAAAAACAGATGAGGAGGGACTGAGGTCATAAGCATCCTTAAGACGACCACCGAGACTTTGAGAAGAGGCGGGTGAGTCAAGAGGGGAGGAATCATCATCAGAAGAAAGTCCAAAAGAATTGGCCAAGTTTTGCTGAAGGGATAAGATATTCATGGCTTCTTGCAGTGAAAAAAGAGAGCGGGTTTGAACGGATGTTTTATTTACGTCGCTTGTTTTTCAGGGTTATTATGACTAAACTATATGGACTCTTCGCAGCTGGGGCAGAGGTATGCTACTTTTCCTAATGTTAGAAGTGTTTGAAAAAACTCTTCCCCGCCCATTGACGCTGCCCAATTGGGATCTAGACAGCCCCCATGGTTAAGAAAATGGGCAAGGTTTCTCAGCACCTGCCCAGATCCAGCCATCTCCCAAGAACGCGTGTCCCTTATGGAGCGATTCTCTCCTCCCCGCACAATAGGGCTGGCCAATAGGACATGGCTGAGTCCATTCAATGCGGGATCCACTCCGCTGTCCAAACCAGCAGGAGCCTTCTTCATACACCGTTCATGATACCATGCAGAGCAACTAGAGCAGTATCTCTGTCGATCTTTCTCTGGATCATATACGGACTTGCATAGGCAGTGATACGTCAGTCCCTGGAAAGAATGAGCTACAAAGTAATGGGTGGACTCTATCATACCCTTAGTTTAGGATGCTTGCGAGTCGTCACCAAAGAGAATCGGTAGAAGAGGGCTTTCGGAGAGACCTCAAAAGGAGAACATCCAGGCATGTCATTGTAGTGGAGAATTTCGCATGGCCCTATGCGCAGATGAAGTCCTGGAGAAAGCGGAGCTGCGAACCAACGTACCGAGAAGAGCTTCGCTGCTAACCCAGTCAAAATGATCAGATATGAGATACTCATGCGTCCCAAGGGAGCTGACCGCCTTTTGACTGAATAAAAATGTCATAAATGGTTAGAAAATGAGATAAGGGATATAAGAACGAACTGCGAGTCAGACAACCTGCCGCCTATCCATGAAATATTGCGGGTGTCCCTTGCTGAATATAACCATTGGATCTGAACCCAAGCCTTTTGGGACTCTGACAGCCTGATTTCCGTCACTTTACCCCTCCATGTTTCTTCGGAATCCTCCCATGGCGAGATTACGACGCTGCAGGATAAACTCTGTTACGAGTTGTTGGATTGAGGAAGACGTCTTACAATTCATTCTGTTCTATTTGGATCGCAATATCCCTTTGTATAATAAGGCCTGGCGTTGTGGACATTCGTTTTAGAACTGAGGAAGAAGGGGGAATGTACTTTGCGTCCATTTTTTGAGAAGGGGAAAAAAAGGAACGGCGTGCAAATGTCAAGATAGGGGTTCTCGCAGGTGGTGAATTTTGGCATCGTACATCTAGCTATATACCTAATTCTTATTGCCTACAGTCCCACAGCTTCATGATTTTCATCACATACTTTATCCCTCGGAGAAACTTTTCGTCCAGAGATTGGCCCCTTGCCTTCAAGTCGATAAGCTGTCGCGCCAGCTTCTTCACGAGCGGGAGGAGAAGTTCAATACTCTGTCTTAAAATTTAGGAAGATGTCAACAGACGGTTGAAAGAACTCACGTCTGCGGGGATACTACTTAATGTCTTGGAAGAACATTGGTTTTCCCTGTCGCTCAACCACTCCAGAATAATTGTCCAATCAGCGCTGTCTGCCCATTGTCTCAAATGACTTGTAAGATACTCAAGCCATATTGAGGGTTCTTTGGGATCTTGGTGCGTAGACGATGTGCTAGTGCTGGACGTTGAGACCGATGAGACATGACACCTTGTCCGATTAACAGGTAACCCTAGCTCAGAGATTGAGGGGGCCTGACGTCGTACGGACTGAATAACTGGGTAGTTCTTTGCTTGAGATCTCTAAATAAAGGCGGAACTCAGGCATTTTGGACAGCAGAGATGGGATCAGAACGGATACCGCTGCAGTTGCCTGGCTAGCCGTGCTGGTATTTGCCTGAGAAGAAGTAGATACATGGTATTTCAGAACGAGGAAATGATGAACTTACTTTACGTGCGTTTGGTTTGGCCCTGACGGTTGGTTTTTGGACTGGAATGTTTGCGTTTCGTCTCACAGTTATCTCTTCCATAATTGTCTTTTTCTCAACCCTTATGTCATCGTTTCCTGGACTTGAATCTTCATGCAAGCCTATTGACGGTACGGAGAGAAACCGTGTCTGCGGGCCATATCTTTGAGGCGTTTTTGGCACTTCTTCTGAGACTTCTTCGTCTATCAGGAAAGGATATGAATTGAAAACAGCGTAACTCACCATGAGGAAGTTGCTCCATTTCCTTTTCAAGAAGCATCCAAGAGTCTGACAAAAAACACGATTGTCAACTTCGGTAGAAGACATTGTCAGGAGCTAACGGCTATCTACTTTTTTCCCCTTCCATTGGCTCATCCTCTTCTTCGGAATCAACCCCTGTACAAATTGACGTGAGAAAAAACAAGTGAAAGCATAAAATGCCCACTTACATGCGGAAGTCCGAAAGAGGGCGCGCTGACGAAGGCCGTTTTCCAGGGGACCTGGGAATGGCTTTGTGAGATCGCTCACCATCATAATCGGGCAGGGTTCTATTACAAAAGACGCTCGGTCAGAATGTTGGAAGAGCTTGAATAAATACTACCTTGAGCCCATGGCCATAGTTGCTCCAGCTCCTCCGTTCCATCAAACTCCGGCTTGTCAGGGGGATCATATATCTCATTGCCTGCCATTTGGGGTGGGATGGCGGCCTGCCTGGTCTGTCGGGAACGTTTGGCAGGTGGGGAATCACGCTTCTTTGACTGGCCTTTCATGAAGCGCGTGGACAGGGGTGGTGTATCGGCGTCTTGTTGTTTAAAGGACTGATCCTCATACTCGTCGTCGTCATCGTCGGAGATGAGATGGGACCAACGCCGTTTGGCGCCAGCCTTTGATGGTTTTATGGGTTTCGACATGGGGACATCGTCATTGTCGCCGGAATGTGGATAAGGGGATGAGATAGGGCTGCTAAACGTCTCTTCTGTCCCACTCATATTGACGCGATGCTCAACTTTGGACTCGAGTCGTGCGACACTTTTTTCGGAGCTTAAAGTTTGAGCTCCGACAGACGCCAATTTGGTATAGACCTCCGGTTTTCCGGTGAGAATAAGCGCCCAAAACGCCGAGATGCCCTGACCTGTAGTCATCTGCTTGGCGCAGGGTTTAGGGTTGATTTTTTCAACTTCCTTTCGTTCATCCCCACTTCTCTCATGCTTGAATGGACATCTTGGATGTGCTCCTTGTTGAGTGCCCCGTGGGCACCTGAGCTTGCCTTCGTTTTTGAGTGCCCCGAGGGCGCCTACGTTGGCCTCATCAGAGATGACCTGAAGCAGAGGAGGTATGCCGTGTTGGCCAGCGCATGTACTATCACTGCGCCACCAATGCAAAGCGGATCCCCTAATGCAAGAACATTTTTTGCTGCCCATCCTCTGTCCCGCAAATCACCAAAAAATCAGTTTGAACGAGTACAGATACTATCAACCTTGGTAAGAGATTTAGAGCTCCTTCGTCAATATCCTCGTGATGTAGGTAGCAAATGGTTGTTTGCATTTGGGTGCAAATCACAGTCCAGCGAGCTGGCAGCATCGTTCAGAGCTGAAATGCGTCGTGCGGATATTGTCATCGTAAGACATTACATCAAGTTTCTACAAGATTGGCTACCTGGAATGCGAGCTACAAAAAGGAATTGGGCGGCGGGCATGGTTGGCATGGACAACAGCGATAAAGTTCAAACTCCATCGACGCGTCCTCAGCCCTCAACTTCTGCGTTAAGTCTGAATACTGCTTATTTTACTAATTCATACTATACCACTATCACCCGCATAATCCTTCATAGCTTTAGTCGTATTAGAGTTTAGTATTCAATTCTTCTCCTTGTCATTCCACCGCTCTTGAGGTCTCGCGCGACGCGTCTGACACGACTTGGACGCGGCTCAGGGAAAGCATAGCAGCATGATGGCGGAGTGCAAATATTGCTGACAGATCGAGACAGAACTGCGTCTTGGCATTTTGCATTAGAGGATCCATTTGCACTGCGCACTCCCGCATGTCTATAACCTCTTGAATTCTGGATAGAGCACCTCTGGATTATTTCTTAAGGTAGATTACAATGTATACTACTTGACCACTCATGCCGAAAGGGATCCAGCGCGAACTTGTGGTCGTAGAATTTCGTTTCTGTGAAAGAGTGCCAAATATTTGCACATCTAGCGCAGTGATAGTACAGGTCCTGCTTAGAAGTAAGTTCTCAAGTGCGAAGTGTTCTCAAATTTAGAAGTATATAGTATCTGGATCACTAGCTTTCAATTTGTGAGCGCTGTAGAATCCTTACGCTTCATTTCAAGACTAGCGAATACATTGTTGTGCAAAAACAAAATAGTAGCTACCCTACAACTTTTGATACGTCGCCCACATTCCCATAAGCCGTGTTACGCCCCCAAAACTTGGGTTTATCCTGAAGGAGTTGAAAAGTGGGCTTGGGAAAGAAAAATACGTGGGCAGATCTGCCCGGAGTGAGGCCACCCTTCTGCATGCCATCTGTAGGTTCCCATCTTGAAACTTGATGATATAGCTTGGACGACAGAAATATACACAAGTCCCCAGGGCGGTAGCTAATCACGAAGATGTTGAGTTGAGAAAGAATATTTGAAGAGTAATTTACCTGAGCTTGGCATGGAGTTGAGGGATGATCATATAACCACCTGTATAGGCACCAAATGGGACGCTGATAGAAAAGCCTGCGTCTGCTTTATCCTTATGCATCCTAAGTTGAAGCTTCCATACTACAGCACGGCCCAGGAAGGGCCCAGGATCTTCATCTGCGAACCAAACTCCTGCTTCAAAAGCCTCCTGGTACTTTTCGTACTGCTCCGGAAGGAGCGTCTTGACGACGAGGCCGAGGAGTCCTGCTATCTCCTTCGTGGCTGCGTAATATGCTCTGGTCGCTGCCACGCCTGAAGAAGACTCGTGGATGTCCGCCGATAGGTAGAGTTTCTGCCGCATGAAATTGGTGAGGATGAGAAAGCCTTGAAAGTGCGGGACGTACATCGTGGTGTCCTTGCATTACCCACCCTTGGACGAGATGGTGTACTCCTCGCCGTTCCTCTCGGATACTTCCATCCTCCATCCTGTATTCCATAACACGGTCATCTCCTCCGTCCCGGCGCTGCAGCCCATGCCGAGTCAGCTCGGGCGGGATTTTGGGCGGCAATTGGGAGCAAAGATCTTGTGTGGCCTGCCAGAGCCGCTCAAGTGCGGCTGGCTGTCAGAGACATCAGAAAGGGACTCTTATATACAACTTACAGACTTACTGGCAGACCATCGTGGACGTAACTGGCCCCTGGGTGATCGAGGCTGGTTCTCTCAGGAACATATTGAGCGTCCAGATCTTCAGCCATCTGTAAACAACCTGTGAATATGATATCTGGCCAAAGACAAGTGAAAAGACTTACCGGCTTCTCCGTGTTGTCATTCTTATCTCGCTGTCCAAGATAGAACAGGAGAGGCTCGTCGCCGGCGTCAACCCACTTCCCCGATACGACCTGAGGTAGAACGTCATCTCCAAGGTGTTTCCGCGCATATTCTGCCATGTTGCCTGGCGTTGATGGCTGCAGTTCGTCCAACCGAAACTTTGTTCTGAACGTAGGAGCGTACTTGTTGAAGCTGGCAAGTTTCTTCCCCATTTGCTCATGCAACCTCTGGCGAAGGATTTCTTCGCTGAGTTTCTTCTTTGCGTGCTGAGAAAAAGGAGACGTGAGATTGCCTTCAATGGGGGGTACGGCGCAGCGGGATCTGAGCGGGTCCAACTTTGCTTTCCGCTTTTTCTGGACAGGGTTAGCTCAGGCTGCGCTCTAAGAAGAGATGGAATTACCATTGCATCGTCATCCTCCACATCCAAGAAGTTGGGATCTGCGAGCAGATTCCCTGTTTCAGATTCAGAGCTAGAAGAGTCTGAGCGTTTGCGATTGAACGACATGACGGTTGATGAGATTCAATCTGATAAGCTAAGTGCGACAAAAATGACCCCTATCTGACGGTCACGACCATCACAGGTAATGGTACAAAAAAATGCGATCCTCCTCCACCTACACCATGAAGATCTTAGCCTGCCCCCACACCTGCGTCCACGATAGCAACCATATGTTAAAAACTGCTCGCGCCGTGGGACAAGACTCTGCCTCCAAGACCTGTCTCCTGTTCATAAAAGAAGGAGGCAGCCGTTTTCGAAAGCACCTCCCGAACAACCGGGTCCACCCAAAATGCACAGCTGAATGTCCGATGCACCACCTTCTATGCAAGAAGGATAATCCTTGCGTCAAGGGAAATGAGCCATGCCCCAAGCCTGTCAAACTTCCTGACGAAACTGTTGCACCCACGCGGCAACAGTGGGAAGAGAACGCCTATGGCTTCTACCTTTTCATTACGGAGGGGAAACTGAGCAATCAAAAGGCTCATCTGGACAATTTCAAGGCAGAATGCCCGCCGGATATCTACGAGCAGAAGGTGGCGGCTCGGCTGAATCTCAACACCAGCCGTTCTTCCTCCCCACAGCAGCCACCCGCAGCAGGCCCCTCTCACCTACCGATTTCCCCACCGCGCATCTCACTACCTCCCCAAGATCCCCTACACCTCTTTACCCCTAGGCCATCCCAGCTGCCACGACCCTCTAACGCAGAGACGCCCATCCATGAAACACGTTGGTTGACGCCCCGCAATCCACGCGACTTTGGCCTTGCTCGGGAACCCTCAGCCACGCCAACCCCCTGGCACGGCCACGCTCAACCTTCGCTTGTGCTAGAGCATGAAACGACCGCTTGGGCTGTCAGACCGGCATCCAGCCTGCCCAAGGTCCAACAGGTCGTTCCCTTTCCCAAGGCAAAGGACGGGCATAAAATCAGGGGCTTCAGGAGAAAGGTCCTTTGGTTGCCAAACTTTCGAAACCCAGTCTCTCGATTTTTTGAATACGAAGGGGATCTCTTAGGCTTCAAAAGGCTAGAGCATGTGGACGAGGAACTGGCAGAAATCCTTTTGAAGGCGTGGCCAGATCATTTTTCAGTGGACAAGCTGCGTGCGAAGGAGCTTGGAAATGCTTTGGCGAATGTGCCCTATGTGGTGGATGAATTTGTAAGCCTCCTTCCGCTCGTCCTCTCACCCAGACCTGACAAGTCTGCTCCAGTCAGCCTTGGCCATCAAGATGTGGGTTAGAAAGGATGCCTGGGACATTACGTTCATGGACATGGGACAGTGGATGCGTCTCGTGCTCAAAGGATCCAAGACTCCGGGTTGGATTCAACTCCAGTCCTTCGACCTGATTTGCGGGGGAATGGACTTCATTCTTGATCCTCTGTGAGTCGATCTCTTTCCTGCGGTGGTTCCGTGGCTCACGTTCATTCAGAGATCCCACCTACAGCCCGAACGCCATGCCGGCAAAGGACTTGGCTCCTTACTTGAATGGGTTGAGACATTTGAGCCAATCCGTCGTCTTTTTTCCCGACCCATTCCAGCTATGGTGGTTATCAGACAAAAGGAATATTCTTTTGTCTGTCGCTCACTGCTCTGTTGGCCTCATGGACGCCCTTGGCAAATTCCCGGCAGTATTGGGCTTCAATGACATGGAGGAACTGCGCCAGATGAACGTCGATCTCAATTCCATTGTGATCAAGCGAACTATGGGGGCAAGCTCAAGCCATGTCTGGAAGGTGGATGATAACAACATGGCAAGGCAAGTCTTGAAAAAGGTGAAGGACGACATGAAGAAGACGAAAAAGATGTGGCAAACAGCGAACGCGACCATTCCAAGACCTCACTACTTCATTCAACCGCTCATTCAGGAGATGCAGCAGAAGGGTGAGGTGAGGTGCTTTTTTGCTGGAGGCGAGTTGATCTACACGGTTGGTACGCGTGCGGGTGGGTCCCAAATGGTGTCCATGGAGCCTGTAAGCATCATCCCATTGGAGAAGCTACGGTGAGTGAGACACCTCTGAGTTGCTATCTTTTGTTCACGCATTATTTTCTCAGTGCTGGCGATGGGGACAATCAACGAACAGCGTCCATGATATCCAATCAGGAGGTGTTCGACATGTTGGATAGCAATGTCCCATTCTGGTTGGGTTCCCATGGCTTTGAGCGACTTCGTAGCTTCGCCACCAATATCCTCTACAAGTTTATCACGAGGCAGGAAGAAGATTGGAAGAAGGTTGGTGCGGGGGAAAGGAACCTTTGGTCCGACCTTCGGCTTTTTGCTAGGCTGGATATTGGTGTCTTCAGGACTGAAAACGGCCAATACTCCTTCTGGGTGAGCGAGATAGAGCCATGGATGGGTGCCTGCTTATTCACAAACACTGTGAACGATAAGAGCGATGTCTTGTATAGTACGGTGACGGCTGTATTAGAAGAACATGTCTTGCTTTAACAATTATAGCTTTATATTTTGTACTTTGTTCTTTATATTCATCCCTCTGAGCAGATTTGGTTCTTTCTTGCCTGCGCCAGGACGCAGTGGATAGGCTCCGGTTTTCCGGAGTCATTAGGCGCCCAGATTGACGGTCAACGGGCGCTTATTTGCTCGGGAATTCCGGTGCAACTGAGCAAGTGATCTCAGGGGTCGGTTCAGGGAAATATGCGCAGAATATGTTGCTGAATACATTCATTTTAACGGAGAGGAACCTCAGACAATGGAGAATGCGTGAGAACCTCTGACGGTCATTGGCGCTTACTTGACGGTCAGGCTGACGGTCATCGGCGCTTACTTGACGGTCAGGCTGACGGTCATGACGGTCATTGGCGCTTACTTGACGGTCAGGCTGATGGTCATGACGGTCATGACGGTCAACTTGACGGTCAGGCTGACGATCATGACGGTCAACTTGACGGTCAGGCTGACGGTCATGACGGTCAACTTGACGGTCAACTTGCCGGTCATGGAGAGTCACAACAGTCACTGGAGGAGTACTCACCAGTGTGCAGCGTGGTAGACACAGCCTGCGATGTCCTTCAGATGTCCCTAGCATGGCGTGGGTCATAACTGTCACTGACCGTCAATCAAGCGCCCATGACGGTCATGACTGTCAGACACAATTTGTATGCCTCATTGCTCACAAACGGGACCGCCGAACACCGTCAGACTTTGTAGAGTACATTATTAGTATGTATACATGGGATATATGCAACAAGATTTGAAGAATTCCATACTTGCAAATTAGGTTTAACCTAATAAAGTGGCGTAAGATACTGGCAGTCTCTGCACGCGACCTAATACAAGGTATGGATGGTGTGACAAATTATTGGATTTCAACGACGAACGCATTACGGACGAACGATGTACGGCTAACTATCTTTTCTTACGGACATCTGCCGGTTGTAAACGTCGAATGCCATAGTCAAAGAAGCGCACAATTTGACAGCCTCTGGGATCGTCTTCTCGGTCCAAGTGTGGAAGTCGTCGCCGGGTAGCGTGTTGTCAGCGTCCTGATGCCTTCTCTTCATCTTCGCCAACAATCCCTCCATAGAGGTGATGCATTGAGTACTCAAGGCGGCGTATGGCGCGTAGTCTTTGACGAGGCCGACAGCCTCTCTGCTGCATGCGTCGTAACCGCTGAAAATCCATAGGCGTGGGCGGGCGTTGCTCAAGATTTTGACGGACATCATTCTGTGGTAGATAGCAAGAGCCACAGCGGCGTCTGTTGCAGCATCTGGATAAGATAGTGAGCATTGACAGAGTGGGTCGATACGATTCACATACAAGTATAATGCTCGACGCTTAGTTCTCCGACCCATTCGTGTGCCGGTTGAAGAGCCTTGTCGAGCCCCCGACTCAGCCATACCTTAGCCAAGGTATCCAACGCGACGCACGACGAGAAGTGCAGTCCGGATAGCGCTCCTGTCAGGTCGAACATTCTATGGAGCCGCGATAGCTCGCCTGCGCCTGCCAATTCGACCTCGTCTGAGTCCAGGAGTGCCTTGGCGTCACCTGTAATACACCATAAGCATGCCGCTGCATACTCGGGCTCGAGGACTCCACCTACCGAGAACTCCGACGCCAATTTTGACGTACTTGTCGTTGCGCAAGAAGGACTTTAGTACATCTGGGAAATCTGTCGAACGTAAGTCGTATAGTAGACGCATATATGGGGAATTTTGGACATACAGCTGATCTTATCGATGTCAAAGACATAGGCGGCGTTCCTGGATGCGATTTGGACGAGGCGGACTTCTTTACACGGCGTCAGCTCCACGTCGAACCCGAAGAATGGGCAGATTTGGGCGTCTTTGATCAATTTTGCGACATATCCTTCGCTGAGTGGGACGTTGGTGGCGACAACGACGGAGTTTGGGTCGATCGTAAACAGTGGCAGCGGAGCGTTGGTGGTCATGGTGGTGGAGATGGGAGGGATTGGAGGGACGATGGTTCGACACAACTTATTATACGGCGACACGGTGACGCACAGACCAACGCGTCATATTAATACAGGGATCGAGGCGGCGGATCGATTAGGTTTGACACCGCGTGGTTTAAAATAGATCGACCGTGCTAAGAACACCGATGATCTATGACCGTGGCACATGGACGACGACTAAGTAGGGGATTTTGGCATATTTGGCGATAAGTCCTGATAAGGATAGAATGCGGGAGCTGTCCCCAATCGAAGGATCGAAGATATGGGTTCGATCTTGATTGATTTGGTGGGGAGGGGGTCTGCGGTTGGGACAAGGTGGTAAGCGTCGCGCGGATTACCTAACCGTCAGAGCTCGCCTTTGAGTTGTTAGCCCTCCTCTGCTCTGGATCTTTACCTTCATCTCATGTCTGTGTCTTCCCAAACGTCCGAGAGGGGCCCATCGCGACCGACAACCCCATCGAGCCCACCGGGGCCATTATCGTCCGCGTCCAACAAGGGAATTGGTTCGCCAGACAGAAGCCTACGTGCATCAAGACGACACGCAAGGTCGGCATCTTGGAGCCTATCAAGCAAGTTCAGCGACAATTTGAACGAGTCTCTGTTTCGTTTTGATGTTTCGTTGCCGCGTAGTTATTTGGCGCAAAGCGCAGATGTTGAGAGTGATTCACGGCGAGTTCGCGTCCGATTGGGTGTTGCCGGCGAGATAGACGACGAGGGAGATGACTTGGGGCAGCTTGGGGTATTCTGTGTGTGTGATAGAGTGACCGAATGAGTGAACGCGCGAGTAAGGAGCGAGAATGAGAAAATGGGGTACGCACAGAGTTAAAACCAATCAAGACCCATTGGAAGGCGACGATTCGCTGCCCTGAGCTCCAGAGACGACGATGAAGGTGGCGTCGTGGTGGTGTATGCATCGATTAACGCTGGGAGACGGTTGGAGTGGCGAACGAGAGCCTGACGCTCGACGGATGGGCTAAGGTCGAAATAGACGCCCTGATTTCTAGGCGAATGGGACGACTTGCCGTCGGAGGGTGAGATTCTAGCGCTGGCCGGGCATAAGACAGATAAGCACCGTCGGGTGGGCCGTGGAACGGAAACGGGACGGAGAGGATGGGGAACGTGCGCGAATGCCGCCCGAGTCCGATCTGGTAGAGGAGCGTGAGACGCGGGTATGTCAGTTGAGTACGCGAGAACTGGTATTGCTGAGCTGCTGCTGGTATGGTCTGTGGTGCCAAAATATAAGCAAAATGTAGCGATTTCTTGTATCTAATAGACTTCCCTAATGAAATTGATGAGGGTGATTGGTCGCGGCGCGGAGAGATGACTTACCCAACTAAATCCATGCGCTGCGCGGTCATGGGCACGCCGTTCGCCCAGACTGTAATCCCCGTCGCGGTGAACTTCTTCGTCATGCACAAATGGATTGTCGCGACCGGTCGTCCGGTGATATACGCTCGCATGGTCGCGTGTTGGTGGGGATCCTTGCGATTTCCATGCTTACTGTGACTACAAGAGGTGAGCGTGGCGCAATACGAGTAGAGTTACTTACACGATGTTCCAGCGTTCAATTTCGCGCGCGTCGAATCCAATCGCGGCGTCGATCCGTTGTTTCCACACGATCAGTGCTACTTGGGCGGCGATTTCCAACGCCGTTCGGTCAGCGCGGCGCGTGGGGCTCGATAGAAGGGTGGAGATAATGTATAGGAGTGTCATACTACGAATGGTGAGCTGTAGCGGGAGTAGGAGCGAGGGAATACGTACTTTGGCGTTTGGGTTGGCGGTGGTAAAGGACAAAGTGTCGAACGGGATAAGGCGGGCCGGGTCGATCATGATCGAGGGAAGCGTCGACGTCGACGCGGAGATGACGTGTTTCGATCATGATCGAAAGAAGCGTCGACGTCGACGCGAGGATGACGTTTTTCGATCATGATCGAGCGATCTTGATTTGGTACGCGCAGAGTTGTCGAAGTCGCGTCGATGTATTACTTAAGGCTGCGTCCCCTGCCTTGCTATTCTCTACGCTGCTTATCCTACAACAATCACCTCCCTCCCTTCCCGCCCTGATGTCTGTGTCCTCCCCTGACCCTGAGAGCTCAGCGGCCCGTTCAACTTCGTCGTCGGCGTCACGCTCGATATCGCCATCAGCGTCAAGCGAATATGAGCCGCATTTAGACGGCCATAACAGCGAGATGTGTTCGCCCAAATCACTTGCGCGAGCGAATAGTGCACGATCCCCTTCGTGGAACCTGACGCAAGCCTTCGACAGTGGGCCTGAGGATGTTAGTTTCGATGATGTGAAGCGTGGGTGGGATAAAGCGGTGGAGTCTTGTCAAATTATGCTACGGTTGAGAGAACTGAATACGGCGGCGGAAGAAGACGCATATATGCTGTTCTTGGAGGAACGGGAGGCAATGGCTAAGGGCATGTTAGCTAAAATAGCCTGTGCGAGGCTGAAATGGGGCGCTGAGGTGGATAAAAGCACCCTGCGAGGTGCGTTGTTATAGCTATATGCGCATATATGCACTGACGAAGCGAGAGAAGTGATGGAAGCCTACGTTGCGGATAACCTGGGTGAGTTCTCAGAGGAAGATATAGAAATCACGAACCTGTCGGCGGCAAGTCGAGGGCAGAAAGAAAGGGGATCAGGAGGCGGCGGTGTGGGGTCGGGCGCAGGAGCTAGTGCTGGCGCTGATGCTGATGCTGGTGCTGGCGATGGCGCAACTGATGGGGATGTGGATGGCGCTGGCGACGGCGATGGCGATGGCACTGGCGACGGCGATGGCGCTGGCGGTGGGGGTGGCGACGGCGATGTCGCTGGCGCTGGCGCTGGCGGTGGGGGTGGCGATGGCACTGGCGACGGCGATGGCGCAGATGACGAGACTGGCGAGAGGATTGTAAAGAAACCTCGTAAATCGAAGGTCGCGACGATGCAGCTGTTGCCAGAGGAGCTGAGTGAGCAAATAAAGAGTATGAATATGTTGGGCTATGAGTCTGTGGAGGTGAGAGAGCTCGACATGGTAAAGTACAGAAGCTTACCCCCGATAGGACCGATTTCGCTGCGTCTGGGTGCATGTGAGTTCCGTCGAGGGCAAGTTATCCGCAAATGATCTTGCGAAAGCCCTGCATGGCTATTTCTACAAGCCGTTGCATAAGAGTGTGTCGGAGGAACAGGCTTTGGCGAGACTGATCGTCGGCTACAGGATGGTTAACATGGAACAATTGGTGAGTGAGATGAGGGGCGAAGTATTATATACTCATCGTGTTTAGGATCGAGCCTTCGCGGACGTGAAATCGTCTTATACGTACGGACCTAGTTGGGTGAAAAGTGAGTTCATGGTCATCAACAATTTGGAGTTGGAGAAGGAGAGAATACAAGAGTCAGAGAAGGTATGCGTCGTTCAACACAGGGATAAGGATTCGTTAGCTAATTGTTTAGCTTTTGATTGAGTGTGGGATGAAGCAGGGGAGTGTTGACTTGTTGGAGGGGATCTTCTTAACCATGGCAGCGCTGCGTCTAGCGATCGACTGGAAAAGTATCGGGGAGACGCCAGAAGGGAGGAAGTGGAAAAGGGCGACTAACGACGCGTTGTTCCAGTTTCAATGTCACGGGCAGCTGGATGAGTTCCAGGTTCTTACTCGAAGGAGACAAGAGGTAGCGTTGAGGAGGAAATGGGCAAAAGATAACGAGAGACTCGTTACGAGGCGTAATAAGGTCCTGGGTTTGTTCAAGAAGGTGAGCAAGAGTTGTAATTTACGCTAAAGGCCGGCTGATTAGCAACCAGTTCGGCTGCGTGATACTCCTGGACCCGATTTGGAGTCCTATGGTTACCCGCACCCCGGATTTCAACAAGCTGCACGGCTGCATTCTAGACAACATGTTGACGCGAGCGCGAAGGGTAGACGACGACGTTGAAGGGGATGACAATGTGCCATGGCATACGGGTAACGATATGGAGAATAGAAAGATGTTGGTGGAATTGGTTCGGTATTTTACAACGGATGATATCGCAAACTTCGTAGACGATACGGTGGAGCGATTGGAGCAGGACGCAGCGGAAGTTGTAGCGTAATGTACAGACATGGGAGAGCGGAGAGAAACCCGTAGTTACCATATTCTACGGCCAGTCCTTTGCGCGGTAAAGGTCTGCAAATGCAATGCATATTTCCACGAGGTTCGAAGAGTTCTGAACGCTTTGGTGTTGCTTGACGAGCCATTTAGAATACCCCTCCACTGTCTCGAAGACTGGGTCCGTGATTCCGGCCGATGTCAGTATTTTCTCCTGCAAAGATTGCCCCGCGGCGGGCGACAGAACTATGGGTAAACAGAAGAGGGCCCAGGCGATGGGGGAGAGGATGTCTTTCTGCTCCTGGCAGGTTGCGTCGTTTTTGGTGTGCTTTTTGTAAGAAAATGGGTAGTAGCAGATCCAGCAGACTTTGGATGCGGGGTCAAATCTCTTGAGTAACGGTTTGTAGTCCTCATCGTGAATGGTAGACAGCAAACGTCCTTCGTGTTGGTATTGACATTTGTAGCCGAGGACAGTCACCGGGCATTGTAGTACGCTCTCAAATCCGCAGGGATTTCTACCGAAGACTTGGCATATTAGGCACCTATATTTCAAGTCGCAGAGCTGCTCGAGTGAGTCTGCGCGGCGTTGCTCGAATAGACGTTTGGCCTCGCCTTCCGCTTGATTGAATGCGAGGCCTTGGTGATGACCCTTGGGGCGTGGGGGTGCCGTCGCTGACGCTGAAGGAGTCGCAGTAAAGAGCGGGTTTACAGGGCGGGCGCAGTGTTTGTCGAAAAATGATTGGGTTCCTGAGGAGGATTGAGAGCCATTGTCGATGTCTGTGTATCCCTAATAACGGTCAGCATCAATGTCTCACGGATGGTATGGGCGCACATACAGTCCCGCGTGCTGTTTCGGACGATGCAGAATTCGACGTAAGTGAATGGGGCCCTTGTTGGCGAGTGCCACTGCTGCTCGGTTGCTCCGCCCCGCTGTTGGTGTTTACGTTTGCTGACATGTGATGAGGATACACGTAACATGGAGGAACAGGCGGCAGGTGCTAAGGAGAGACTGTGGGTGAGGAGTGTCAAGGGTCAGCGACGGTATTACTCACCTCAAGATTTTCGCAATAATCACACAGCGTGCTACCTGACAACGAGTGGCAGGAGTGGGCCTCGTCGTCAAAGTTGCCTAGTGTTAGACGGCGGCATGTATTCGTCGTAAACAACTTGTGAAGTTGGAGCTTTCCCGCATGGTCTGGCCCTGCGTCGGATTGAAGTTTGCGCAGCATAGGCCGATAAGCCATGATCATCGCGCGTGCCGCCGGGCCAATTCTGCCTGCGCGACCAGTTTGTTGGGTAACGCTCACCATGTCGTAGGGATTGACAACGAAGACGTAGGTGACATACGGATAGTTGATGCCTGTGCCAAAGCCGGTGGTCGCCACAAGGCCTTGCGGTTCTCCTCTCACCCACGCTTGTTGGATTTGGCGTCTCGTCTCTGCATCGGCTTCGGGATCATTGGTGTATTTCGCCTTGTAGACAGGTAATCCCAACTCCTTCGCGATTCTATCGCACTCGCCGTATGAATGACAATAGATGAGGAAGCGATCGCGTGCCTCGGCGACTTCATATGCCCTGACGTATTCTTCCTTGAGGGTGAGTAGGAGGATTTGTTGATCATCGTACGTATCCACTTGATATCGGATGTTGGTGCGCATAGTGGGCGCAGCTACGACCTCTAAGGTGTCGATTTCAAAGACCTTCGCAAGCGTGGGGATACTCCGACGGTATATGGTCGCGGTGAGGAAGATGATTGTCACGCCGAGGTCCATGAATTCTTTAACTTTCGAATAGCAGTCACGATAACCAGACGAAATGAGGATTTTGTGAGCTTCGTCGAAGATGATACGCTTGATTAGGCCAAGTCGAGATGCGCGTGTAAGCCAGGCATCTAGTTGACCATGAAGGAGTTGCTCAGCGTGCACTACGAGTAGCCGAACGGTAGAACAGTCGATTTGGGATGATGGCCATTGGACAACGTCAATACCGTAGCGTTTGGCTTCTTGAAATTGCTGATGTGCTAGAGCCGCGAACGGACTGATTACGATGGTTATACCCTCTGTCTCAAGAAGCGGGGGGGCGTAGAACATAAGGCTTTTGCCTCCTCCTGTCGGGAGAATGCCCAGGACGTGTCGGGTATTCTGCATGACAAGTTCGAATAGCTCTCCTTGCTGCGGGCTGGTGAATCGAGGTTCAGATGACCCGTAGAGCCGTTCCAACGCTCGTTGGCGCGTCGGATGGACTACGACTTGGGATGACGTGCAGATATTGGGGGAGGTAGGTTGAGACCGTCGAGGTTGGATGCCTTGCATGTCCATATACGTCTGAATGGCATCGAAGACGGTGGATTGCAGCGCGTCGCCAATAATAGGAATGGTCGCGTTGAGGGATTTGGTAAACGAAGTCGTGTCGATCTTAGCTACGGGCGCCGGGTTTTGGACTTTATCGGGGTCGATATGTTGAATGCGAAGGTTGGCGGGGAGGTGATCGTAGCCGATGCCCAGCCATTCGTGATAGGCTAGCGAGAATATCTGGGCTTTGGTGACATCCTTTGCATCAATGTGGGAGAACGTGTCCTCCTCGACGGCATAGTAAGTTTGGGAGACTTTCGCCGAATGTCCCCATAGTCCATCGAGGATTCGATACAGCGATGGGGTATCTCCCGGATCCTCTTGCAGCGCCAAACCAACGGCGTGCTTCAGCACGAATTTCATGAGGTGTCGGCAGTCGCGTACGCCGAGAGGGAATATGAAGTATTCTTGAGTGAATCGCCGTAAAATGTCAGTCATCCGCTCGGTGTTGAGCGGTCGAGCTCGATGGACAAAGATGCAGCTGCTATAGAGGGCGGCGTGGGCTTTGGTGGACTGAATGCTGGCGACGTACTTGGTGCAGGGGTATATGACGGCGAGGAGGATGATAAAGAGGCGCGCCAAGCGGGGTGGGACAGCGCGAGGAATCATCGACGGACGGCCGGTATTGTGCTGGGTTTTGTTGTAGAAAGTAACAAAGGTGAGCACGCCGTTGGTGAAGTACAAATTGCGAGGGGCATGGCCATTTTTATAACGTATGTCCTCTATCTCAGTCCCCCTCGCTGCTCCTGCCCAAGTGAAGTTCAACGAGGCGTACAGGTGTTCGACCAGGTCATCAACGTCGTCGATGAAGGACAAGAGGGCGTTGGGTTTGAATTGGATGCCGTCAGGAGTATGGACGGCATACGTGGTGCTGTCGTTACGACAGAGGTGATCCATTAACAAATCCTGGTATCGGGCGAAGTCGTTTCTTTTGTCAGTGATGAAGGAATATCCGTATTCTTCGTCTCGTAGTGTGTCTTTGAACCATCCGTCGCTGTTGTCGAGTGACAATGCAGTGTGGATGCGTGCATCAAGGTCCGTAATATCGAGTCCGTCGAGAATGGATAGCAGCAGCGACTCGGATGAAGAGACCAGGCCTACTGCGAAATCTTTGAAAGAGGACATAGTGAACGGATGAGATTTAAAGGAGAAAGTCTCCATGTCTGCCCCCATCAGGAAGAGAGGGAGGCTGGGCTCTTGCATCGAGATCGCGGTGATGGGATGGATGTGGCATCGAAGGACAGCAAAGGGGGAGTGTCCTCCCTCTGTTATATATCGAGAGATCGACTCATAGACGCTGTTTCAATCGGTTAATTTGGGCTCTCTGCAGAAAGTGATACGCTTACCCTATTTCACCTTCTGTGTGTTTGGGAGCGAGTTTTTTGCATTCGTATAGAGCCATGGCGCGCCAACACCATTGGATGGCAATCATATTATGGCAAATGTGGGTCGCCGCCTTGAAGCGAGAACTTAGGTCGTCGCGTAGATGATACGCGATTAAAAAGCGCGTCAGAGGAATGTCGAGCTCGTTGAATGCGGCGGAGACTGGGATGGAAGTGAACAACGACCAGCATAGCGTATGCAATTGTTCCCAAAAGGGAGGAGGTGCGTGCTCGAGGTCCTCCGGGACTTCCGTGGTGAGTAATTGGCGGATGTTAAGTAATTGCGCGTCGGTGGTGGTAACAGGGAATCCTGGGATAGGCTTGTCGACTGCGCGAACAACGAACGTCATCATGCAGGAGAATATGTAGGCGTAGTGAGACACAGTTGAGTGGTTCTGAGGTAGTCGAAACGGATGTCGTTCGCATGTCCCTCTAATTATAATGTCCGTTGAATTTTATACTAATGCGGCGTAAATTATGACTTACTTGTCCGGTGAATTGATAAGGTGAAGGAGCATCGTGTTGCTCTTCAGCTCGACGACTGGGGCGACAATCTGGACTATATAGGCCTTGAACGCAGCAAAAATTCGAATGTAAGTGGAGGGCGCCTGTTCTGGCTGCGGTTCGCGAGAGTAATCTCGAGTGGAGCTGAGATGCGCTCCTGGGAGGGTGAGGTGCCATTTGGTAACGTTCTCCAACGGAGAGAGTTGGGTGTGGGTGACCATGCGGTCGTCGGGGGTTGTCAATGCGCCTTCAACTTCGAGTTTCTTTTTGATCTCGCGCCACGATGTCATAGAATTGGGTGGCACGACGGCGGTGGGATCTGTAGCAGGCTTGATCATGACATATCGGGTGCGATTGCGAGCTTTGAAAACCTGTTGACACTGAACGACAGAGAATGACGCCTGTGCTCCAGGATGTTGCCGGTTTTGATGGTCGTTTTTAGTCGTTTCTGCGCCAAAGACGTGTCCGAAGCAGGCGCCTGGAATTTCACAACGCCAACCCTTGATGATAGGCAGTAACGGGATGGGAGAATCCAGCCCTTCAACGGGGAAGACGAGATCTTGGTTGGCGTCGAGGGCTCCCAATTTGGAATGCAAGAGTTCTCGATCGTACACGACAGGTCGCGGGCAAGAGTCGTTTACGTGAGTGGGTATGTGCTCGGCGGGAACAGCGGTGCTGCATTCGACGCAGAGGAACAGACGTGTCGGCTGGTGGAAATAAATCCCTGCCTGCTGCAGCGTGAATTCTTTAACTACGTTTCGTCTGCGTGATTGGGGAGCGCGCTTGGTAGGCAGGTCGACAATTTGGGGTGTCGGTGGTTGCTTGCCCAAGTGCGATTGGAAAAGGGGACTCAAAGGGACAAGGGTGGAGTCGGACGGCGGTTCCGATGTGGCACAAGAAAAGGGCGAGGAGGGAGGCAATGTCGTCATGAGTATGGCCGAGGATGTATCCAGTCGTGGTCGCTTGGGCGTAACGGCTTCGTCGTCTGCATGGTCCTTTGAACGCTTCGCAGGCAAAGGGTAGCTATCCGCGACATTTGGCAATTGTTGGCGCATAGTCTGGTGGGTATGACTGCCTGCGTGGGCTTGGGAGACGTGGGCACGAATGTCGATTTCACGTTTGTGCGTCTCATCGCAGAATGGGCACTTATAGTGGAAGCTTGCCGTTCTTTTGATGATATAGACTTGGGTTTCTTCAACGTAGGTCAGACAAAATTGAAGATCAATG
This sequence comes from Pleurotus ostreatus, assembly GCF_014466165.1. Taxonomy (NCBI): domain Eukaryota; kingdom Fungi; phylum Basidiomycota; class Agaricomycetes; order Agaricales; family Pleurotaceae; genus Pleurotus; species Pleurotus ostreatus. The sequence continues at coordinate 3,250,453 of NW_023503161.1, read as the reverse complement.
GCTCTCAGATTTAAATACCGTTTGGTTTTATCGTAACTTCTTCAGGATGAACTCGACGATCATGATTCCGCGTAGCCTCGTCGCCGCAGTGGGCACAGTAATCCATGGTGGGCTCTGGGTGTATGAAAAAAAAGCGGTCCAGTACGAATGGTAACTACGAAAGGCCAGGCGGTAAGTCTACGATACAATTTATACGAGGCTACAGGGTGTGCTACTGCTAATTGCGAATACAGGGAGCCACAATAAGAGTCCGTGTATGATTCCGACGGCTCCGATGGTATTTCTAACGCGATAGAAAGAGATGCCGCCCAAGAATCTACAATTCTGGGGAGTATGCGAGACAATCTACGATTGTGTCGATACAATGGCGAGATATAACAAATTGGCAGAATGTAATCTAGGGTCGGAATGTAATCTACGGAGGGCGGGCTGGCGAATGACGAACGGCCGAGTTGGCAAACGACGGGGATGCTGATTGGCAAATGACGAGCGGTTGGGTTGGCGAATGACGAGCAGGCTGGTTGGCGAACGAGGGGCAGGCTGGAGGGGGCGTAAAGTGAGCAGTGGGTCAGGTAAAGTCACCCCCGACGCACCTGGCTTTAAAATCATAGCCGTAGCGGACATGGAGTCCAATGGGATAGAAGGTGTCACTGCACGACGTGTGACTACTGTGAAGTTGTGAAAACGAATTGACGTACGCACATGTATGTCCTCATTCTCTCTTAGGTACTGAGACGGTCATACGAACCCCCTTCTGTCTGGATTCTACCGCATTGGTATATATGAGAGGTGGGGTAAGGGCATGGGCGTACCTGTTTGCCATCGCCGACGATTTCTTGTTGATGGGGTCCTTCGGCGGCCTTCCGGCGATCCCTAAAGCATGAAGAAATGCAGTGTACATCAGCGAGATGATCTACGATCATGTCACCGTGTTTCCAGAACATCGAGGAACCTCTACAAGGTTGCTCGACTGGGTCAACGACGTCGGGACGGACATAGACGGGGACAAGGCGGACTTCTGAGTTCGGTTGTTTGCGTAGGGCATTCAGACCAAATATGGCTCATTATCTGATGTGGTTATCTTATCTTGATGGCTCGGAGACAGTCAGACTTGGACGTGTCACTCGAAGGTGTCGGGCTAGCGCGACTGAATAGAGCACAGCAACGTGTAATAGTATGGCTACGGAGATGATACAAAAGGTAGAGTAGAGTATGAGCAAAAAAAACTAAGCTAGAATACGTGCAAGAGTTCAGGGCATAAGGTATATCTCAGGATCAATGGCAGTACGATGAGGGACGGAGGGAGCGCGCGCAAAGTAATAAAAGAAACTTTTGCAGTAGAAGGACGCGCATAGCTTCTCGACGGCCAGAAAGTCAACGTCCGATTCTGCGCACTTCAGAGCTTTGTTGATTGCGTCGGGGCATCTATGCCAATGGGCGATAACGCGGCAGAGAGCAAGTACGTATTGGCGTCGTTCCTTGTCGTCGGGACTCGATAACCCACTCCAAGCCGTCGTGTATTTCACACTTGTGTGGTCAGCACCTCCTTCCCCCTTGAAACTAGACGAAGGGAAGCATCGGGTGATGAGATCCTCATGAGCGACGTAGGAGATGTTGGGGTTGACCATCTTGCGATCGAGCATACGGAATTCCCAGCGAAAGTTGATCTCGTTGATCTCGTAGAGGATACGCTCGACGACGCGGTCGTGGGGCCATCGGTCCTTCGGAAGCTGTTCGCTGGCCCAAGCGAGGCTTTCGTTTCGCGCGTTGCTCTCGACATCATATTCATTCGTCCATTCCGCGAGAATCGTTTGCAAATTTTGACGACGTTTGACGAGCTTCTCGACCTTGGTTTTCTTTGCTTTGGGTTCGTCGTCAGCTGTCGCCGTAGAAGTCGTGCTGGGTGGAATCGAAGTTGGGTTGGACCGCTCAGGTCCCAAGAGCAAGTCCCAGTTGCCTCGTAGGAGGGACGTTGGGTTATTGCGAGGAGACAGACGCAAGATGAGGATGTCGGAGTGCGTGAGGTAAGCGTGAAGAAGCTTCAAGTGACGAGGTTTCAGGTTGCCGTCGACTTGGAAGGGGATAAAGACAGATATGGGAGGGAAGATGTAGCCGTTGTCTCCTTCAGCGAAATTCATGGAGACCTTTTCCTTCGTCACGGTGACGGTAGAGAGCCCATGAACCCAGGCCTCCATCATGATGGGTGCCATTGCGTTCGGATTGGGCTTGAAGTGGTTGATGTCGTGCGGGTGGAGATTGATACGAGGTTTGGGCGCTGTAAGCATACGAGTAAGTACGTGGAGTGCGAATATGTAATAGGATAACTTACGATGGGGGGGATAATGTGGCTTTTGCTTTCGCCCAGGTGGAGGTTTGGCTGCCTCCACGGCACGAGAGGGACCAGCAGTGGCAGAGTAATCGTTCCCCAAGCTAGGGACGGCAGGGGGTCTCTCGATGGTATCCCTTATAGTAGAAGTTCGCCCAAAGTCGGTGTAGGAGAGGAACTCCCGAGCGAAGAGCATGAGATTGTCATGGCGTTGCGGATGGTCCGCGGCCCTGTTCCAGACGAGCGTTTTGTGACCACGCCACGGTGCCAGCTCGATATCGAGAGCTTCAGGTGGATAGGGATTCGTCACGGCATCAATGCGAGTGTCATCCGTGAATTGCTCTATCGGGCGTATGAGCCAGACGGGAACGCCAGCTTTGGCAAATTCTTCAACGACCACGACCGTGTTGGTGACGGCGCCGATGAGTAGGGCGGCAGGGAGGAGGATCTTGCCATATTCTTCAGAGTTCATCAGAGGCTGACGAACCTCCATATACTCGAGAAAGGCCTCTAGTTCGAGGTAGTGCCGCTGGACCTGCGTGAATGCGAAGAGGATGTCTGGCCACGGGGCTTTGATGGCCTCGAGTCGGCCGATCCATACCTTCAGTTGCGTGACGTGGCCGTTGAATCGAGTAGCGGTGGAAGTGGAAGTGAGGTCTGGCCGTTTGGCCATGAATTGGCGGTATCGTTTGGCAAGATCGATTGAGGGATCGCGGAGACGGGTGACAAGACCGGCGTCCATGTAGCCGAGTTTGGAGCCGAGTGAAGATATGAAGTGTTGTTCTGTTGGGTTCATGAACATGACGTCTTGCGTGAGGGCTCGGCTGGGTGGTGGTCGTCGGATGCAAGCAAGATGGGCATGTTCTCGCATGTACGGTTGGGGCCGTTGAAAAGGGTCTTCGGCGCCGAATCTGCCATCCCGTTTCAGATGGATGGGGACGACATTCCCCATGACGGGCTCATGGACGGCGTAGACGTTCGGAGTGGTTATGAACGCGCGCCCTTCAAATAGTACGGCGCCAGTACGGCCGTCGAGGTAATTGAATGCTGTGAGATTGGATTAACGAAGAATCAGGATGAGGAGGTCAAGCTTACATGTTTTCGAACGATTGCTTGTCAAGAGGGAGGGATTGGCAAGAACTTGGGCAGCGGTGATAGGCATTCTGGGGTGGTGTCAGTGTTGTACCAATACATTTGCGAGGTCTACAAGGCAAACTTGAGGTGAAAAAAGAGAGATCGTGAAAGAAACTACGAATCATGCGGCGTCGCGTAAAAAGTAGAGATTACATTCGGAAGTAGGGGAGCACGCCGACAATCTACGATTGTGGGCATGTGCTAACGAGTCCTGACTATAGCGACGATCTACAATCGTGGCGTATAGTCTTCCGAGAGCATATATATACGAAGGAAAGGGAACGAGGGGGAGAAGAGGACTTACTGTGCTATGGGGATGAACGGCGATGGACTTGGTGATTTTCGAAAGTGCAAATAAGCGCCGCTTGCGCTTGTTTATCCATGGCCTCCAAGTGAACTCCGATCGGTCTCCGATCGAATGTCAATGGAGGTGGGGCGCCTAATGTCTCTGTCTCTATCGCGTACGCCGCGTCAATCCCCCCCCTCCTCGACGCACTTGTTTCGGTATACGGGGGCCCTCGCTTGTAGAGCGACGGCGAACCGTTGGTTTGTCCCCTCGACGCGTTTCTCTCGGTATGCGGAGGCCCTCGCTCGTAGAGCGACGGCGAGCCGTTGGCTTCTGCCCTCGACGCGTTTCTTTCGTGATGCGGTGACCCTTGCTCGTAGGGATACAATAGGCTATGGGCTTGTCCCTCGACGCGCTTGTTTCGGTAAACGGGGGCCCTCGCTTGTAGAGCGACGGCGAACCGTTGGTTTGTCCCCTCGACGCGTTTCTCTCGGTATGCGGAGGCCCTCGCTCGTAGAGCGACGGCGAGCCGTTGGCTTCTGCCCTCGACGCGTTTCTTTCGTGATGCGGTGACCCTCGCTCGTAGGGGTACAATAGGCTATTGGCTTCTCCCCTCGACGCGCTTGTTTCGGCATACGGGGGCCCTCGCTTGTAGAGCGACGGCGAACTGTTGGCTTCTCCCCTCGACTCGTTTCTTTCGGAATACGGGAGCCCCTAGCTGTCACTGCATGTGTGCTCTGCGGTTCGGTCTTTTGCCCGCGCATATATTCGTCTCGCTCTACGTTTCGGACTTTTGCGCGACGGGCCCTCACATTGTTGGGGCCCCTGTCTGTCTCTGCACGTCAGCTCTACGTTTCGGACTTTTGCGCGACGGGCCCTCACATTGTTGGGGCCCCTGTCTGTCTCTGCACGTCAGCACAACGTTTCGGACTTTTGCGCGACGGGCCCTCACATTGTTGGGGCCCCTGTCTGTCTCTCCGCCTCTGCTCTGCTCCTGTCCTGCCTGCGCCCACATTCGCCACGATCGCTGGATCACGTTGGGAGCCTGTGGTGCTCATCCAAGTAGCACTACGCGACGCAACGCTGAGTCCAACTTGTGAACGCCGTACGGCGCAAATACGTTGGCTTGGGAGTCGTGCTTAGTCCGCGTTAGAGCTCGTAAACGAGCTCTAACGCTAATAGTTTGCGGACGCAATGGTAAGTCCGAGTATTCCAGCACTCACCTAACCTAACCTACCGAGACAGTCGCTCGTAAACGAGCTCCGAAGATAATATACCGAAACCCTAAGCCTCAACATCCTAAGTCCTAACGCCTAACGGCCCTAATATGTTGGCTTGGGAGTCGTGCTGGGTCCGCGTTAGAGCTCGTGACCGAGCTCTAACGCTCATTGTTTGTAGGCAGTCTTTAGTCCGATGAATCAAGTACGCAGATATCGTGTTCAACTGTGACTGAGTTTCATAAGGAATAGATAATCTTGAGACTAGTAACATGGGTTCAGGTGAGTCAGTAAAATTTGGAGGCATGGGAAGGGTGGGGATTGCGTTAGGGCTCGCGAACGCGAGCCCTAACGCTCTCATGTATGTCAGAATGGCTCTCTAGGGTAGTAGGTTGGTAGAGAAATATACATGCTTGTAGCAATTCTAAGGCATGTATAGCTAGTGAGTAGTAGGTCGGTAGTAAATCCCAATACATTGAACAATTATAAGAGATAACCGGCTAAAGAGTGATGCAATGAGGTCAAAAAACGGGAGTGAATAGGCCAAAAGTATAAGTTTTGGTCAAAATTAACCCAGCATTAGGCCAGGACTCAGTGGATAGGCTTGCGCAGGCAGACTTACAAGCTAATGACCTTTCTTTGGTTCATATATATATATATATATTGAATGGGTAAGTATTGTGGTTACTACATTGTAATTCAAGAGTTTTCGTGTTTTTTGGGTTTGGCAGTGCAAACCGACACCACATGTTGATACTGCTTCTCAAAGAAATGTAGGAAGTTCCTGATATGTGGGTCTGCCCCCACTATCAAAGCCCAGCCAATGCAAGCATTGGCTGAGGCTTTGATAGATAGGGTCGTCGCATTCAAGCAACACCGAACGCGAAGGACTACATGGGAGCAGGTAGCAGGTGAGTCGTCTTTGCGCACGCGGGAATCGCCTACTCACCTACGCGACATTTGTTCCTTCCCCATTCCTTCGTTCGTCCCCTTTGCCTGTCGTCTACCTGCATTCGTTCCTACTCCCTCCCTTCCTCGCATCACATCGCATCCCTCCCGTGTTTGCGTGATCTCGTCGAAAAGCTTTCTGGCGACCTCGTTTCTGCGCGGTTCGAGCGCCGGAGCGTCGTCTGACGCGTACTTGCGCACACTGACTTTTTCTTAGAGGATATGTTTTCTGCGCGAATTGGCGGGAAATTGTTTTTTGTGTTCAGTGCGCGGGCGGTGTAGTGGGTTGAACGGCGGCGGGGATACGAATGGAGACGGCGGCGGTGACGGTGGTGTGTGCGAGTGGAGACGGAGGCGTTGGCGCGGGAAGGGAGTGCGTTGGAGTTGGGATCGGACGGATCGGACGGCTAGCGAACGAGTGGGCGCTAGTTGTCGTAAACAGGGATCTGAGAGTCTGTATGTACAAATAAGTACCGCTGCTGATTCAGATGGGTTGCCAACCCATACTAACTGACTCCCTGCAGACCATCCACAGCGACGGTTTGCGGGTTTGACGACGTGAGTAGGGAGGTGTATTGGGCGAAGGAAGGGTGGGGTCGAGGTTTGCGTGCGTTGGTGGACAAGGATGGAAGTGGGGTGGGCTTTGATCTGCCAGGTGGACGGCGTTGGAAGGCGTTGGAGGGGAGCGAAGGAATGCGACGGGGTGAGTATGCGAGTGGGGATGGCATGCGAGAGAGAGAGAGAGGATGACGCGGGAATGCGAGTGCGAATGCGTAGAGTAGCGTAGTGAGAGGCTGCGTGAGAGAGGGAGAGTCGCGACGTGGTGTCATCGAGGCGTGTGTGCCAGAGGTGGTGACGTCGATGACCTGTGAGAGAGGGAGAGTTGTGTAAGGGCCCCATCGACTCGACGATTTGAGACGGCTCCTGTTATCGCCTCCACGGTGCGCTGCGCAGAGTGGAAAAGGGGGAGTGTAAGCATTGCTAGGCGTCTGCCAGGTACGCTGCATGCAGGTGAGTCATCTTCAACTACAACTACGGGGAGCGATGGACCTACTTCGTGCGTCGTCTGCGCGCGCCTGGTTGTAGTCCTTGGTGAGTCATCCTGCTCGTTTCATTTGCCTCGCCCTCCTGTGGTCAACCTCCCGCCCATGTTCGCCTCGCTCCACGCTGTCGGATGGTCGCCGGATGCTTGGAGACGCAGTGGGTCGTACGTGACGATGACTTGGCTGTCATCTGCCTGTCCACGAGCTGGAGACGTCGAGGGCATCTCTGTGCAGCAAGCGCATCGACATGGATGAGTGCCGCTAGCGACGATGCTGCGCAGCAGACTGTATTGTGTTCGGGGTCGGCATTCAGCATACATTGAGGGTAAGTCGGCCGGCAGGGCGGGTCCGTGGAAAGGTGGCGGGATGTCTTTGCTGGTGCCCCGTAGATTGAGCAACGTCGGGAGCTGGTTGTACACGACGGTCGTTGGTGGAGGGTGTCTGCCTGCACACGCACACGCTCTTCGTCGCCATTTGCTCTATCCGCGCTGGTGAGTTTGATATCGTTCTGATAACCCTCGTCACCACGTACCTGGCTGTTCGTCACTCATGTGTGCTGTTTTCAACCCTCTTTGTGTCTATCCTGGCTGCTCTGGGACCTGCGTCATCGTAGCCGTCGACATGCTTGTACGTTGCGGTGGTGGAGTGGGACGTAATGAGAGGGTGAGTAAGAGAGTTGGGTGGCGGGAAGGGACAGCAACTGTAGTCGCATGTAAGTCTGTACGCATTCCGTGTGTCTGTAGTCTACGTACCTTAATAGACGTCCTACGTTCAACATTCAACACTCCCTCTTCCCTTTCTTCAGGGTGCGTGCGGCATAGGTGTGTACGCGTGGGTTGCGCGGTCCCAGTGAGTTCTCGCGCTTGTGCCAGCAGTCATTGTACTTGTCAACGTCTTTGAGCGTCTGCTTTGGCTGGCTGAGGGTGCTGTGCCGTTGTGAACGTTGTTGTTGAAAGGGACTTGGTGGTTGTGGTGCAAGTTCAACGGCGCTTGTTTCCCAGTCGTTAGGTAAGCTTTCTACGTTCCGTTCCGCCAGGCATCGACGGAGAAGGTGGAGGCACTCTCTAGTTCGACACTGATCATCAATGTGCTGCCCAGACTGTAGAGGATGTCATGGGGAGCTCGCTGAGTTGGGTGACTTCGAACGGCGCAGGCAACTCGAACGAGCTGACTCTCAACGAATGTGACTGGCCGTGAGACAAGAGACGTGGACGTGGACGGACGAGATGGGGTGCGAGTGTGCGTGCGAGTGAGTGTGCGTGTGTGAGTAAGTTCCCGATCCGTCAAACCATGCACGCGACTGACTGAGCGCGAAACGAACAGGCCCACGAACGAATGAACGGGTCGCGCGCGAGTCCTTGATGACGACGGCAATGCGAACACAAGCGCATCGATTGCATCTACAACGAGGACGTCGTTAACGGGTCCAACCAATCAACGAAAGGTGCGTAACATCTTAATCGTGCATTCTTTTGCGCTGCGCTCGGTGTCGAGCGCAGGTTTCTTCTTTAATCCCGCCTTCGTCTCCCTCTTCGCATGTCAGCTTCCTCCTCCGCCTTCATCGCTCGCTCTAACCCGTCCTCGCTCTAGCCTCACCCTCGTCACGGTCAACACCATTGCTACTAACGAGGGTATCTGGAACAACAAGCAACACAGCTAAGTCCCCCACACGAACGCGCAAAGACGCACACTTACCTCGTTCACCCTCCCTGACGCAGGATGTCGTTCAGCTCCTCTCGCTGTCTCGATGCGACACGCGAACAGGGTGCGTCGTGCCATGTTCGTGTTCGTTTTTTCTTGTTCTCGTCCCCTCTTCTTTCGTTTGTTCTCGTCTTCTTTCGTTGCCATTTCATTTGCTCACCGTCTCGTCGTATCCTTGTTCTTGTGCCCGCCTCGCTTTGCCTCACTTTGCTGGCTCGTCCCGTGCCCGTGTCGTGTTCGCATCGCTGACCTCTTCACAGCACCCCAACATCCCCATAGCCCCCACAGCGCCCTGCTCATTGTCTGTTGTCGCTGTCAGCGTGTCGTCGTTGACGACGAAGGTAGTTCCCCGCCTCTTTCTCTTTCTGTTCTCGTGTCGTTTCTTCTCCTCTTCTTCTCGTCTCTTTTGGCTTTCTCTTCTGGGGCATCAGTGCGACGTAGCATGCGAGGAATGCCGCCATTACTTGGCGATGCTCGTTGTCCTTGGATCTCACGCCGCCTACCAACTTTCTCCATGCCTCACCCCGCATTTCGCATTTGTATCCCACGCTGCCAACGTCGACGTCTCCTACGAGCGAGCCAAGCACGGCAGCACGCCTCTGCGCACCGCATTTGCGTAAGTCGTGGACCATTGCCCCCCCCCATGCGTCTCATCGTAGCCTCCCTAGCTGCGCTAACATCAACCCTCAGTCGTCGCCAGGGCCCCGCGACGGCACAATCTCCGCGTTCAGCGTCGCTTACATTGGGCTCGTTTCACCGTACGTGCGCTGCGATGAGGGCTAACCCCTCACATTACCTGCCCAGCCGTGCTAGTCTCCCCTTCGTCTTGTCGTCGCCAGCCATGGTTTCGAAGCCGCTCTGCGCAGTGTGCGCAAGTAGGAAGTGGGTAACGAGAATGGTGGGGTCGTGCGCAAGAATGGGTGGGCACTCGAGGGTGGGGATGTCGTGGAGGGGCACAGGAATGTGGGGATGTCGTGGAGGGGCACAGGAATGTGGGGAACGGAGGGAGGCGCCGCTGCGCACGTCCTGGGTCACAACATGTTGATAAAGTGTGCCTGTTTCGCGGAGGGCGAGGGAGCTTACCTTGCTACTTGTTTCCCTGTTCGGTGAGTCCTCCGCTGCGCTCTCGTGCCCCATCACTGCCGTTGCAAATTAGGGAGCATCTCAGCACTCCGTGGTCGTCTCCGTGTTGTCGCCAAACTAGAGGGGACCGTTGAGAGCCTTCTGGTCGTCGTCGTCGTCGTGCTGTCAGCTAGCTGCGCATTGCTCCCTCGTCGATTGTGCTGCTTGGTCTTGGTACAGAGGATGTATCCGGCGTCGGGGCAAGGACTCAGGGAATGAACTGTGCCGCCTAGTCAGTTTGCGTCCAGCTGGATTAAAGAGCGGCGGACTTACGTTTCTAGACGTGCCATGCGAAGCGGGGATGAGTGCGAGAGGCTTGTCCTCTAATCTTCTGCCGTTGGCAGCGCTTGTATGGGTGTAGTCCTTGTTCGAATCGCCGCAGCTGAAATCGTCCCCGTCTGGGGATGTCGTCGCAGTGGATGTCGTGCGTGTTGGTCGTATGAGCTGCCCTTAGGTGAGTCTTATGCAATCCCGTGAGCGCTCACCTCTTTATGCAGTTCGTCAACTGCTCCTTCATTCTCTCCCCGCCATTCTATCCTTATCGTCGCCTTCCATGTCGTCGCCAGTGCTCCGCCCACCTCTCCCATTCTCTCGTTGTCGCGAGTCGCGTGGGGTTTGACGGCTTAACTTGCGCTGGGAGAGTGTCAACGCCGTGGTGAGAATGCTGGGGTTCTTGATACTCAGGGGAGCGTGCACTTCTTCGTACTGCAGAATCCCGGCTGTGGCCCCTAGGACTTCGTTGGCGTGCATAGTCGCGGCGCAATGGTTGGCCGTCAATGTCGAGGGAGGCTGATGCTGTACCATGGTGCTGTCCTCGGGGGACCTTACACGACTCGGTGAGTCCCAATTTCCTCTGATAATGATTGTGGCCTCGTACCTATCCTCTCGCCACCGTTCCTCGTCCTCCGCGGCCGTCAATGGCACCTTCCTCCTCGCCCTTCGCGTGTTCGAGCGTTCAGGCCCTGGCGTCCTTATCAATCCTCTCCGTCGCTCCTCATGTCTCTGCCCGCCTACCCGACCCCGTCCTTTTGGAGTTCCAGGTTTGTGTGTAGCCGTGGTCGCCACACTTGTCTCCACACGCGCGTGAATACTATAGTGCCGGATTGGACAGCAGGGGCGGGTGATATATGGCTGATGAGCGGGCCTTCGCAGTCTCAGACGCAGGTGGAGGAGTTGGGTGAGGGGAGTTGGTGGACGGCATCTGGGGTCGACCATGAGTCCGTACGAGCTCAAAATATAGTTATTCAACGTACCTTAACAGACGAACTGTGTTCTCCACTCCTCTGCCCTGCCGTTTGCCTCAGCGTAGCCCAAGTCCGTGCGTGTGGGTTGTGCGGTTCGAGTGTCCGTGGGCTGGACATGTTGATTGACGACGTCGGTCGTATGTGATGAGGGTGAGTGTTCTCCTTCGTCGGATAAGGCCAGTTCGTAGTTGTGCAGGTTGTGGTCGGTCTGGACTTGGTGCAAGATCGAACTTCGAAGGCGCCTGTTTTGTGATAATTAGGTAAGTGCTCGCATGTCATCGATCTTAGACGCGTTGTACGCGTCTGGAGATGGCCTAGGCAGCATTGATGGGTGTTGGCGGGTGATTGGGACCGCTTACGGCGGGAATCGACTCTGGAGTCGAATTCGGCGACGTTGACGTTGGTAGTCGGTAGTCGGTAGTCGGTAGTCGGTAGTCGGTAGTCGGTAGTCGGTAGTCATTGAGTGCTGTAGAAGGCGTCGAGAGAGGATGGTGCGTCTAATTGGGGGCAAGAGATGGCGTGGGGTGATTGAGTGAGATTGAAGGGAGAGTCGGAGTGAACTGAGTGAGAACACGTCGTTGATATCTATGGGCGTTGCAGTGGGTGACGAGGCCGTATCGACAACTCGTCGAGCTTGTGCGCTCATCCACCGGTTGGCGAGCATCGTAAGCGTTGGGGATCTTGGCATTTGAGTGCGAAGTGCAGAGTGTACGCAGAGTGAGTGAGTGAGAGAGGCTCAGAGAGACGAGACGGCGCAACTAGACGCTGTTGCTGCTGGGTGATGGTGGTGGTATGTTGAGTGGAAACCCTAAGTCCCGTGTCTACTCTCGTCTCCCATTGTCGTGGTGTTGTCATCGGAGTAGGGCATCTGTATCGGATGTCGCCCTTGGACGAAGGGGCACGGTCCTCATGTGTCTCGGTTGTGGAAGGGGGTATGTACACCACAAGACCTGGTTGAACGTGCATAGCATTGGCGACGGGTGCGAGAGGGACGGTAAGGAGATAACCCGTCTACATCTCGCGCGAAATCAACTTGCTGATGATGTCGTAACGAAAGGGAAGAGGCGTGGAAGGCAGCGACGTTAGTGAGGACTTTGCGCAAGAAACAAGCTCAACAAGCTTACCTAACACAAAGGAAGCGCCCGAGTTCTTCGCCAACGACAAGTCCAACCCAGTCTATCCTATCCGAACGGGTTGTGGGCCACATTTCTGACACAACCCCTTCCCGTGCAGCAACATCCGCGACAGCGACATACCCTCCGAAACACGGTCCCAAGACGAAGTGGCTGCCGTGGAGGACGTCAGAAACAACGATGAAGCAGGGAAACACGCACTCTCTCGTTTGGTCTGGGCTGGCAGGGTGAGTCGTACACTCCACAAGATGGAGAAAGAAGTACTAACCTGTCCACGCCACTCGCCATTTGTGACCCACGTCGTCTGTCTTACCCATGCGCTCTCCCGACCCCAACAGAAGCCTCGACGCGCTTGCTGGCCGAACTGGATCCCTCCGAACTGAATGGCCAGAAACCCGAGAGCGCAATGAACAATGCCCGGGCCATCATCGTTGGCGGCATGGGGTCAAATGTCGTGCAGTAATTCCACGGGGGACACGCAGACGAAGAACGGGATGACGCCGGAAGGGGATGGGAGGAGGAATACCTCGAGAGACGGCGCAACGATGGCGAAGGTAAGTACCTAACTAATGTGTAAATAAGAAGTCACTCACTAGCGTATTGCAACGCCCAGGGCCCGAGCAGCACCACCGCCACATATTGTCTTCATCCCCACGTTCTTCGCCTGGGCACGATTGTCGAGATGGTGTTTGACGGCTGCCCACATCGTCACTTCTCTCTCGTGCCCCACTACCGCCTACCTCAGTCCTCGCGCCGCTTCTTGCAGAGTCGGCACTCCGTGGTCGTCTGCGTGGCGATTCCGACGAACCGCACACCCAGAGCACCAAGTCCCGGTCGAGTTGGTCCACTTTGAACGACGGGACAGTCCGAACGGCGCGGATCCAGACGTGTGGCGGTGAAGCGTGCCCGTGGATAGACGGGACGCGCCACAACTGCGTGTCAGTGTCAGTGCGAATGCGAGTACGTGAGTTCCTGGCCGTAACCAGAGAACGCTGCTGATCGAGTCTGAAATCAGATGGACCATCTACAAAACTGGTTGCTGGAACTATGATTCAACGTTCAACGCCCGGCGCCGTCAGTACGCTGAACGAACGACCAACCAACGAACGAGTGCGTACCTTATCCATTGATCCCTCCAATCCCATGCCGTGCAGCTGATCCTGTATGAATCTTAGGCTCGATCTGCGAGGCGCCCTCGAATCCCTCAACGACGGCGTAGGTAAGTCATGCGCAAACCAGCTTATTTGAGGGTGATCTAACGACACTACATTTTGTTAATACAGGATTCCTGTCTACGGGTCGCGCGCGAGTGCTGTCGACAACGACGACGCTGTCAGCGCTGCGAAGCGGCTATCGAATGACAAGGTGCGTACCTCTCTTCTCCTCTTGTTCACGTTCCAATTGCTTCCTCCTCTAACGTCTTCGTCGTTCTACCAGCCATCAACGTCTTCGCGAAACGCCAGCGTCGCTCGCAAGCCATAGACGCAAACATACCCACTCACTGTTGTCGACGTAGCACGTTTCGGCTTGACACGCAGATTGGGTGCGTCGGTGCGTCGGTGCGTATCTTCGTCGCCTTTCGCGTTCATTCGTCTTTTTCTCCTGTTCTTTCGTTTCCGTCCCGTCTCGTTTCGCTTCCATGTCAATCCCACCCCGTAGCATCATCGTTGGGCCTTTTTCGCATGGTGCGTCTACCGTTCTAGTCGTCCGTCGTGCATCGTTTCATTCCGGGCATCCCGTCCCTTTCTCATGTCCTTTCCTATTTCCTTCTCCTTGTCTCCCCTCCTCGCCTGTGCACCACATCGCTGACTCCCCTTCCCTCACAGCACCAACGCCTCGCTGTCCTCTCCCAGGATACGCGTGCGCAACCCCACATCCTGCAATCGCGCGCCTGCACTCTGGATTCGCCGGTGCGTACTCGTCCTCTCCGCCCCTTTCGTTCCCCTTCGTTCCCCGTCGGTTTCTTTCCTGTCTCCATCTCTGTCTCCGTCTCTCTCCCTCCTCTCATCCGTCCTTTCCCTCTTGCACCGTGTTGTGTCGCGCGTGCGTCTCCCGTCCCGCTCGCGTTCCCGCTCTCGTTCCCGTTCCCCGTGCGTATGCATATGCGTCTTTGTGCGAGGACACGCCCGAAAGCGCTATTAACGCATGGGCCACGCACATGCGATCGACTAGCGGCATTGATGCGATGGGACAGCCCCAAGGTAACCCCAAACTCTCGCAACCGAGACAAACTATTCCCGCGCAGCTGGCCGACGCCTACCCAATACGGTGAGGTCTCATTCACTCGTCGCGGCGTGTGGGCGAACATACGTGGTCTGTACAGCGACACTGCCTCGATTCCCCATCACCCTATCTCTCTAGGCATAGCAAATGTCCCCCACGCTTCTCGAAATCGTTCTTCGCCCCAATGTGCTGTCCCGCGCTGAATCTCATACGTTTCCGCAGGCGTTTCGTAACACTCATCATCGCTATTTGAGGTCGGGAGGGAGGTCAGGGGCTGTGGCTAGACGGGCGCCCTGATGCTCTGCGGTCTTGGATTGTGTAGGTCGTCAAGTGCTCGCCAGCGACCAGCGGGGTGTTGAAGGGAGCGCGAAAAAAATGTGGGAGTAGCTGGGGGGAGGGCTGGGAGCAGGGATGTGGGGAAAGGACAGGTCCTGCTAGATGTCGTAATGATGAGTTATGCCATCTTCATGGAGGGAGTGCATACTTACCTTGCTCGTCGTTGCCTGGCCCTTCTCTCGTGCCCAACTACTGCCTCCCTCAGTCCTCGCATTCCTCCTTGCTGAGTAGGGCGTGTTTTGTCGCCTCATCGTCAGCCTCATCGTGGCGCCTTCCACGCTGGGCGCTGGATGACAAGGGCCTCCCGCGCGTTCTTCCTCCCCTTGTCGACGCTTCCCAGATGCTGGCCGTTCGTTGTCGACAACGTTTCAGGCCCTCCATGTGGTCAGAGCGTTATCGTGTGGCGCGAAGCTCGCTACCGTGTCATGGTTTGGCGGCGGAGCGAAATCCTCGGTGCTCAGATCGCCGAGGCTTGGAGCGGGGTGTGGCTTCACTGCCCGGATGGTGGTGGCAAGTATTTGGAGACGGCCCGCGGCAGAGTGAGGATTGGGACCTGAGGGTTTGTTGACGTGGTGTTCGGCCTGGGTGAAAGATTTAAGTCAGTCTAAGCACAATAAGTAAGCAGACAGCGTACCAAAATCGATGTTTTGCTTGTCGTTCTCCCTCTGTCCAGTCCTTTCCGTCCGTAGGTAGTTGGCAATAGTTTTCTTTCCTCGGACCTGGTTGATATGTCTTGCAACGTATGGGCGACACTTTGTACGACTAGTCCCTTTGCGATGGCGAAATTGGCTACGGGATTTGGACAGCACTGGTGGCGAGATGAGTTTGAACAGTGGGGAGGCAGAGATCAAAGGTGACTGGGTATTTACCGTACATACTCGTTGTAACTTTGTCCTGCTCATTTCGTCGACATTCACGTCATCTTCGATCCAGCTACCTTAGTTGCTTCCGAACCCATGCCAAGTGCGTGCTCCTGCGCGTTTGGTTGACGATATCGAGGACGGCTGCCCCGCATTGTCGGCGCTCGAACCAAGGCCACGTGCGTGATAAAAGTCCGCTCCGTTCCGTTGGCAGACTTCGGACTTCAACACACCAGCATCTCGCGCGCGCACCACGACGGCGGCGAGAACGACAACGGCGATATAATGTAAGGACACAGTACGTCCACTTCCCTTGTACACCCTTCTCCGCATCTACGTGTATCGCCAAGCTCTGGCGCACGGCCAGCGATGCGAGACATGCCCGAATTCGATTTCGCCCGCTCCTAAGATGGCCAATGATTGAGCGGACAAAACAATGTCGGGAATACGGGAACACATGCGCCAAAAACGTGGACTTAATCGATGCTGGTGATGGAGGTCGAGGTCAAAGTCGTGGTGCTGATTGGCCTTGAGGGGCCGTTTTGTCATTTCCGCAGCGTTTCGTTGGAATGCACTGTGGCGGGCAGCAGGAGCCCCTCACTACCCTTGCCGATGGACGCTGGACGACGTGCTGGACGACACGAATTATCTGCCCCGGCCATTCATACGTGGCCACGTTGACAGAACATAGAGGATGTTGGGAATAGCGCCGAGGTTGTACCATGGTCGTGGACGCCCAGCGCGAAGATTCACCAACTCCGTACAGTTCCCCACTGCGCCGTCTGGGGCGGGGATGGCGTCGGCATGTTGGCATTTTTTGCATACCCTGGAGATAGATGGCCGGCGCCGAACCAGCGTAGCCTTGGTACTTGTGGGACGCGCTACGGCATGTTGACACCTTGCAGCTGCGGGGTACGCATCGGGAAGTAACCTGGACACGAGAGAGTTATAGACGTGGAGGCAGTGATTGGAACATGGAAGAACTTGCCACAGAAACGAAGCAAGCCTCCAGAAAACCGCGACGGCACGATGTCCGCGTTCAACGTCACATAGATTGGGCTCGTTTCACCGTACGCGCTCTGGGATGGGACCCCGGGATGTCGAAATGCTGCTACTACGCACGATTTGGAGGTGTTCGTACAAGGTAACACGCTCGCAGCCTCTTCCTTACTCGCGATAATCCCCAACCTAGGGTACGTGCAACCCCAAACACACTAGCCCGTTCCATGCGCAAATAACGCGGGAGGTATGGCTTCGTCCCCAAGTCAGCACCAGCAAGCTATTCGACGGCACGCACGCGCTCGAAAACACTCCTCAGCAAGACACGGCGCTGCAAACGAGGGAAGCGAATGGGCGCCATTTCATAGCTACCCAACGCCCCTCACAAAGTAGATGCTCGTTGCGCGCGCACTAGAACCCCGCGACTTGAGGACGTGCGTAAAGTCCCCGGGCCACAAGCGAACACCTGGGTGCCACGCGTGCCGGGAATAGGCCGTGGAATCGTCGACGCAACATGCGAGGACGACACACTTGCTCACGGGGGTCCCCAAACCTGCTGCGCGTCCCCGACACCTAAAGATGTCATGTCAAAACTCATTGAAACATGGACTGAGTGCGTGCAGCTCAACGCCTCCACGCCTCGACATCGATGCCCGCCATGCCTCTCGAGCCGAAGTCTCAGGGAGGGCCCTTTGCCAAAATTTTTCAGCTTACGGCGCATCTTCAACTACGTCGAGAGGTCGCCGTAACATGCACGTGTGGGCGGAACCGAAGACGAGCGTAGATGCCAGCAGGTAACCAGGTAAGTTCACGCCTTGCCAGCGCCGTGCGGCCATTCACCTGCGTGCTGTGTCCACAGTACACGATCAGTAATATCCAGTCGATGGTCGCCCATTCCTGCGCTCAGTGTCGAGTATTACACAGCTCTGTCGGCCCCCAGGCGTTGCTCCAGCAGAAACTACCGGTGCAGAGCCATAGAGACGTAGCGACGTGTCGATGCGCACCCTCGATGGCCGTGGAGGTCGCTAACGGTGCTGTAATGTCAAAGGACGTTAGCATGTTGCCCAAGACGACACGGAGAACTCACCAGTACGAGGGGCGCAGAATGGCAGTATCGGGGCGCGCAACTGCACCTCCAAATGCCGCTATGGGAAATGGAGCTCGTAGGTGTAGATGGCGGGCATGTACAGGATACGCAGTCTACTCGTCGCGTTGTCATTGATGAGAGGGAGGAGGGAGAGGGGATGGGACACACATTTGATGCTGTTCAGCAGGGTTCGTGTAGCTCCTGCGCGGTGGTCAGGTCAACCCAGCGGCAGTGAAAAGAGAGGGAGCGAGACGCACCGACAGTGCTACGCTACATCCCCGTATACGTATTCCGCGCACAACCCCCGTTCGCATTTGTATACGGATACGCATATTCTCCCGCAACCCGCGTTCCGGTCACCCAGCGTCAGATCGCAGCCGCGAGCGATAATGATACAGGTACGCCAGGCCGCATCGTTTACTGTGTCGCGAATTGCGCCGATTCTGATGCTACGCCGTTCTAGTTCATACCCAGATCCCCGATGCGCGTCGAGACGCGCTGTCTTTGATTCGCGCTGCGCTATTATTTATGCAGGTGAAAAGGGATAAGGGATAAGGGATAAGGGAGATTGTGGGTGGCTGCAGTTGGGGTGACATGCAGCACTAAAGGTGTAGCGAGTGGAGCGGGGAAGGAGCGGGAAAGGAGTTGAGTGCGAGACTGGCGCTTGAACCAGCGCCACGTGCGCGATCCAACTCCGCTGTATTCCGTTGGCCGATTTTCAACTTCCAATTCACCACTCTCTCATGCTTACCACGACGGCGACGACAACGATAAGGACATCGACGACGACTGTTGGGAAGGCCACAGCGCCCCCATTTCACTCCAATCCCCCCCTCTTCTGTATCTCCTTGAGCAAGAGGACTCTGGCGCGTAACGACTAACAGAAAAGGTGCCAGTACCCAATGCTGCGCGTTCTCAAGTCGAACCAGGCGGCGAACGAGGGTCCAGGGTGTTGGATGAAAGGGATGAGCAGTGAATAGAAGAGATATCCGCAGGTGAGTCTCCACACCATTGGGAAGGCTGTCTCATTCATATAGCCTGTAGTAGACGCGCGCGACGGCTGCAGGAGCGTGAACGAAAGCGAACGTGGGCTTAGCCTGACGGCGTCATCATCGAGGTCAGCCAGACGTCGTCGACTTCCCCGTATCCCCCGGCCTCGTGCCTTGCGCGTTCCACCCACGACTGGGGCGCACCCAGCGTCTTCAGACTTGCGACCACGTTACGTCCCCCTTGGTTCCCTCACCCACAGTCGTGGTTCGCAGAGGAAGCTCAAGGCGGTCTTATACGCGTGCATATAAGGACGTTAAACGCGACATCGGCAACATGCGGGTATGCGGGTACCAGTCAGAGAAGGAGAGTAGAACGGGAGGGCTGTAGGGCGCAGAGGACAAGGCTACGATGGGTAGCACTACCGCGGTACGTCGCTACTGAGTCCATGCGCATATACGCACTCACATGGGGTAGATTAGGCTGGCGGCCACTGGAGGGGTCACGACATCGCTGTCTCGCTGACGCGCACCCTCCTTCGACCGAGATGACCGCAACCACCCCCTCGCCGGGGGAGCCCCTATCTCCCACCCGCAACTTGTGCGGGCCCCTGTCCCATACGCACAATGACATTGACTCATCCTCTCCCTTCGCCGCGATGCCCGTAGCCACCCCCTCAATGTGGGGGCCCCTGTCTCCCCTTCCCCCATCCTGCCTTCGCATTCCCCCTTTGCCGCGATGCCCGTAGCCACCCCCTCGCTGGGGGAGCCCCTATCTCCCTTTCCCTCATCCTGCCATCGCATCCTCCTTCGCCGACTTGCCCGCAGCCATCCCCTCGTTGGGGGGGCCCCTATCTGGGGCATGTATTGCTTGGGTGCGGCCAGTATCCGCCCTTCGCTGAGATGTCCGTAGCTGCCCCCTCATCGTGGGGGCCCCTGTCTTACGCAGCACACTGCTATGCCTCAACGCCCCTTGTCTGTTACATTCCCTACCTTTCAGATGTGGCTGCCGCTGCCTCACCCAAGTTGCAAGGCATCAAGAGCACACTAGTTGAAGGTGAGTACTGACTCTAATGCTGAATATCCTAGGCTCACTTATGTGACCAACCAGATGAATGATATCTGGCACTTGTATGTACTCACCTAACCTAACCACCGAGACAGTCGCTCGTAAACGAGCTCCAAAACAAATATACTGAAACCCTAAACCTCAACCCCCTAAGTACCTAAAGTCCTAAAAGCCCTAACTCCAGGTTCCGCATTCAGTAATGATTCCGCGTTAGACCTCGCATTCGCGAGCTCTAACACTTGTAGTTTATACTTACACATGTACAATTAAAGTATTTTGGAAGCAAATAAGACTCGTTTCTGGATCTTAGAGTGAGATTGAGTGGATGATTGAGGGTAGAATTGCATTAGAGCTCGTGTTCGCAAGCTCTAATGCTTCAAGTTTATGCCTCTTGACTCTCAATCTAAGCCATTTGGTAGTAAATAATGTGTATTTATATGATTCCCAGTACAAATTGTGATACGATAAGTCTAAAAATCGCCTGAGGGCATCCAAAATAATGTGATTTTGGGTCGGCCTAACCCAGCATTAGGCCCGGACTCAGTGGATAGAATATAAAACTTAATTTTAACCCCGTGTGTTTGCTTAGTAGTAATTGTGCCATGTTCCCACGGTGTTTCTGCAGCTGACTACCACTTGCAGCGGCTGGAATGTATCATACATGGTAATATTTGACATTGAGCTGTCCCATTCTGGAGTATGTCACCATCGGACTGGGTTCAAACTATAAACAGCCTTCACAGAATGAGTTCCAGCCATAAAGCACCTCCTGCACTCAGTGCTTCATTCTACTAGTTCTTTCTGAAGTACCTGCCAAGTATCTGCACATCGCTATCATTGTCTCACTAGTAGCTACAATATTATGGAAACAAATTTCGATTTTTGTAGTCATATTTAGCCTCTATTGACTGTGAGAATATGTTTCTACTGACTTGCATTAACTACTCACTGTTGCCGCATCTGACCGTAGCAAATTTTCCTTACTTGAGTCAGAATGCCTACAACTACTATTGCATTACTGATTGTAGAAATTCCTTTACTATTAACTCATCAACTCCACCTATTCATGTACTGCAATTCGCTATATATGTAAAATGGCGTTGTCAACAACTTTCTTCACTCTAGCAACCTCTTAAAATCAATTCCTCAGTCTCTATAGCTTATTTATTACTTTTGGTTCGCTTTTCTTATTTCTATAGCTGGCAATACTTGCTATATCCTCATTATTATCTTCTACATATATGTATTTGAACACTCCGAGCAACTTTTGTCCAGATTGCTAAGCTTTCTGATCACTGGTAATGAATATCCTTCAGTTTCTGCTTGTTGTAGTCACTATTTCGCTTTTTGTGACTCAATTCTCTAAGCAGTAGCACTGTACTAATTATCTTCGCATTTTGTAACTGGGTGAATCTGAGTTTGAAAATTAAATTAAGTCGCAATCTGTCTGCCCTCTCAATAGGCTATAAGGTGGCCCATGCAGTAAATAGCACTACTAGCCCTCCCCACTCACCATGGGCTATCAGGTGGCCCATTAGCTGCTTAGCATTAATTTTGAAGTCACACATTTAGTGAGTCAGATTTATAGTCTCAATTTCGCTTTTTGTGACTGTGGGAAACTGAGTTTGAAAATCAAATTGCATCGCAATTTGTCTCCCCTCTCAATGGCCTACCAAGTGGCCTAAGCAGTAAATAGCACTATCAGTTTCCCTTCCCTGTCATGGGCTACCAGGTGGCCCGTTGGCTATGTAGCACCAATTCCGAAGTTTCATCTCCTTTACAACCAAAGATGTACTAACCAAAAATATCTTAATTGTTTTCGCATTTAGTGACTGTGAGAATCTGAGTTTGAAAATTTAACAGAGTCGGAATTATGTCTTTCTGTCGACTTGTGCGGGCTACTATGTAGCCCGTAAAGCACTTAGCTGCTCAACTATGACTTGCGGTATCATTAAACACTAAGAATCTAAAGCGCATATGCGGAATATAGCCATCTCAGAGTGCAAGTCTCACCACGGGCTATTTCATGGCCCATGCAGTATTCAGCTGAGGCAAATTGCATCTTTCACCGTGGGCTACTAGGTGGCCCATAAGCTTCTCAATATTGATTATACGGTATTATCTTTAGGCGACCATGACTAATGCTATTTGTTCAAGTTTGTAAATATATATAGACTCCAAATACAATACAATAAGGTACAATAGATGATGTCATCGTTACACCAGGGTTAGAGGGTTTTTTTTCACTTCAGGGTCCATTTCGTATATATATTTCACCATACCATGATTGTTTTCATTCTTGTTTCCTTTTCCCCTCTCTTTGACAATCACCACAATGTCGACCTTCACAGATATGTCACTCACTGACTTCCTCATCCGCTATTCCGAAATCATGGAAGATGAAAGCAGTGATAATTTGGACCGAGATCTTGTCAATTTTGCACTAGCTGGTATTGATGTGGATGAATCTCGTTTTCGCATCAACATGGTCAACACCTACCGTCTTCGTATCGGCGGTGGAATGCCAAATATCACACGGGACTATGATTCATTCATCGGCTTTACCGACCGTATTCCCATCAAACGTGATCTCTACTTGTATGCATTGCCTCCACATCATATTTCAACAATTGCGCAGTCAATGCACCTCAAAGTTCCATTTCGCACATCAAAGGTATTCTTCATTACTTTCATATGTGCCGCAAAACCCACTTATTAATACTTTACTCATTTAGGGCATTCAAAACTTGGATCCATCGACGGTTCCAAATGTCTTGCTTGGAAAATACAATGACCGACACCAGCTTCGAATTTTCTTTCCATCGCTGTGGTCTGAAACTCAATCATCAGTTAAACTGACCAGTGAAAAAGCCGAGATGCTCTATGACGATATTCTCTACCCAACGGTGGTCACGGTTGCTCCAGCATTGGCAAAAGATTGGCCGACATCTCTTGAAGTGGAGCGTTTTCGTTCAAGAACCACACGATCGGCTTTTCAGAACACCGCATATATTCTCAGTGCCGACATCATCAGTCTGTTCAAGCACGAGCTCAGCCGCCGGTTGCAGGAGCACGAGTTCTTCAAACATGCAGTCTTTTGCACACACATTCAAGGAATAAAAGCCTCTACCATGCACGACATGTCTGCACTCTCCGCGGATATCGCCCTGACAAGAATGCTTGAAGATTTTGACACCGTTCAAGGATTGTGGTGGGTTGATGTTGGCCTTGAAATTCAAGACGGCGACCGCGCAATTCTCTGGCGCAAGGATGCAGCACCGAACTTGCTCTCCTATGTGTTAGGTAACACACTTGATGAAGCGGGGCGAATCGTTCACAGCACACAGTTTCAAGAAGATGTCAATTCCCACTTACTCGAAGTTGCGGGATTCCGTGTTGGCTTCGTGACCCCCATCGGCGATAACGAAATTGCCTATGTTCAAGCCTATACTACCGACAAAAGCTTGACATATCACAAACACGGCTTTCAGCACTCGCAAGCTCTTACAGGGCTAGCTGCCCTAACAGGGAATCCGCCAAAATACTGCACCGATCTTACCGCAGCATACACGGATGCAAAACAGAAGAATGTGGCCGCAAGATTGGAGGTTCGCCTTCCGATTGAATTTGCCTTGCAGTATATGCTCGAGTTCGACTATGATGTGCTTCGTCATAGTGTTCTAAGTGTGCACCGGGAGAATTTTTGGTACGCATGCTGGTCTGTTTGCGGGCTTCTAGATAGTCAGCGCTGATGATTGCGACAGGAATTGGCGCATCGTTCGAATGGATGCCTTCTCGCGACTTCTTTCTGCGATGAATGATCAAAGTGCGGAGCAAACTGTCACTACCGCTGTTATGAGCACCTACGCTGCCGTGGTTTGGATGATCAACGGCGTTCACAGCCGTCCGAATTCTGAATCAGGTGGTCGTGCGTGCCAGAAGATTGCAATACCATTGTTTGAAGACTACAGCGCTACCGACTTGCAGGCTGCCGGTTATGCCGACCGCGAACTCAACGCACTCGAAGAACAATATGCTGAGTCTCCTTTCTCCCCCTTCAATGTTGTATTCATGCGACGCATCTTCTTTCCACCTGAAACCAACACCGTGCGACTGCCAATGGGACGCGTCCTTCCCGAGAAGTTCTATAACTGGATGTTCGGGAAGTCTCTCGCTGATCTACGGCTTCAGTTCAAGGCTACTGGCATTATCAGACGCAGAGACTTACCTGCGCAACGGTATCCGATGAATAAGGGCCTCAGTCGAGCACGCATAGGACCAACTCCAGCGAGCGCGTTTTTCGTAGGCTTGAGCGAGATAGAAGAAGAACCTGTTATTGACGTGGGTCCGGATGTCCCCGTGAATCAACAAGTATTCGACGATGAAGAACAGGAGCGAACCGTCGAAGAGAAGGTGGCGGACATTTGGGCGCAGTTCCCTTGCTGTGTCCTTCAGAAAATAGGCAATCCAAAGTCCAAGTGGTCGCTCCCGAGCTACTGCAGAATCCATCAGCAAGACAGGCAGAAGGTCACGATCGATGTCATGAAAGACACGAACCTTGCGAAGGTCTTCGCGCGGGTTCAAGTCTCTCTTACAACCATCCAACGGTGGCGTACAGCGTTCGAGGCTTGTTTCCCGCCGAAAGGTCACATTACGCCCAAATCCGCGCAGGCTTGGACCCAAATGCGATACTATATGAATTGGAAGACGCTGGTGGCCTCTTTACAAGCCCCAGATGCTGATAGAGTGCGGGAAATACTATGGCACGAGTTCGAGAAACTTACCTGGATCCCTGCCGCAACCGGTGATCGACCATGGCGCACGGACAGGCAATCATCATGGACCCAGTTACCACCGCTGGACCACCAGGGGCCGTTCTCAGAGCCGAATATCCCCGGTCCCCAGATTCTATGGAGCCCATTCGCAGACCCCAACATAGTTTGGGATCCCTCAGTTCCACTTGTACTCGCGCTCCCGCCTGCAGGTTCGTTGCGAGTCAATGGCGAAGTTCCGGATGTGCGACTCGCTGATGAAGATGAGCTATCTGGTGACGAAGCAGAGGAAGCAGAAGTTTTGCGAGAGATATCTGTTGTAGACGACGGGCATCCTGGTGGCCCGCGCGGAAGGAGGGAAAATCGTGAAGAGAGCGCCCCAGCAATTCAGGGGGGCAGCCGTCAGAGTACCGCCAACTCTAATCGACACGGGCACTGTAGTCGCCCGCGCGCGCATGGGCAGCAACGCGCCCTGACAGACTTCTTTGAACCTCCACGAAGTGGGAGTCCATTCGCATCTCCGCGAATTGGGACACCAGGTGGCCCGCAGAGGAGGCAGAGCACTCTGTCTGATTTCTTCACACCTCCACGCTCAGGTCGCCCGAGCGCAACGCCAGTGGGAAGTCGTGCTAGTAGTCGCGCAGCAAGCCTGGCACCCAACGGGCCACCTGGTCGCCCGAGCGCAACGCCAGTGGGAAGTCTCATCAACAGGACTCACTCGTCCTTGGGGCGCAGATCACGGAGAGAGGAGGAGGAATCCCAAGACAGTGTGACGCCCGATCCGAAGAGAATCAGGGTTGGGCTGGAGGACGACGGCGACGACGAAATTGAGGTGATGGGAGTGGACGAGGAGCGGCGTGTTGTCGATATTGAAGCTTTGAGGCAGGAGGAAGAAGAATCCTCAGAGTGAATGGCGCTGTGGGCTTGCTGTTCAGAAGTAGCCAGTTGATATACAGCTATAGATACTTACTGCGATTGATACGATGAATGCGTGTCCCCGAAGGATGCACGCATATGGCATTCCACACGATCAGCCGAGTTTGGCTCGCCATGGGCCCCTTGAGTCCCCGTGGCTTGGAGGGGAACGAGAGATGGACACAGACAGCGTCACGGGCTGCCTGGGTGCCCGTGGCTTCGAAGGCCGTTGGGGTGGGCGGCTCGTTTTCGTGTGGTATGCGACGCGGTAGCTGCGTTATCGGCAGCGTCTACGGTAAGCAAACGGTCGAAACCGCCCTATATGAGGTACGAACCCAGCAGCTCCTGCGTCTTTCGCATCGTGCAGCGTTTCGTTGGACTCGAAGTCTGGGGAGGCAACCCGCAAGCCGTCGTCGTCGCAGCCGCCTGGGTAGTCGCAAGGGCGACGTGGATGCCCATTTAGACGAATGGAGTGGCGGGGAGCGAGCAGAAGTGGCCGCGGGGGACGTTAAGACAAAAGGGAGTGGCTGAGTGTCGCCGAGGGCGACATTGAGACGATGGGAGTGCCTTGGTAGTCGCAGGAGCCGGCGCAGGCGACGTGGATGCCCATTAAGACGAAGGGAGTGGCGGGGAGCGAGCAGAAGTGGCACTCGCGCTGGACTATCTAGCGCGGGGGGGTGATGATGTCTGGTCCGTTGACGCCGGGTATCGAAAGCCGTCTCTCTAGCGCGCCCAAGCCAAGATCAAGATCGACACGACGGCCTCCTGCACCATCATCGATAGCACCCGGAGCACCTGGTGGCGCGCCCATAGCGAAGTCGTCGTTCTGGTCCAATGATACGATTCCTTCCTCCACGCCTCCATCCCCTCCAACTGCGACTACGTCCACGCTTCCGCCAGCGTCGGTAATAATGATGGAGGTGGCTGGGGGATCATCAGATACGATGCCCACAGTGCGACGGGTTGGACGGGTGATCGAAACGGAAGGCCGACGCTCAGGCGAAGTGGAGGCGGAGGGCACTATGGCCTGGCGCATTCGTCGACGATCCATGCTGATATCCCCGTCGCGGTCGGCGTCCAGGTCTCCCTCAGCGTCTCCGTCATCTTCCGTCTCTGTCTCTGGGCGCGACGTGTCCGAAGACGGAGTAGGCGGAGCACGAAGGTGCTCGACGAGACTTGGATCGTGCGTTGACGCGTTGCAGTATGGGGAGGAGCCGGTTGGGCTGGCGCATCGTCCCATACCCTCCTTCCAATGACTGTGCCACTCCTTTCCGTCCCTGGGACGAGAACGGTCGTTGTGGGTGTCGTAGAGCCAATAAGGGTCGTATTCGCGGACGTATCCGTTGATGTGTCCGTATCGCTATTAGATTGTTATTCCGACGTCCCTCGGTGAGGTGAGAGTTGCTGTCGCGCGCGGTCGCTGTGTTATCATCCTCCATAGCTTCATCCTGCGGGAATGTTAAGGGTCGCACGATACAGATAATCAAGCGAAACATACCCCAATATCCGAATAGGCACTGGAAAGCGAGCGAGAATCTGTAGGCAGCGTGTTTATCGAAGGATGGCGGATTGAGGGTGGGTACGAGTTTGTTCGACCGTGCGGTGGGCGCATTCAGCATGGCGGGATTCTCTGGCGGCGGCGGGTATGAAAGATGCGTACTAAGGCGCTCGAGTCCACCGTCCATGGTCATAATTTCTCGGATTCTCGGAGAAGTCGATGTAAGGTATATCAGCTGCGTAAGCGAGTTGAAGAGCGGCAATGGCGAGGTTGTATCCAACGCTAAATCCAACTTATGTGAGCAATCAAGGCGTTATTGATGCAGTGGAACACGTACCTATGCCGCATCTGTGCTCCCTGGAACCCCGGGTTAGTCGCCTGATCCCCTCGTCGTCCTTCATTGGAGTTCCTTGCGTCATGGTGGTTGAAAGAACGGAACGGGTGCGATAAGCGCCCACATTCGGAACTGACGGATTGATCTGCGATAAGATAAACAACGCCCGAAGCAGATAATTGACATGCGGGGCTCGGTGCGTTGCTTTCCGACGCCGATGCTCTCCAGCAGCCCGCGACAGAGGCTTCCAGGCAGCCCACGAATTTGTCGAGAGAAGAAGGGCCTGAAGATCAAGCGCTCCTCAGGCAGCAGCTCGATGGCGTGTCGTCGATAGTGCGCCAGGCGTTCACGGAGGAGAATGCTGGGTGTTTGGGAGGTGGTCAGGCAAGCCCTTATGCGTAGTCCATCAGTCTCCTGATTCTCTACCACTCGCGTCTCATACTTATGCAAACCTTTTTCATTCATTATGGTTGTGCTATATGTCATATGATGTACCTACGCTACATATGTATAATACGTGCATTATATCGAACACTCGGCGAGAAATCCGTGCTCGTGTGGGCTACCTGGGTGCCCATTGAGACGATGGGAGTGCCTGGGTACGCGTAGAAGTGGCCACGGGCGACGGGGATGCCCGTCGAGACGAAGGGAGTGGCTGGCTGCGTGCAGGATTCGCTGCGGGCGACGGGGATGCCCGTTGAGACGAAGGGGGTGGCTGCGAGCGACGTTAAGATGATGGGAGTGGCTGGCTACGTGCAGGATTCGCTGCGGGCGACAGGGATGCCCGTCGAGACGAAGGGAGTGGCTGGCTGCGTGCAGGATTCGCTGCGGGCGACGGGGATGCCCGTTGAGACGAAGGGGGTGGCTGCGAGCGACGTTAAGATGATGGGAGTGGCTGGCTACGTGCAGGATTCGCTGCGGGCGACAGGGATGCCCGTCGAGACGAAGGGAGTGGCTGGCTGCGTGCAGGATTCGCTGCGGGCGACGGGGATGCCCGTTGAGACGAAGGGGGTGGCTGCGAGCGACGTTAAGATGATGGGAGTGGCTGGCTGCGTGCAGGATTCGCTGCGGGCGACGGGGATGCCCGTTGAACGAAGGGGGTGGCTGGGTGCGACGTTAAGACGATGGGAGTGGCTGGGTACGCGTAGAAGTGGCCAAGGGCGACGGGGATGCCCGTTGAGACGAAGGGGGTGGCTGCGAGCGACGTTAAGACGAAGAAGGGAGTCGCTGGGAGTCGTTAAGACGATGGGAGTGCCTTGGTAGTCGCAGGAGCCAGCGCGGGCGACGTGGATGCCCGTTGAACGAAGGGGGTGGCTGGGTGCGACGTTAAGACGATGGGAGTGGCTGGGTACGCGTAGAAGTGGCCACGGGCGACGGGGATGCCCGTTGAGACGAAGGGGGTGGCTGCGAGCGACGTTAAGACGAAGAAGGGAGTCGCTGGGAGTCGTTAAGACGATGGGAGTGCCTTGGTAGTCGCAGGAGCCAGCGCGGGCGACGTGGATGCCCGTTGAGAGTGGCCTGGCTGACGCTCGCGACGCTGGTCGAGTCCGTCATGCCATCGTATGACGATGCGCTCGTGACGTTGGTGCCTGTAGGCGACTGCGATGGTGATCGATTTCCAGTTCGGCCCCGTGCTGATTCTGAGCTCTTCCTTCTTGTTGAACGTCGCCGGCGCAGGCGCCGCGACTTGATGCCTGGACAGCGCCGGAGACGGCGATGCCATGAATGGATTGGCAGGTGGCGACACGGGCTACCTGGATGTCCGCGGAGACGGGGATGCGGAAGAAGTGCCTGGTGTCATCGCAGGCTGCTTGGATGCCTGAAGGGGGAAAGGCAGACCCCATGTCCTTGAAGGGTGAACTTGGACGATAAGACGAGACTCACCAGTTCTAAGTCCAAGGCTATCGTGGAACCCACTATTCCCGGCCCTCCGATGCCTATCCCTGCCTAGAAGCCCGTGGCGACGAGAGGAATGGAATGGCAGAGACGCAGGCGGGGGGTGCTTGGACGCTGGGAAGGAGAACGCTGGACTTATCGTGGACAGTGGCACGAGGGAACTTCAGGGTAAGACCGGTTAGCTCTGGCCAATATCAGACACGTACCTAGAGTACTGCCCATACCGTCATTCCATCTTGCTTAATCTCCTCCGTTGCGCGTTGCAGCTGCGGTGGTTGGTATCGTGCAGTCGATTGTACGGTCGCCCGCAGAGACGAACGAGGGAGGTGGCAGAGGCGAGCGGGTATCGTCGCAGGCCGCCCGCAGAGACAAGGGAAGTGCAGTAGAGGTGCGCAGGCGTCGTCACGGGCCACCAGGATGCCCGTGGCTTCGATGGGGATGACTGAGGCGAGCAGACGTGGTCGCGGGCGACTAGGGCATGAGAATGCAGGGCTGTTGTCCACTGCCGAGACTTCAAAGTCGCCATAAGTCGTCTGATCTCCCTCGTTCTTGCGCATTGGAACTCCGGGCGTGCGTCGTGGTGGTTTCAAGGAGAGACAAGGCGATAAGCGCCCGACTGATGAAGCACCGATGAGATAATAGATTATCGCACTTTACTACGTCCGACGGATGTTCAGCATATACAGTATCGATAGGGAGGCTCATGACTATCAGGTAGAATGTCCTGGCCCCGGCTAACCCAATTGTACAGAAAATGAGGCGGCCTCATTGATGCCAGCCCAATATATGCTCGAATACTTCGTACATTGATTCCCCCACTATCAATGACAGTCTCATACTCAGCCTTATTCCTAGCGCTCTTAACTATCACTCGAGATCACGAACCGGATGAGGACCACCCGGCGCAGCTCATCGAGGAGAAGGCCGTCATGCGCGATATCGGCATCCCCAGAATCCTCGACCCGTCCTGGGTCCCCGGAAATCTCACCCCTTCTCAGGCCGGTCGACTACACCATTTCATTGCAAAGGTTCGTCTCAAGCCCAACACAGAGAAAGCCGAGTTTGTTCACAGCGGCATCGATTCCGTGGGTGAGCGCAAGATCTACAAGGCCTTCTTCCCGAAGATTTCCCGCAAGATAAACTCACTAGTCGAGCTGGCCATGACTGAGCATGGCGCCCACCCTCAAGAGATTCTGAAGACGTCCAGGACCGACGATTTCCCGATGCCTGATCAACTGTCGAACCTCGCACTCGTCCCGATCATGATATCGGTGTTTGGAGACAGCGTCCACAACGGTTCGGGGGTTATCCTGGATCGACACCTCCACGGGGTTGCGAAATCGTTCCTGAACGCTGGATATGTTCGCCTTCGCAAGCAGTGGGCACGCGCTCGCTCCCAGATC
The DNA here is from genome assembly GCF_014466165.1 of Pleurotus ostreatus. Lineage (NCBI taxonomy): Eukaryota > Fungi > Basidiomycota > Agaricomycetes > Agaricales > Pleurotaceae > Pleurotus > Pleurotus ostreatus. The sequence continues at coordinate 3,219,921 of NW_023503161.1, read as the reverse complement.
GACGAAAAGATAGAGTACATGGAGAAGCTCATGAAGCGTAAGTAATTCTAACTCTTATTATACTCGTAAGTCAACTAACCCAATAATCGTAGCGCTGAGAGTGGCCATTGAGGAGGAGGATGACGTGCGACTCAAGGATATACGGATGGCCATCAGCGCATGTCGGACCGTTCACAATATGGCCTGCTGGCTTCCGAGTTACCAGCTAGACGCCGAAGCCAACATTAACCTCTTGCAGTCGGCGGTCGATAACGCGCTGAAGATGCCGGATGACGCCAAAACCGACGCCGTCCACTCGATAAAGCCGAACGCGGAGGAGATGGGTAGGTGGAGGGTTTTCACGCCAGGTATTCAACGACACTGACGTTTCATTCAGTAAAAAAGGCGCGCGCGGCGGGACGACAACTGCGAATTGCTAAAGTGGACTTGGCGAACAAGGAAGAGGTCTCCCGAACACTGCAAGAGATCGTTACGCACCTGGAAACGTGTTTCGGCGAAGACGACGCAGCCCCCTACGCATTGCGAAACATCGACGATGAATTCGGCTTAGACGGGGACCTAGGCGTCGAATTTGCCGCGAAACTGTCGTACGAAGACCTACAAGGCCTGCTGGGTTTCATCGATGGACGTCCAGCGAGTTGGAACCCATATGTACGCATTGACGGACGTACAGAGTGGCAGATTATCGACGCCGAAGAAGAAATCGAGGATCTCAATAACGCTAATGGTGCACGGGCTGCCAGGCAGCCCACGACGGCGGCGTCTGCATCGTCTCCCTCTCCCATGTCGCAGGCCACTGGACAGCCCGATTCGCCGGCTGGAGTCGATACCACGACGGCATCATCTCCCTCTCCCATGTCGCGGGCCACTGGGCAGCCCACGACGGCGGCGTCTGCATCGTCTCCCTCTCCCATGTCGCGGGCCACTGGGCAGCCCACGACGGCGGCGTCTGCATCGTCTCCCTCTCCCATGTCGCGGGCCACTGGGCAGCCCACGACGGCGGCGTCTGCATCGTCTCCCTCTCCCATGTCGCGGGCCACTGGGCAGCCCGATTCGCCGGCTGGAGTCGATACCACGACTTCATCGTCTGCGTTGCGAGCAGGCTTTCAGAACGGTGGGCCAGGATTCCTGGAGCAACGACTGCTCTGGCATCAACTGGCTGGCACCTGCGGCATCGTACGTGGGATGTGGACGTCCGAAAGGGGTGATAGGCCGCCTGGGACGTTGCTCGCTGACGGTGTGGGTGTCGGCAAAACGGCGCAGGTTATGGCTTCCATTGCGTTCATACAGCAAGTTTACTTAATCGAAACGACCATCGAGGAGGGGAACACCGTCCTCAAGCGTCCTCCAATTATCAGTACGTCAAGTTCAATTCTTATTTGATACAATGGTTGCTGACTTGCAACTCTACAGGCCAGTCAAAGTGGTTCATGGGCGGGGACTCCGATGAAGAGATCGGAACCGTTCCCAATTTAGCCCACCTGATCGTCGTCCCGCTTTCCCTCATCAGCCAATGGCTGTCGGAGCTCCATCGGTTTTTTCGCAAGGGAGCGGTCGATATCTTTGTTCTTCCAAACACTGCTGACGCAGTGCAACTCTTCTTTTTCGGCAAGAACACCGCGTGGAAACTGTCTCAGCACAAGGAAATCAATCACATCGTTCTCTGTGCGCACTCCGTAAGTGAATTTGTGGCCAACGAATTAAAAAACTGACCTGACTCTCAGACTTTCACCTCTTTGACGGCGAGGACCTTTCGCTGCGGAAAAGACTCTGGCCTCAGATACGTAGACCAAAAGCGCGACAAGATAACTTCACCTCCCCCCCCGCGCACCATTTTCGACATTAATTGGTGTAGCGTATGGATCGACGAGGCGCACTTGTTCCGAGGCCTCTCTCGCGGCTTTACCGGGGCGATTGCCATTGAAGATAACGCCTACGTCGTCAATTGCATCACGGCGACTCCGCTGTATACCCAAATACGCGATATATTCAACATGGCCCGGATGATCGCTATCTCGCGTTTCAGCGGTCCCGCAGGCGCGGAGTGGGAGCGAGAACTGAACAGTAGAATCGCGAAGGAGAAACGCGCGAATTCAAAGGCAGACAAGGACGCCGCAAGCAAACGAACCTTGGCAGTGATGGCAGGGCAGCACGTCGACGACCACACTCCTGGCGTAGCCGTTCGTGCCACGCAGTACTCCGTTATCCGAGAAATCCAGTTCAACTTCCATCCGCATCTGATCAGGCGAACGATGGCTTCGAAGCAGCCTGATGGCCGCCCCATCAACGACAAAATGCCCTCGATTACTAGCCATGTCATATCAATAACGCTCACCGAGCGTGAACTCAAGAACCTCAACATCTTGACTGAGAAACTCGGGCAGGGTGGGCGTACCGTTCCGACGGATCTCAATTTGAAGGTAAGTCGATTACGGACTCCCTCGTGGCGCGTGCTGATCCTGGTGTAGAACTTCTGGCTCGTATACCGCACTGGCGTCGTATTCTACAAGGATCCCGGGCAAAAAAACTGGCCAATATTCGACGAACGTGGCAGGTCGGCTGATGGTGGATCCTATAGGAAGTTCCCCAGCTCCAAGCTCGACACCTTGGGACTCCTCCTCAAACACCTCCTGAAACATGACGACATTGGGCATCCCACCCAAGACGAAGACGGCCATTTCATCTGGCCTGACGTACCGTTCGTTCCCGAAGGCCAAGTCGCCCCCCGTCGTCGCCGGATACTCGTGTATCACGAGTTTACTATGATGGTCTCGACCATCAGCTCTGTACGTGAATATCATCCATTATATGATCTGTCAATGACTTACTTCGCGCAGATCCTCGCATACAAAGGCATCAAGACACTGATTATGAACGGGACGCTCAAGCGCGAAGAACGTGACCAAGTCATCGACGAGTTCGTCCACGGCGATGACCCAGAGAAACGAGTGTTGCTGTTCTCATCCGTGGGGGCAGTAGGATTGAATTTGACATGCGCAGACGTCGTAATCATGTTGGTAAGTACACCAAGTATATCAATGCTGTGGATTGGTGGTAACTAATACATGCGACTAGGACACCATATGGTCCCAGGTCGGCGTCGAGCAAATTATCGGCCGGAGCGCCCGGCTGACGCAAGATAAACCGGTCCACGTCTACTACCTCATCGCCTTACAAACGACGGACGTCCTTATGTCGACCTTAGCGCGAGAAAAGGGCGAAATGTTGGAAACGTTACTCACGAAGGGTACAAACCCGGCCCTACAGAAGATCCTCGACGGTGACGACGACGACGACGACGAGGATATTGAAATCGATATGGAGAAGGATGAGCCACAGTCTCGCTCAGCCAGAGCGTCGGGTAGCGGGAAATCGAAGAGGCAGCCCCCGAAGGCAGCTGCGAAGGGGAAGGGGAAGAAGGCGCAGGCGAAACGGGCCACTCAGTTGCCCGCGGCAGACGAAGGGTCCTCAGAGGAGGAGCCAGCGGAGGAGCCAGCGAAGGGGAAGGGGAAGAAGGCGCAGGCGAAACGGGCCACTCAGTTGCCCGCGGCAGACGAAGGGTCCTCAGAGGAGGAGCCAGCGGAGGAGCCAGCGAAGGGGAAGGGGAAGAAGGCGCAGGCGAAACGGGCCACTCAGTTGCCCGCGGCAGACGAAGGGTCCTCAGAGGAGGAGCCAGCGAAGGGGAAGGGGAAGGCGCAGGCGAAGGGGAAGGGGAAGGGGACGGCGAAGCAGCCAGCGAAGGGAAAGGGGAAGTCGAGGGTGAAGTCGAAAGATTTCATCGAGTCTTCGGAGGGGGGACCAGCGGAGCCAGCGAAGGAGAAGACGAAGACGAAGATGACGGCTAAACGGGCTTCCAAGGAGCCCGAGACCAACGCGAAGAAGAGGACGAAGAATCGTACTGCTGCGCGGGATTCCAAGAAGGACATCAGCGATATGGACGAGGAAGGCGATGAGGAGTTGGGCAAGATGGCAAAGAAACAACGAACCGTTGTTCACCCGAGCGGCGAGGAAAGCGAGAGCGACGAGAAGGCGGCTGCGGCTGTACGGGCTTCCCAGTTGCCCGCAGACAGCTCGAACGATGCACGCGAGGCGATGGATGTCGACGAACAGTCTGAACAATGTGAACCACCTCAAGCACGCGTCTCTGTCACTCCGCCACCTTGTGGTCAACCCCCAAGAGCCACCCAAGCTCCTCCCTCAAGCATGCAAACGACGGGCGCCACTCAAGGATCGACCGGCACTGATCCTATGTCGCAGTGGGATCACACGCAGGACATGAACACTCGTACTCCGCGCTTCGTCGATATACGCGACGGGTCAGTTTACCCCCCCGTCGTCCACCCGCCTTCCGACGCCTTGGCGGAATGGCGCGAAACCCTGAGGGAGTTCATTCGAGAAAGCCAGTTCGAGGTCGACGAGAACGTCCTTGTGGGCACTCCGCCGCTATCCAACAGCGGATTGGATGCCAATATGTTGGCCGCATCTATCAATGATATCTCGATGTATGAGGAATCCCCTCCGCCGCCCTCTGGAGGTACGCCACCCCGCAGTCACAAGCACAGTCGTCCCCCAGAGGAAGTCAGTCCCAAAGCAGACCGTCGCGCGCACAAACGCACGGCGCCATCGTCTGAAGGTGAAGATTTCACCACAGAGATGGCAGGCGTCAGGGATAGCTCCCCCACGAATAATAATCCCTACAACTTAGCGATTGGGGCGACTTCGCAGGTCGACGAACCAGTCCCCCCGCTCGCCTTCAAGCCTATCAAATCGAAGAAAGACGGTATGCGTAGCAAGACAGGGTCCTCGAAGGCTGGCTCTTCAAAGCATCGCAGTTCCACTCGACGATAAATATGATGCTGTTGCGTATTCCACCATGCCCGTCCTTTCATACTCATTCTGTACAAAACTGTTCCTCTGTTTTTATCACTCGCACTCATACCTATGCTTCTCTCGACTTTATGCTCGCGATACTCGTACCTATTATGCTCCTCGAACTTTTATGATTTACTCCCTCATGTATTACATGTACCCTATGGTTTACATACAACGAACGGACAATATATGGATGTCTCCCCATGTCTTCACGGGCTACCAGGGCGCTTGACGGGCTGCGAAGTTGCCCGTAGATGCGACGGCGCGGTGTCTCTGGACGCGTGTGCTGTGCGGGCTGCCTAGTGGCCCGCGGCAGACGTCGAGACGGGCTGTCGAGATGCCCGTGTGGTCGAGTGAACCTCTTCCAGTCGCCTTCGAAGCCACGGGCACCCAAGTAGCCCGTGGCGAGTCCTGCGTCTACCTCCCCGTCTCTTTGCCTCTACGGTCTGCAAGCCCTCTAATCTGCCATAGCGACATCGCCCGAGTTCTGCTGCAGTCCGTTAGACGTGAACGAAAAGAAGGAAGTCGATTGACGCACCTGTGGGCTCAGCCTGTCCTTCAAAATCCATGGCTGCCGTCTTCTCCATTACTACGCATGTCATCGCCGCAGTATCCGACTGCGCGCTGCCTCGAACTTCCGTTTGCACTTTTTGGGCTTTTCTGGCCTTCGTCAGCACCCTCTTCGCCGCTATCGTCGGATTCGGACCGTCTGAAAGTTGGACGGAGCGCGAATGGGAGCAGTGTATGTGGTCATGGTATAGATTTGAAGGCTGTCGAAGATCCATGAGATCCGACGAATGCTCACAACTCGGGACTTACGAATGATCCTCCAGCGGGGTGCTGGACGTGTCGCGGGCCGTCTAGTCGCCCGGGGCTGCGAAGGGGACAAGTAGGTGGATTCGGGCGTCGTTGCGGGCTGTCTGGTCGCCCGTGGTTGCGAGGGGTACGGTGGGTGGGTCGCCGGCTCGAAGGGTTCGTTCATCAATATCTCCCAGATGTCGGTTTGTGTGGGGCCACTGCCCCTCTCGGGCGACTAGACGGCCCGCAACGACGCCTGCTCCACCATATCCGGTTCCCCCGCGCGGCCAGCACGCGACTAGGCACTGAGTGCGGGCTACCTGGGTGCCCGTATAGTGCTCGCTTTTGGGTGTGCTGCGCGTGCGGCTGGGATGCCTACTGAGTAATGGGTTTTACCCATTGATAAGCGTCTAAACAAGCGCCGCAACTACCCGATAAGACAAGGCGCTTGTGCAATTCGCACACCTTGCGTTTCGACATGTCGTGGGCCCAACCAGAGCAAATCGAGTTCCTCAACTCTCGCGTGCAGGAGTTCCAAGACTCAATGGACTCCAAATCGGATCAAACCAAGTTCTGGGAGAGGCTGCGTACGGATTGGAAGGCGAAGTGGGACTTGTCCGCGAAGCAGAGCAAGGTACGTGCCTATTTCTGTCTGGCTATCGAGCTAACGACACGTGCAGAGATTCTCAACACATTTCCGCCAGGAGATGCGAAACCGGGGGGCCGACAGAAAGGCCGTCAACAAGGCCACGAAACCTGCTGAGAAGGCGGCTCCTAAGCGGACTCCAAGGATCACTCCTTCTGGCAAGCCGACTCCAAGGATCATTCCTGGCGATCTCATCGAGGTTCATCGCCAGCGATCCCGCAGCCCATCGTCTTCTGATTACTCGCCAACCGCTGCCCAATCCCCCCTCCGTGTTCAATCGCCGACCCCGGCAAAAGACTCGCCAACGGCAGTCTCATCCGACCTTTTCGGCGACTCGCCCGCACCTACTCCCCATACGCACGTCTCGACAGAGTTGGTCCCGTCGTCACAATCCCCGGGAGTTCCTGTTTTGCCCCCCGCGTGAGTCTTTCCTTTCTTTCTGCTTTATTCGACTCATACTCATTCCTTGCAGGAGAGTCTGGTCAAGGGAGCTCACCAAGTCCCTCGCGTTCCACCTGGAGTTGCCGGGGATCGCGCGCGACGACGTCGACCTGATTGTTCAAGGCCAGATGCTCTCGGTATCCGCGCAAACTAACAATGTTGCATACCAGTGGTCGAAAGACGTAGGGGGCCAAGTAGTCGTAAGTCCCAGCGTCCTTAACCCAGACTGATTAATCACTGGAGTAGCCTGAAAGTGTCCGCGCTGGGCTCGCCGATGGCGAGTTACGCATAATCGTGAACGTTGACTGCACTGTAGAAGTCAACAAAAATTGGACGAACTTCCACGTCTCCGGTGAGTGTTTCGGTTCCTCATCGCTGTAGCCTGACCTGATCCCACCTTAGACACATGTCCGTGGTAGACGTGCCCCATTTCCTTGATTCGACGCAATTACCGCGCGTCCGCCCCCGCTTCATCTTCATATCGCGTACTCTAGAACATATATCGCATCTCACATTTTGTTTTCAGCTCGCCGCAACATTTTTCTATCACCATTTTGGACTTATCGTGTCGCTTTTTTGTACTAGAACCCCCGATTTTGTATTGATAGCGCCCCTCACACATCTTGTATTTATATTAGGTTGCTATCCCTTGAACAAACGCAGTCATCGCGCGTTGAATAACTACTAGAGTTCTTCCACGCCATGGCCGGGTCGGGAGGGTCTTATTGATACTGCCGTCAAGACTGCCGAGACGGGATACATCCAGCGCCGTCTCGTGAAGGCCCTAGAGGATGTCCAAGTCTGCTGCGACGGGACCGTCAGGAATTCCCTGGGCGATCTCATCCAGTTTGTCTATGGCGAGGATGGCATGGGTGGCGCCTTATTGAAAAGCAGGACATTGCGATCTTCGGCGTCAACCATGCTCAATTCAAGCACAATTATCACGTCGACGTCGTTGATCCCGCTGGGGGTTTCCTGCCAGGCGTTCTGCAGGTCGGAGTCGACGATTCCTCCCCGGAGCTGCAGGCGAAGCTAGACGAGGAGTTTGCCCAACCGTGTATGCAGACGGCTCTACCCTCACCACGGGCGGCCTGGAAGCCCACACGCATTCTGTGAACGTAGAACGTTAAGTCGATACACGTTGACGCGTCCAAGACTCACCACGACCAGCGAGAAGGACCAGGCGGGTAGACGAGGTCGATGTGACGTACCCACGACGGTCTGGGCTGCTGGGATGCCCGCGCGTATAGAGGGCTCCGCTCTGCGGGCACCCAGGTATCCCGTGAGGATGCCCGCTCTACTCCCTATTCCCCTCCGCTGTTACACGCACGGGCTGCTTGAAGCTGCCTTCTTGGCCTCCGTGTCGCCGCTTCTAGCATTGGAGCCAGCAGCAAGGGCTGATTGCTCCTTCCTACGGTCACTATATCGGATGTTAGTGCAAGGCTCCTGATGCGTAGTCGACAATTGGATACAACGTGGATAACAGCGGCAAATCTAGAGGAATTGTACGCAGACGATCGACCACAAGCTTTGAAATTTGACTGGTTGACCATTTAGGGTGGCTAGGTCTCGGGTCTTCGTCGTGATTCATCAAACATTCATGCTGCCATCGCCATACAGCATTAGCTGTATCAGCCGCTTCTGCATCACAGTAGTGCTGATGCCCCGTAACTAGATCATGCTTTACTGATAGCATCATCCGAGTGACCGATATGATTCGCTAGCTGATTCAGGCGGTGAGGCTCGGTAGTCGGAGGTGGTGGGTTGACTTTGACTGACGCGCGGCTGAGCTCACATATGAATTTTCAGGAAAGCTGACAACGAAAGTCGATTGTAATGCTGTGATGATCTTAGCGATAAATTCGGATATTGATGAGTGAAGGAGACAATTGCACCAAGTCGGGAGGATCCAAACATGCGCGAAGAGTGGGTGAAGGGCCCGGTTTGGTCTTGCTCAGCCACCAAAACAACAACGACGACGAGAGGTGACCCCCTCCTTGATTCTTTCCTGTTTCCTCTATCATCTACGCGGGCGATATACGATTGGAATATACCGCTTACGGCCTTGTAATCGACCCCAAACGCCTTCCCATTTCTTGGAATTTTGACCGCAGACCGCCATGCGTGAATCAAACTTCGCTTTTCCGGCGCAGAATAGGGCTTGTGTGTGTATAACGTCTCAACTTTATGATAGGCGAGGTGAGTAGCGTGTTCCCAACGCCTTGATTGCTCACATAGCTTGGATTTAGCATTGGATACAACCTCGCCATTGCCGCTCTTCAACTCGCTTACGCAGCTGGTATACCTTACATCGACTTCTCCGAGAATCCGAGAAATTATGACCATGGACGGTGGACTCGAGCGCCTAGTACTAGTACGCATCCTTCATGACTTCTGCATATGCCCGCCGCCGCCAGAGAATCCCGCCATGCTGTATGGACTTTCCCCGCCCACCGCACGGCCGAACAAACTCGTACCCACTCTCAATCCGCCATCCTTCGATAAACACGCTGCCTACAGATTCTCGCTCGCTTTCCAGTGCCTAGTCAACATTGGGGTGAGAGGCAGCGAGCTGATCAGAAGTCGTGTCGTTCAAGCCGGGACATTGTTGTGGGGTGTATATTAGAGGCGTGGCTTGCGAACAAGGGATTTGCGGTTGGGCCCAGCGCGAGTGCTACTGGTATGCCCCAAGGAGACGAGGGAGCAGCGTCAGGCAAGGCGGATGTTGCAGAACGAGCAGAGACAGCGTCAAGATGTTGACGCGCTGTATAGGGCTCTCATTCGGCAGCAAATGGAGCAGCAGGCGGAGGGACGATCAGCAGAACCGGAGGTATGTTCCGCTTTGATTGTCTGTATCGTTCGTGTGACCCTCAACATTCGCGACTTCTGCGCGTACCCAGCCACTCCCTTCGTTCAACGGGCATCCCAGTCGCCCGCGGCCACTTCTGCACATACCCAGCCACCCCCTTCGTCTTAACGTCACACCCAGCCACCCCCTTCGTTCAACGGGCACCCCCGTCGCCCGCGGCCACTTCTGCACGTACCCAGCCACCCCCATCGTCTCAACGGGCATCCCAGTCGCCCGCAGCGCCCGGTGCACACATACAGCTGAAGACGCAGCGCCGTCTTACGCACAGGCGTCCCCGTAGCCCATACACTCGCCGATAACTAACGAGGCAGTAGTTTCATTCTAGCTATGATACATTGAGAAAGGACGACTGCAGAATCATAAATGACGGTGGTAGTAGTACTGACTGGGAGAAACAGAAATATATGCCTAAATCGGTGACAGATGATGGTGTACGAAGGCGGACAGTCTACAGGTAAGGAATTATACTAAGTGATGAGAAATTGCTCGGAAAGAATATGCAAGGGACATCAAACTCCCGTGGATACGACTCCCAGCGACCGCAGAGCACTATGAAAACATGAGTTGTGCAATGGTAGAGAGAGGTACCGTACGCACTGTTGGCACATTGCCTGATCCCATTACGACTTTCATCCTTCCTACACGCGTTTCCCATAATCACTCCGGCCCAGTATTGTATTTCTTGGGGCAATTTCGGTGGCGCGTTCGGTAAATCCGACTCGCTAGCGCTAGGTCGGAACGTAAAGCGCTCGACCAAGGAGAAGACGTTGGTTTGGTGGACGGGTTGGGGGTTGGGAGATGACGTGAACGCTTTGTAGGTCGAAGACGACGGAGAAGGTCCATTCGTAGTTGATGGGATGGGGTTGGTTGATGTTGATGATGATGACGGCCCCGCAATCGAGGAGCCATAGACAGAGGCGTTCGCGCGTTCCTTCTCCTTTCACACCTGTACACCTCCAGGGTAGCTCCGGCCAGGTAGCTGTGCGCTTGCTGGGTGAAAGGAGAGTCGAGGCTTGTAGAAAGCTTGCCTGACATGAGGGTACTTGCTGAGATATGCAAGTAATTGCAGGCTGAGAACGACGTCTTCGTCCCCAGTCGGTATCGCGATGACCATGGCAGGGTACGAGCCTTGGTACGGGCAGCAGTCGGCGCGGGCGACGGGGGTGCCCGTTGAACGAAGGGGGTGGCTGGGTGCGACGTTAAGACGAAGGGAGTGGCTGGGTACGCGCAGAAGTGGCTGCGGGCGACGGGGGTGCCCGTTGAACGAAGGGAGTGGCTGGGAGTGCCTTGGTACGCGCGGCTACGCCCGTGGGCATCCCAGCAGCCCATACTGTCGTGAGTGCACTGTATCGACCTCGTCTGCACGCCTGGTCATCCTCACTGGTCGTGGTGAGGGGAAACGGGTATAGGGTGTGAGCCCGGACGCAGAGATAAGGTGGAGCTTACCAGTGAAACTGTCCATCCAGTCCCCCAACCAGCCCCAATCGACGTTCGCGCAGGGTGGTGGTGGGTCGGGATGGAACAAGTCCGTAAGCGCCCAACGTTGAGTCACACTTGTGACACCAAAACAGGGGTGGCTGACCTGGGCAAGGGGTTATCGAACTTGCCTCTATTCCGCCACCTCCTTCGCCTTCGACATGCCGTGGGCGACTCCCGAGCAGCTCGCCTACATGAACACGATGGTTCTACAGTACCACGGCACGGTGAAGGGGACTCCTGAGCGTAGGAAGTTCAACGCAGAGCTTCGTGAGGGTTGGTCGCGGCAGTGGCCTTTGCTAGAGCAGCATACCAATGTGCGTGGCCATGGAACTCTCAGATGGTCTACTAACGAATCAAATAGATGTTCTCCTCGTATTTCCGCGAGGAACTGATAAGACGGGGCCTCATCCCTAGGCGCACCCGCAAGCCAACACCCAAGAAGCGCAAGAAGCGCAAGTCTGCAATGCCGAATCCCCCAGATCCTCCTGCTCGTTCTCCTGTTGCTTCAACAGAGTCCATCACGATTTATCACCGCCGCCTAGTGCCACACGCATCCCCCAGCCGACCTTCTTCACAACACTCGCCAACGCCAGGCCCATCTCGCGCCCGCCGCCATTCGCCAACGCCAGGCCCATCCCGTGCCCGCCGCCATTCGCCAACGCCAGGCCCATCTCGTGCCCGCCGCCATTCGCCAACGCCAGTTCCATCCCCCCTCCCACCTTCTTCACATCACACGCCAACACCAGGCCTGTCTGATCCTTTTGACCACACACCAACACCTGCTCAATCCCGCCTCCGACTTCAATCGCCAACCCCACCCGTTCCGTACACTCTGCCATCTCCCGCATCCTCGCATCACTCGACATCGCCATCTCCTTTCCGCGTCTGGACAGAGTGCGTTCCATCGTCTCAGTCCCCGTCTCCGCGCCCCCTGCACATGCCCCCAAAAGCAGGGGATGTTCCTGTTTCCCCGCCCGCGTAAGTTCTTCGGTTTCGTTTTCGTTTATTGACCTCTTATTGATCTTTGCAGCAAAATCCTTCAAAAGGAGCTCGGCAAGTGCCTCGCATTCCATTTGGAGTTGCCGGGCGTCACTCGCAACGACATCGACCTCATTATCCAAGGCCAACGGATTTCGGTGGTCGCGCAAACGAACGAGGTCTCATACAAGTGGTCAACAGACGTGGGGGGCCAAGTAATTGTAAGTCCCCAAGTCCTTCAACCAGCCTGATTACTCACTACAGTAGCCCGAAAGCGTCAGATCTGGGTTCGCCGACGGTGTTCTGCGCATCATCGTGAACGTCACTGGCGACGTGAAGGTCACCAACGCGTGGCGCACCTTCCACATCTCTAGTAAGTTCATTTGCCTGCTTATTTCTCTAGCCACGCCTGACTCCACCGTAGGTACATGTCCATCATGGTAGACGCGCCCCATTCTCTCTCATTTGACGCAATCACCGCGCGTCTGCTGCCGCAATATCGTCTCTTCTTGCATGCTTAGATCTTAAAACCCATCTTGTATACGTAGCTCTTCATTTTGTACAATCTTGTTGCATTTACACCCCGCTTACTTGTATTGATAGCACCCCACTACCTATCTTGTATTTATATTAGGCCGCTATCACTGCACGATGGACTCACAATAAGAGCTGTCCGCTTCACAGGCTACCAGGATGCCCGTGCATGAGAGTGCAGCATCAGGAAAGCTGTCCGCTGCATGGGCTACCAGGGTGCCCGTGGTGTGAGAGGCCTGTATTGGCCGTGTTCACGCTATGGGCCACCACGGTGCCCGTGCAGCGGTGAGTGGTATGTGAGGCTGTGTGCGGTGTGGCACCCTAGTGGCCCATGGAGTGGAGCCCACCGTTATCGACCACTCTCACTGCGGGCACCTGAACAGCCCGTGGAGCAGAGAGGGTTACTGTGGTCCCACTCTCACTGTGGGCTACAAGAGTGCCCGTGAAGAGTGGCACTACACCAGTCCCACTCCCGTTGTGGGCTGCCGAGGTGCCCGTGTGGTTTTCGGGCAACTTCTGCGGTGAGTGTGGGACATTTACGGCCGTGGGAGAAACATTTTGAACCCTAATTTAGGGGTTGGAAACCCTATGGTAGGGTTCAAATAGTCGGTAGGGGATCCCTACAATCTTTTTTTTTCATCTATAACCCTGATTTCGTACATGATGCGCTCGGTTACACGATCGTGAGGCCATTTGTCGGATGGGAGAGCCTCGCTGTGCCAGTTAAGATCTTCATGGCGATCCTTGTGATCCTCATCGAGTTCTTCAGTCCACTTGGCCAGGAGATCTTGCATATTTTGGCGACGAATGGCGTGCTTGTCGAGTTTGATCTTCTTCTGCGCAGGCTCGCTCGTTTGGGACGTTTCTGGACCCAGTAGGAAATCCCACTTGATGCGGGAGAGGGGGGTTGGCGACAGCCGAGGCGACATGCAAAGTAAGAGTACATCAAGATGGTTGATGAACGTATGCAAGATCTTAAGTTGGCGCGGTCTGAGGTTGTCTTCGGAGTTAAGTGGCACGATCGCGGTGGGCGGAGGAAAGATGAATCCGTTCCTTCCCTCTATGTATTCCGGGGAGACGTATTTCTGCTTCACCACAACAGTCGAAAGCCCATGTTGCCAGGCTGCCATCATGATCGGCATGAACCGATGACGATTGGGGCGGAAATGGAGGGCGTCCGCCGGGTTTATGATAAGGCGTCTCTTGGGCTCCGAGTCTGTGGGCAAAAACGTTAGAGGAGGACGATAAGTTAAGTTTCGACTCACCTTGTTTGTCGTCTTGTGGCGGTTTGGGCGCACAAGAAGGGCCCGCGGAGTAGTCTTGGCCGAAGCTGGGAATGGGGGGCGGCCTTTCAATGGTGTCACGCAAAGATGATGTGCGACCAAAGTCCGTGTAGGCGAGAAACTCGCGGCCGAAGAGCATAAGATTATTGTGGCGCTGGGGGTCAGCCGCGTCCGTGTTCCATACGATCGTCTTGTGGCCGCGCCAAGGTCGCAGCTCGATGTTCATGGCCTCGGCGGGAGTAGGATTGATGACGGTATCGATACGCGTGTCCGCGTTGAACTCGCGGATGGGCCTGATAAGCCAAACAGGCACGCCGGCCTTGGCTAGCTCTTCGACAACGACAACCTTGTTCGTCACCGCGCCTACAAAGTTGGCCGCGGGCCTGAGTATGCCTCCGTACTCCGGCGAGTCCATGAGCGGTTTGCGGACTTGCATATATTCCAAGTAGGCTTCCAACTCGAGGAAGTGCCGCTGCGCTTGAGTAAAAGAAAATAGAATATCCGGCCAGGACGCCTTGGTACTCTCCAAGCGTCCAATCCAGATTTTGAGCTGGGTCGCGTGGCCGTGGAACCGCCGATTCTGCGCAAGGTCAGGTCTGGATTCGATGAAGGCGTAGTAACGTTTCACAAGGAGAACGGCTGGCTCACGGATCCGAGATACGAGGTGGTGGTCCATTTGGCCGATTCGGGATTGGTGAGATGCGCAGAAGTGGTATTGATAAACGGGGTCGATGAACATGACATCCTGGGTATCTTCTCGCTGGGTGGGGGGTCGGCGAATGCATGCAAGATGGGGGTGTTCGCTTATGTACTGCTGAGGGAGCAAGAAGGGGTCCTCAGCGCCGAATCTGCCATCCTGCCTGAGCTGGACGATGGTAGTGAGCCCGAGAACCGGCTCAAATATGTTGTCGGCGTTGGGAGTAGTTATAAACGCTTTGCCTTCGAATAGGATGGCTCCCATGGTGCCATCGAGATAGCCAAAGTTTGCCAAAGGCTTCGAGCGATTGCGACTTAGCAGGTCGGGTTTTTTTTTGACTTCTTCGGCGGTAAGTGACATAGACAGTATCTATCAAGTTCGTACGTTGAGTATATACGGTGTTTACTTGGGAAGGAGAAGCGAAAGGAGAAGAAAGAAGAGGAATCTGGCGACAGACGGTGTCTTTTAGGATGGGACATCGGGGACGATCAAGACGAATAAAAGATAGCTGCACGCCGTCAATCTACGATTGTGGGCAGGTGCACCCTATCGCGGCAGTCTACGACTGTGGCGACGGGCCTATGGATGGAGGGAGGGAAGAAGGAGGAGCAAGCGGGACCGGAGTACTCACCGTTTGGACTTAGGTTTTTCGTGAAAGCAATAAGCGCCGGGTGTCAGTGTTAAGTAATCCGATTGGACTCCGATCGTTCTCCGATCAAACGCCAGAGGGAGGCGCTTATTGTAAGTTCGTCCCCTTGTCCCTCACCAACACCACCCATTCGCACTGCTACGGGTCCATCCACGCTCGTAGAGCGACGGTGGACCCTCAGGATGCCCATAGTCGTAGACTACCGGCTCCTCACCCTCTGGCACCAACGAATCGTCCAAATTTTACACTCCCTTGCCCCGGCCGACGTCCAACAACCCAACCGTGCTGCTACGGGTCCATCCACGCTCGTAGAGCGACGGTGGACCCTAAGGATGCCCATAGTCGTAGACTACCGGCTCCTGGCCCTCTGGCACCACCTCCGAGGCCGAAGTTGGCACACCCTGGCATTTGTTCTTTGCGCGCGACGCAGCGGGAGAAGATATCGGAACCGATGAGGGGTCGGATGGGCCACGATAGGGAGAAAGGGCTAGGGAGTGGCTGGGGGAATGATGGAGGCCGGAATCTTGGGTAGAGCGCTGAATGAATGTGCGAGGTACGTCGATTTCCATGGATTTTTCTGGCACCTCACCTATTTTTCTCAGATCGTTAGCTCAAAGAGACAGGACGCCGCGAGCGCACATGGGCTGTCGATGTATGTACTCCGTAAGTCCTGGTTGCCTGGTTACGTCTATGTCAACGGCCCGTGAGCTAACTGTATAGGCAGTCGTGGATTTTGTTCTCTGATAGGATTTCCTTCGCGCTTCGCCTGCGGAGGCATGGCTGAGTTTTTCGTGTGGACTGTGGGGTGTTCACTACCTCTCACGTGTAGTCATTTGACCAAACGATTTCCCTTGTGTTCGCCTGAGGCCTCTGCCAGTCATCTTTGCCCAGCGCCCTTGGCGGGGAGGCCCCTGTCTGCTTGCTCGTGATCGCGCGCTCGGGAGTGGTGCCCGCCTGTGCAGCTTCACGTGTCTTCGCTCGGCCGAACTGCCGATTCACACCTTCGCCGCGATGCCCGTGTCCATCCCCTCGCTGGGGGGGCCCCTGTCTCTCACGTGCGTGTCTCACCTGCGCCGCGATGCCCGTGTCCATCCCCTCGCTGGGGGGGCCCCTGTCTCTCACGTGCGTGTCTCACCTACGCCGCGATGCCCGTGTCCATCCCCTCGCTGGGGGGGCCCCTGTCTCTCACGTGCGTATCTCACCTGCGCCGCGATGCCCGTATCCATCCCCTCGTTGGGGAAGGCCTTGTCCTCCTGTCCTCCCCCCGCCGCCGTTCGCCGTCTTTCAGGACACGGCGTCCTTCAGCCCGGCCCCCGGAGCCTGCGAGTCCACATGGCACGTCTAGCGTGCCCACTGCATCCATGCGAAGGCAAGTGCTCCTACGCTACGCAATGGTGAGTTGGACTTGTCCTCAAGTCACCTAACCTAACCAACGAAGACAGTCGCTCGTAAACGAGCTCCAGATACAATATACCGAAACCCGAAACCTCAACTCCCTAAGGTCCTAACGCCCTACATCCCTAATCCGTTGACTTGGGATCGTGATGGATCCGGGTTAGAGCTCGTTGACGAGCTCTAACCCTTGTAGCTTGTACGCAATGTTAATTCCGACTTCTCCTGCACTCACCTAACCTAACCAGCCGAGACAGTCGCTCGTAAACGAGCTCCAGATACAATATACCGAAACCCGAAACCTCAACCCCCTAAGGTCCTAACGCCGTAAGGCCCTAATCCGTGGGCTTTCATTTGATGGTGAGTCCGCGTTAGAGCTCGTAAACGAGCTCTAACCCTTATTGTTTAAAGGCAGTCCTTAATCCGAAAGATCAATTACCTGGCTGTCAATATCACTTGTAACTGAGCTCTACTGGAAATATACGTGGATCCGAAGCTCCTGCCCCTTAAGTTCCTATCTCTGAAGGCTCCAATGCAAATACGTTGTCCGAATTCAGGAGAATAAGATAGGATTGCATGCATGAGAAGGCATGGAATCGCGTTAGAGCTCGCGTTCGCGAGCTCTAACGCTCTAATCCCAAGCCACATAGCTATCTAACTTGGTAGTTGAATGGTAAAATATACATATTTGTGTGATATATTACAGGGTTCTGGCCAATAAGTGATATGATGAGGTTGAAAGAAAGAGGTAGGGTGGTCCATAAGTACCAGTTTTGGGCCGACCTAACCCAGCACTAGGTCCGGAGTCAGTGGATAGGAGATGGTATTAGAGTGTCACGCCACGTGGACGACGCCGAGACGGTGGCGTGTGAGTCTTTTTGGCGCCGAACTGAGTGTCACGGACGTGGGCAAGGGTTTATCGCGCTTGCTCACCACCTCGTTCACCCCCTCGTTCGGATTCAATATGCCGTGGGCCACTCCCGAGCAGCTCGAGTACATGAGTACAAAGGTTCTAGCTTACCACGCCACGGTGAAGGGGACAGCTGAGCGTAGAAAGTTCAACGCGGAGGTTCGTCAAGGTTGGTCGGAGCGGTGGCCTTTATTGGACCAACATATCAGGGTGCGTGGCCGTGGAACGATGAGATACTATACTGACCGATACTTTAGATGTTTTCCTCGTATTTCCGCGAGGAATTGATCAAACGGGGCCTTGTCCCAAGGCGCAAGCGCAAGCCAGCGCCCAAGAAGCCAAATCAGCCGAAGGCTACTCCATCAACCCCCCCCGATGCCCCTGCTCGTCTTCCTCTCGCTTGGACATCTCACCATCAAGACACACGCTCATTGGAGCCGACTTCGGAGCTGATCTTGGCGACTCGTTCCCCCGTCGCTTCGACATCATTCAGGGAGGATCCGCGCCCCGTCGAGGACCTCATTCTCGGTCTCTCGATCACCCCGCGAGTGACCCCGCCTTTAGATTCCTCACTGCACCCTCCTTACTCCCGCTCGTCGACAGTCTCAGTTGAGAGACTTCTTTTACAAGATGTAGTGAGCTCGCCCCCACCGGATGGCAGAGAGAGACGGGACGATGAAACGATAGCCCCTCTTCCTCGGTAAGTCCCCTTCTCTCTCTCTCTCTCTCTTTTCCTGTAACATCGTCGTTTGCAGGCAGGTACGGCAGCGAGCTGCGACGCGGTCCCTCCGCTTCCAACTGAACCTACCGGGAATTGAGCACGACGATGTACGTCTTTTCGTACAAGACCAACGGCTGGCTGTTTGCGCGCATAACTCAAGCGTATCGTACGAGTGGGAGATGGACCTTGGTGGCAATATCTTGGTGAGTCCATAGTGCGCGCGCCATTCACGGTCACTCACTCACGTCCATAGCCGGACCGCGTCCACGGCGGGATCGTCTCGGGAGATCTACGCCTCGCTGTCACCGTCGAGGAAGCCGTGGTCGCCGATGTCGATCACTGGGTGTTCACGATCACCAGTAAGTCTATTTCACACCATCTTCGCATCGCTAACTTCATTTCTGTCAGATGAATGGCCATGGTAGGTTCTAGGCGCACGCTCTCCCGCCCGTTTGCTTCATATCTTGTACAACACGCCTTCGACGACACTACAGCTCACATACAATCTCGATTTCAATTGCCTTCCCAATGTATCGCTAACGCAGGCTCCCTGGCCGCGCACACTCGGACTCCCCCCCATGATTGTATTGATAGCGTCCATCCATGTCTTGTATTTATATTAGCTCGCTCAACATCTATGTCAATGAGTCAATTGCCTTTTTCTTTGTCTCAACCCACCTACTCACCATGACAATGCACACCGCGCGCTGGCGGCATGCAGACGGTTCGTGATCTTCGTCGACGCTGTCGATGTGCACCACGAAGGCAAACTTGAAGTCATTGAGGAGCGAGAGACCCATCGGGTGCAGGCAGGATGTCGCAACGATGGTGCGATGGGCGTGCTAGAAGACCGCGGAGTAGCAGGCGATATTCCAATGTAGTAAGCCTGGGAGGGAGGGGAGACGGACGAGGTAAGCAGACAACTACTTGCGGCCTTTCCTTCCTACTTGACGTCTCTTTTTGTAGCTTAGGGACGCTCCTCTTAACGGGACCGGCCACTTGGGCGCGTATCTGCTTGGAGAAGCACGCGGGGTCAGGTCATTCTCGCGCAATGGTGAGACCTCGACCAAGAAACTGGAGAGAGCGATGGGAGCGGTATTGTTCGAGTAACAAGGCGAAGATGCGGGAAAGAGACGGCGGGTGCGCAGAGAGAAGGAGGGGGCCGTGGGGACGTCACTGATGCGAGGTCAACCCTCGCGTCTCTATGTACATGTACCCGCTGCAACAGAACAAATGCACAACGGACCACCTCTACCTCTGGCTCGCAGTTAGTGATCGCCGTGCATGGCAAAGTGGTGTGGCATTCCTTCTTCGTCCCTTGACTCCCCCATTCCCTGCTCGCTCCCCCATCCCCTGCTTTGTCCCTCTCCGCTCTCTCCATCCGTCTCGCTGACCCGCCTATTCGTACACCCGTTCACAACGACAAACAGCTCTGGCGCGCCGACTCGACAGCGTGATAGACGTGCGGGCCAGCGCCGTTGAACGGAGGCTTGATGGTTGCGGGCGTGGCGTAGGGAGTTTGCGATTGGTCGTGGTTGCGAGCATGCAGTTAGGGATGGGGGTTGAGGGTATGGCTGTGGGGGACGGTGCGATTGTGATTGCTTTTGTCACGTTCGATTTAACCCTTGAGTTTGGCGTCGTCCGTCTCCAAAACCCACTCTTTCTCCTGATTGGCCTGGATGCTGCTGTCCTCAGCGGCCGTAACCTTGTCATGTTCCATCAGGAAGACACGGTTAATGTTCTCCACGCCGCGCAAGCTGACGGAGCTGAGCATAGTGTTCTCTAGCTGTCGCAAGAAAACGTCCTCCTCGACCTCGCTGACATCCTCCTTGTCGTGCGTACTGAGTACTCGGCAACGAACAATAAGCTTCTCCGCGTTATCCTCACTCCAGATTACGAAGATGTCGGTTTTGAAACATTCGGAGATACGCCCGGCGACGTAGGCCATAGTAAGCTTGCGATCAATCATCTTGACTCGATCAAGCTCTAAACGCAGGAGCCAAGGTGATTGGAGATGCAATTTGCTGGATATTTCCTCGTCGGGGATTGCGAAGAAAGATTCGACGAACACTGCGTCGTCTTCGATGATGGTAGAGGAAGGGTCAAGATCGTACCAAATTTCGACAGCGGCCGTGACGGTACGAAGAGTCGTGTAAGCGAGCTCCTGTTGGACATTCTTCGCGAGGTATTGATTCTTTGAGATTTCAGGCTCCAAGTACACCGACAGCGAAGGGGTCTTAATGTTATTGGCGACGTTGATGATCTCCTTCAGACGCGGTACACCGAGGGTGGATTGGCAATGGACTGGTTGAACTTCGCCTCGACTTTGCCGAGAACCCAGTCGAACGCTTCCCTGGTTAGATGATGCTGTTCGAGGACCTTCCGAGACGCGAATGTAGCGCGAAGATGCATGCTGAAGTTGAGGGTGGCATTGGTCTGCGCCTCACGACTCAAGGCGTCGTCGCCACGAACGACGATGAGGCGCTTCACGAGGTCTCTTACGGCATCGACGATGTAGGCTGGTTCGAGATCACTCGGTTTCCGTCGGTCAATGTGGAAGATCTGGCAGGCATTCTGCACGATTCGATTCAGATTGACGGGAAGGTAGTGGGACGAGCGAGGAACTGCTCGAGGGAAAACAAATTCGCGCAAGAGCTTCCTGTCTTCGCAGAGTTGAGCGAACTCCTCGTCTAGCTTCGCCTGTAGCTTGGGGGAGGAGTCGTCGACTCCGACCTGAAGGACGCCTGGCAAGAAACCCCCAGCGGGATCAACAACGTCGACATGATAATTATGCTTGAATTGAGCATGGTTGACACCGAAGGTCGCGATGTTCTGCTTTTCGATGAAGGCACCATCTATACCATCCTCGCCATAGACGAACTGGATAAGATCGCCGAGGGAGTTCCTGACGGTCCCGTCGTAGCAGACCTGAACATCCTCCAAGGCCTTTACGAGACAACGCTGGATGTAAGCCGTTTTGGAAGTCTTGACAGCGGTATCGATGAGACCCTCACGACCTGCAATGGCGTTGAAGAAGAACTCCTGGGGCGTTAGCCCCCGAAGGTACAAGTTCTCGACGAAGCCTCTTGCCTCAGGACTGAAGTCGTCCTTCGTGAAGTGAGGAAGTGTTCAATGACGGAAGCCGAACGGTATACGTCACCCCTCCACACTGTGTTGCCCCACGCAAACCAACATCTGGAAGATGTTGATGAAGGAACCCTTCGAACCGGCGACCACCATCTGCTTGACGTTGTTGTCCTCCTTCAAATTCTTTTGCGCGTACTGACCAGACGTATCACGGGCCAAATTGAGTTGCCGCTTGACTTGGCTTTCGAAGGATTCACGGATGGTCATACCGGGGGCGGCCTTGAGCTCGTCGATAGTCGCTTGCTCGGTGACCCTAACCCTAAAACCGTCCCTGCCATTGGGTCGAGCCAGCAGCGACGGAGCCAGTTGCCGGCGCTTGAGCAGGGTGATTCCACCCTGCTCAAGCGCCCAGGCGGCCCAAATTGAAACTCCGTCCCGCTCCACTCATTACTAAGTAAAATATCGTAGCCACACTGTGGCTACGATATTGCTCATTCAATATTCAAAAGTATATTGAATTTGTCTACCGCTAAGCGTAGCCACACTGTGGCTACAAGTTACTAATATAGTATTTCAAGGTATATAAATTTTCTCACCGTAGCCACACTGTGGCTACGAGTTACTAATATAGTATTTCAAGGTACATAAATTTTCTCACCGTAGCCACAGTGTGGCTACGAGTTTCTAAAACCGTCCCTGCCATTGGGTCGAGCCAGCGACGACGGACCCGGTCGCCGGGCGGCCGAGATTGAAACTCCGTCGCGGCCCACTCATTACTAAGTAAAATATCGTAGCCACAGTGTGGCTACGAATTGCTAATTAAGGTTTCAAATGTATATTCAATTTTTCTACCGCTGAGCGTAGCCACAGTGTGGCTACGAGGTGCTAATATAATATTTCTAAGGTATATAAAATTTTCCCACCGTAGCCACAGTGTGGCTACGGATTTCTGACACCGTGTTTCGGTTATCCCCACCATCTATCTTAGCCCGGCCAGTGCTAGCACTGGCTGGGCATAAGATAGATAGATGTATCACGGGCCAAATTGAGTTGCCGCTCGACTTGGCTTTCGAAGGATTCACAGATTGTCATACCAGGGGCGGCCTTGAGCTCGTCGATAGTCGCTCGCTCGGTGATGGCTGCGACTTCGGCCTTGTGGCTGGCGATAGTTTGCGTGATGAAGGCCATCGTCTTGGCGTCTGCAATCGTGTCCCCAATGCCAATGCTGAACCCGTTATGGAAAAGCCAGTAATTCACGACCTTCTGCAATCCAGAGAACAGCGCGCGCGCCCTCGGGGTCTTTCTCGCGGAAGATGACGTGGACGAGACCGCCTTGAGAGGCACCAACGGTCTTCTTCTCGACTATCCCCCAGGCGATCTCTCCATTCTCAGTGCACATCCCGTCGTCAAAATCGGGATTTGACGATTTAGGTTCCGCCGCACGGAAGATATTGATTCCCCGAGGTATGGCCAAACTGAGGATCTGCTTACCCATCCACATCGGTTTGGGTTTGATGATGGCTGGGATCGGCACTATGCCATCCCAATCAGGAACCCACAAGAGGATGTTCTGGACGGCATTCCAGTCCATGAACGTATCTCGCAGCGTGAGCTTGCGTATACCGCAAAGGGTATCTTGCACGAACCCCATGACTGGCTTGTTCGCTTGGGGCGACAATCTGTGGCAAGGTTTGAGCTGGAGCAAGGCAGACGGAACATCGTTGCTCACCTGCTGTGGTACCCAAGCTATCTGGCTCAGTTCCGCATGTGTCTCCTCACTCTGTGGTATACTGGGCTGCTTTGAGAATACAAACGACAAACGAGTACGACAACACGTACTGCATGTTCATCTCGTCACCTTCAAAATCGGCATTGTAAGACGGCGTACTAACGAGACGTCTAGCTTCATAGATAGCCCATGCACAATACACTTACACGGAAAGATTCAGGCGAAACGCTGATGGAAAGATGAGTATCGGGGTTCAGAGATTATAGGGAGGCACGTACTCGAATAGGGCATGAGCTTCACCCGATGACTCATCATACTCATCTTGTGAAGACTAGGCTGTCGATTGAAAAGAATGTAGCTAGCGGTAGGTTGAGCTAATGGCCGGGCAGGAGATTTGAAAAGGTAAACTTACTCGCCATCCTTTAGATGTCTCTCAACGATCCAGCCATATTGAAGGAAAGCATCCGCACACTTGTTATACCGCAGATCGATGCGCTCGCCAGTGTCTCTGATGACATACCGAGCACCAGAGTACGTTGTTGGACCATTACGAACAAGCTCCTGTAGATAAGAGATGTTGAACGGTGTGACTACACGGTGAGTAGGAGGGACCCATAGACCTTGACTTCACACGCACCTCGTTCTGGGAAGGTCAAGTTCATGGCTATCGACTTCGGTACGCCTACTTCATCCAGCTCCAGATTTGGGTCCCTTGGGATGACGGTACGCCCCAAGAAATCAACACGTTTACCCATCAGATTCCCAGGTAGCCTTCCTTCCATGCCCTTTAGACGAGCATGAATCGCCTTGACAGGTCGACCCGACTTCTGGAGCACCTGGGGTATCCCAGCGATATCATTATCCATGTAGGTAGCGACATGGAACTGAACACCGAGAGGTAAGCTTCAAACTTCATAAAGATCCAAGCACGAGCTGACCTGGAGCAACTGCTCAAACTCGGAGATAACGTAGGCTGGAGCACCCTCCTGTTCACATCTACGCACGTTGGCCGAGGCTTTGATGATGTCCCCGAGCTTGTATGTCAGATCGTCCTCGCTTTGCATGGTGCCCCCGTCTACAGCAATACTTGGCCTCACAGGCGGCGGAGGAACAGGCATGACGGTCAAGATCATCCATTCTGGCCGAGCATACTCCTCGGATAGCCAGATGATTTGGAGGTCCGAGTCTGTCATCTTTTTGAACGTCGTATACACCTCCGACGGCGTGATGAGCCGTATGTCGGGCTGTAGCGACTTGCCATCCTACGGGATCTCATCAGCTGCGATCTCAGCAGAATGGCGAGGTGATACAGACCTCGTCGTCTTCTTTCGACTTCTTATATTGCACGAACGGCTTCAAGCCTTCTTTCCGCACCTGGGGTTGGGTATGGCCGCAACCGCCGTGCCCCTTCTTGGGTTCCTCGGCATCGGCACCATCGGCCTCGTCCTTCTGCTCATCGGGTTCACAAATCATCTTCGTCTTGCAGTGGCTCCAAAAGACCGCCATACGCAATTTGGGATCGCGAATGTGGCGGATCTTGTCCGAGAAGTTGGGGTCCGACTTACATGTCTAACAGACGTTCACGAGCATTCAGACATTGGAGGTCAGATCGAGGGACGGGCAAGGCCAGGACGACGACATCATGAACAGGGGACAGTAGACGTCAGCTACTGTCTTACATGGGATATACACAAAAGGACATCTAGGCCGACACTTAAAGGTGAAGTACACACAGGGGGGTGAGACCAAAACTAGTGCAAAAGCCCAGCACACGCTCCTCAAGCTGCGTCACAGCGAAAAGCGGAGGAGCTGTCCATCACGGCCGATCAGCGACGCGGGTTACGAACCCTCGCCTTGCTATACGGCCACCCCTCGTCCCCACGGCGACTGCAGAATCCTCCGCCGTGAGCCATGCTCCCATGCCCAACATCCCCAGAATCACCATACCGAAAACGCGACCCACTCGCGTACATTTATGATCTGATCAGCCTGCAGCTCGTCCTGTGCGCGGCGACTGCTCTGTCGCCAACCTTTGTTCGGCCTCCACGCTGCCCCGGCGCCTTTCGACGGGCGCAGAATAGCGCAGACGCACCGTCCCTGACATCTTTCCGCAACACCGCCATGCCATAACCCGGCGAGACGCTCTGCTCGGGCTCCCTCTGGACTGCTCATCGCCCCAGCTGGCAGGGACATCCAGGTACAGGGTGCGGTCGCGCGGATGATGACGATGACGATGAGGATGGACTGCGGGTTTAGTGCATTGGGATTCGGAATGGATTATCGGCGGGCAGTCAAGGCGTCGAGGAGAGCGCGCGCACGCAGACGCCTTCCTTCGTTTCTTCGTTTCTTCACTTCGTCGTTTCTTCGTCTTCGTTTCTTCATTGCTTCACCTCTTCGTTATTCGTTTTATCAATTACTTCGTGATTCGCGTCTTCATTTCTTCATTTTCAATCTCTCTCCCCATTTATCTGCGCGCGCCACGACCTGCTACATGGTGCCCACTACCCTTTACCCGTTGCCCGCCGCGTCATATCACACAACCAGGTTCACAGTCCTCGCGTCGACTCTGCAACACGCGAACACAATGCCAGCGTAAACGTCAACGCTCAACCCACGAAAGCAAAAACGAAAAGAAACTAGGTGCGTACTTCGTCTTCGCGTGCATATCTCGTGTCCCGTTCCGTATCTGCCCCATTCCATCGTGACGAGTCTATTCTCCGGCGCCGTCTGGCCCTAAGTCGGTGTGTGCGTGCACGTTCCTTGTTTTCGTTTCTTCCCTACGCCCCGTTTTGCCTATGCAGTTTGTGGCTTTCGCTTCGTTTACGCATCCCGTCTTCGTTGGTGCCTTTGATTCTGACTTGCTGAAGCGTACGTGTTCGGACACATCTAGGTCGAGCAACTTGCGCGGCTTGGATTCTTTGAGCGGGATGCTGGGGGGCGAGGAGCGGTGTTATGGTATTGGGTGGTCGTCGTTGACCGTTTTGGGGGCGTGAAGTTGATTTGGAGGTTCGTGAGCAAGCGCACAGTTGCTAGGGTGGTTGGGGGTCGTAGGGACCCATTGTAGTAGCCGTTTTGGAGTTGACGGGAGGGGTGGAGCAGGGCTGGCAGTGAATGCGTCGGGGGACGGCCAGGCGAGGGTCTTGAGGGCGCTCAATGGCGTCACGTTGGACGGGGAAAGAGAGAGGGCGACGTGGGATTGTAGTAGGACGTTGGTAGTCGGTGGCAGCCGTTTTGAGGGTCATGTGAGGGAGTCGCGTCGGATCGGGTGTCGGGACGTAGGGTAGGCGCACTGCGGCGCGTGAGGCGAGTGAGGTCGAAGGGAGAGTTGGAGTGGCTGAGCGAGGATGGGAGCGCGAGTGAGGGAAAGAGCGAGGGAGAGGGAATGGAGTGAGTGGCTGAGATGGCTGAGTGGGGAGTTTTGAGAGAAAGGGTTGGCGTGCGTGTGAGGGGACGCGAATGGGCGAGCCTGCGCCCGGGCAACCGCAGCCTCAGAGTGCGATGTTGGCACAGGAGGGACAGGGAGTCGATGATTCGACTATGCTGCCTGGTGAGTCGGCGGCCAGCTATATTAGAGCGCGGGGAACATACCTGGCTCCCACACAATAGTCCCTTGTCCCTTCGCTGCTCTCTACTTCCGCAACCCTTCGTATTGCGCGTTTCGTTAGCTTCCCTTTGGTTCCACGTTCGTTCATTCTTGTTGCCTCGTTCGTTCCTTAGTTCGTGTCGTATTCCCGGATCCCGTTATGTCTCCATCTCTCCAGCGTCTGCCCATCGTCTCCCCGTTGCATTTCGCATTGGTTTCGTGTTCGTTCCCGTTCGCTTATTCATTTTCATGTCGTTCGTTCGTACTCATTCTCATCTTCATTTTCATTCGCTCATATAGTCCCGCCTCCTCCTTTCTGTACTCCCCCGCGATCCGAGCCTGACCCATTCGCACTACGCACTACGCACGACCAATGCCGGGAACGCGTCTCTCCGCCTTGTTTTTAGTGTTTGTGCGTGGCTCGGGGTATTCGACGCAGTTTGGGGGATTCTAGGCAGGGTACGGGAGGTAGAGTTGGTGGGAGTAGTGGTATACATTTGCGGCATCGTTTACGGGCGTTCGAGGCCGTTTCGGCGCATTTCGGGGCATAGACTTGAATTGAGTGAGCTGGGAAAGTGTGGGGTTGATAGGGCAGGCGCTGGGGTTGTAGAAGCCGTAGTAGTCGCCGTTGGAGATGGTGGGAGAGGAGATGCAGCGCAGGCGGATGTACGCGTCTGGAAATGGCTGTGGACAGCGCTGATGGGCGTTGACGGGTGATTGGGGCGGGAATCGAGCCTGGAGTCGACCCTGGAGTCGAAGTCGGCGACGTTGACATTGGTAGTCGGTAGCTGGTAGTCGTTGAGTGCCGTAAAAGGCGGCGTGAGAGGGTGGCGCGTCCAATTGGGCGCAGGAGGCGGCGTGGGGTGTGAGTGAGTGAGATTGAAGGGAGAGTCGGAGGAGTTGAGTGAGAACGCGGCGACGCCGATTTGGTGAGTGGATACGGAAGGGCAGCGCGCAGGGACGCTAGGGAGGATGTATGCGTGTGTAAGCGATGACTGGAGGGGATACTGGACGCGGGAGCGCGTGTGATTGAGGAAGGGATGGCGGCTGAGGCGTGTAGAGAGAGAGGGATATGGATATGGGGAAGGTGGTCACACGGGGAGCTGTGTTGCGTGTTGAGCGATGGAGAGAGGAATGGGCGCAGACGGGTGCCAGTTGCTGCAACTGGACGCGAGGCGACGAGAGACTCAAGTGACGCTGGGGTGCAGGGCTTTGCCTCTTTGTACCGACCAGGCAAACCCGCACTGTCTGCATATGCGTTGACCCTTAGCATTCGTCGGCGGAAACGAAGGTGGCGGAGGGGCCGACGGTATGCCGTTTACGTCGCCCTGGCTTTGGGAGCCATTCGCTGCGAGGGGGTGAGTATTCAATTCTGTCGTCCCTGAAGAAGCTACGGACCTGTTAGATTGCCCGAACTTCCGCTGGCGCCGAACTAAGCAGCGGCAAGAGATAGTGGGAGTGGGCGTAATCGAGACCAAAGGCGCGTTCCGGGTTTGGGGTTCTCCGTCGTGGGTTGTATATCTGGAGATTCCAGTGTCTTGAATGGCGCGTACTGCCCTGGCGCGGCGCGTATATGTAGGGCGAGGGTCTGGGATGCGTTTGCGCCGTCTTGGGAGTTGGCTAGGCGTGAGGGCATGTTGGAGGGCAGTGGGGTGGGTTCAGGCCTTTTTCACGGCGTGCTTGGGTGCGATGGCGTGCTGGGGAGTTGGCAGTCGTTAGGATGTGTAGGTTAGAGTGAACGACCAAGGGTCGCTTCTGACTGATAAACTGCGTGAGTGAGCGTGAGTAGCGAGCCAATAGGGTGCTCACCGACGTGGTACCCGAGTATGGACGGTCGACGACGCATGTACGGTGCGAGATGCGGCGCTGGGCCAAAACGGGGGGGGGCGGCGACGGGAGGGCATTGGCCGTAGTTTGGGGACGTTGAGGCCCTGAGGACGGTTGGGGATGTGGTAGGCGTCGAAGGGGGGACTTGGCAGCGGAGGGCTAAGTCTGAGGCGGAGAGTGAGTGGGGGTGTGAGTTAGCAGAGCGGACTCAGCCGTCTCTAACCGTCGCCGTGCTTCTGCAAGCCGCTGTGTATTGCCGTGCCTCTCTGCCAGCAATCAGGACTGTGGAATGGATGGAGACGGAGAGGATACGGGAGATCTGTCTGGTAAGCGTGCAACTGACCATAAAGTGCAGGAAATAACGAAATGCTCCCACGCTTACCTAATGATCAAGAAACAGGCGCTGTCGGACTTGTACGACGACCAAGTCCACATCGGTGGACGCTGTGACTTATGCTGGAGTTCAACCTCCAGCACGATCAACAATCACTCGATAACCCGATCTAGCAACAAGAAGGAGGGCAACGAGGACCGTTCACCCTTCACGCATGGACATAGGGACGGACGCAAAGGACAAGGCAGAGAAACCAGTCTAGTCAGGTACGACTGGCGGCTACTTATTGGGTACATATGGACTTATGATTGAGCCAGATCCTGACCTACCCTCCATCAGCCATTCTACTCGCCCATCCACGCGCACGCCTCATACACTGTCCCATCGCGTCAAACTCCACCACCGCGCGTCTTTGACTTAGTCGTGCTACTCATCATCCACACGGCGTACGTCCTGGCTACCATATCGGACCACTGCAGCAACCGCGGCGGAAGGGAGTGAAGAGGAACTGATGTCGGCATAGGCGTCGACCAGCGCGAGGAACGACGAGGAAGGCGACGGAGGGGCGGCTAGGAAGGGCAGGGCGTTCAAACGACTAGGTAAGTAGCGGTCGTCGTTATCACAATGGAATCGCGCTCACCTGCGTGTATAGACCTCCGACATCGTGGTGCGCAAGGCCGCAACGGCGCGCCTCGATATGATCTCGCATCATGCCCCATCTCGGCAATTCTGGGGAAGAGCCTGCTCCCGACGCAGCTCAATCCACAAACTGCCGCCGACGACAGCTTGAGGGCCACAGGAGGTCCCTCAACGTCCCTCAATCCAATGCGGCGACGAGAACAGCGGTTGCGAAGCATGGATATCGCAACGATGGTGCGATGGGCGTGCTAGAAGACCGCGGAGTAGCAGGCAAGATTCCAACGTAGTAGGCCTGGGGAGGGAGGGGAGACGGACGAGGTAAGCAGGCGACTTGTTGCGGCCTTTCCTCCGAACTTGACGTCTCTTGTTGAAGCGTCCCGACGCCTATATTAACGGGAACGACCGACTGCGCGCGCAGTAGTATCCATCAACTTGGAGAGGCGCGCGGGGTCAGGCAAGTCTCAGGCGTTGGCAAGGCCTCGACCAAGAAGCCAAAGGAGTGCGAGCGCGCGTGCTGCGGAGCGTGGGTGCTTGAAAGAGGCGACGGGTGCACAGAGGGGAGGGGGGGGGTTGAGACGAGGTCAGCTACCCGTCTGCCATAACGACTCACTCACCCACCTGCCCTTTGCACCACCATAATGTCTACAGCGAAATAGAGTCCGCGCTGCGCCGTCCCTGCTCTCAGGCTGCACCCTCACATTCCGCTTCAATCAAGCGGCGTGTTGGCGTTCGTGTTCCCCTCCCCCTCCCTGTTCATTTTCTCTTCGCGTGCCGTCCGCGAGACTTGCACGTTTTCTGTCGTTTCGGGCGCACCCGAATGGGCGTCGAGCACTTCGCATATCGCGTGTTGCGTGTTGCGTGTTCGGCCATTTCACTGGGTGTGGGTGGCTCGCGGGTCCAACGAGTCGAGCGGCGTAAACGTGCAAGATGGGGATAATAACAAACGCGTTCCTTTTCGCTGTGGTATGGCTGACGTGGCGCGACGCGCGGATGCAGAGAGTGGAAAGGATGCTAGGCGACGTGTGTAAGGTGGATTGGGCGTACAAACGGACTCTGGGCGTTGTAGATAACACAGTAAACAGCATCTTGTAAGGTTCTGTAGGGCATAGTAATCGACCTGAGTGGATGAGCGTGTAAGTAAGAAAGTAGAAAAAGAAAATAGTGTATACGCACCCGATGGATTGACGGTGATTGGCGGATAGGCATTGGTTGGCGTTAAGATCGCAAGGGTAGTGAATAGATTCGAAATCAGCAACCGTGTACATGTCTGCGGAATCAAAACGGAAGCAAGATGTGGCTAAGTAGGGCATAGCTAATATATTTCCCTATGAAACGAAAGATGGATAATGATTGCGGCTAAGTGCGAGAGGACTTACCCAACAAGATCCGTAACCTGCGCGGTCATGGGCACACCGTTTGCCCAGACGTTGATCCCCGTTGCGACGAAATCCTTCGTTAGGCGCAAGTGCATCGTCGCGACCGGTTGCCCGTTGGTATAGCCGCGTATCGTGGCGTGTTGTCGTAGATCCGCGGAATTGCGATGTCTGCTGTGACTACAAGAGGTCAGCGTAGCAAAACACGTGTAATAGAGCTTACACTATGATCCAGCGTTCGACATCGCTCGCATCGTACCCCAGCGCGTCGTCGATCCGTGTTTTCCAAACGATCAGCGCTCGTTGTGCGGCTGCCTCCAAGGCTGTTCGTTTGCCGCGGCTCTTGGGGCTCGATAATAGGCTGGCTAGTATGTATACGAAGGTCATACTGCATTGATCAGTAGCGAGAGGAGGAGGAGCGAGGGGAGTTCGCACTTTGTCGATGTCGTTGGTGGTGATTGAAGGACGGAAGCGTCGAGCGGCTTGGAGCGGGCCGGGGCGGGTATAAGGTGCGGTCGATCATAATCGAAAGATCTTGATCGACGTCGACGCGGAGTTAAGAATTTCGATCATGATCGAAGAAGTATGATGTCAATGCGGACATAAGAGGTCGATCTTGATCGGAAGAAGTATCGACGTCGACGCGGCGTTAAGCGGAACACGGATGCCTGCCATTTGGCGCATCGCTCGAACGAACCCGTTATCGTGCGTGTGCGCCGTCTCAACGAGCGCGCTTATACGACTGTTCAAGGCGTCACGTCGTACGCCGAAATTGGTCACGATCCCGCCTAATGTTCTACCATCGCCGAAGTCGATGCGCTATTCGTCAATCCCTCGCGCGCAGGGCTAGTTAGCACTCACGACGAGGCGATTCACAAGGGCGTCGAAGTTATAGGCTGGTACGAGATCCTTTGGTCAGTGGCAAACGTTCTGAACGATTCGGTTGAGATTGACGGGGAGGTAGTAGGCCGATCCAGCGACTGCTCGAGGGGAAAAAAGTGCGTGCAAGAGCTTCGAGCTTCCTGTCTTCGCGGAGGTGGAGCGAACTCTTCGTCAAGCGTCGCCTGCAGATATGAAGAAGGGTACTTAACTGTAGGACGCGTAGCGTAAGACATCCAGCGGGATCAACGACGTGGACACCCACGTACGGAGATACCCTGCTTTGGCAACCTCGTTCGACGGATGACCCACAGACGGCGCAATGGTTGACGAGCTACGATGATCGTGTGAGCGTTTTGGCAATGGACGTAACATGAATGTAGACAAAGGGTTATAGGTATACGTTACGGGGATTTGTGATTACGAGAGGCGAGATTGTATGAACCGGGTTTCGTCTAAAATAGGTGATTGCGTATGAGTGTATACTGCGAGTAAGGTATATCATTTGCTGCAATGATGAACATAGTGTCTACTGGGAATATGCGGCCACAGTTCTATGGTACCTGGCGAGGGCTTGAGTCAAGTCTGCACAAAACACTACCATAGCCGGATTCTCTATCTCACTCCACGTCTTGCCAGATGTAACCTTGTTAGTAGCGTCGGCGAGGTTGATCGCTTTCTGGATCTTATTGAGACAGGCCTGGATGTTTTTGACATGGGCCGAATTCTTGGCGGAATAAGGTGGGTATTCGTCGTATAGGCCAACGGCCTTGCCGCTGAGGGGATCGATATCGACAAAAGTCCAGAAGGGGTTGGGAACAGCCATAGAGGCATGTCTTTGGAGTATGGCATCGTATATTCGAATGGCAACAGCGGCGTCGGCAGCAGCGTCTGTCGTAGAGTGAGTGTGAAAACATATAGTGACTGCACGTTCACACCACTTACAGGTGTAATGATGCGTTTGGAGGTCTTGGGACCAATCAAACTTTTGTAAGGTCTTGTCGAGGGTCCTGCCTATCCACTGCTCACTCAGACTGGCGAGGGCGACGGAAGATGCAAAGTGGAGTCCGAGGTGAGCGCCCAAATGGTCGATAGTGCGATGTAGGCGACTGAGGTCGCCGCCCGAGCGCATAGATGCTTGAGGCAACGTTTTGGCATCACCTGGATATGGATGTTAGACACAGGTGAGCTAGATAGTGATGGTGGTTTACCAAGGATGTCGACACCTATCTTCGTATACTTGGCATTGGCGACGAAGTCCAATAGAGAGGTGGGAAAAGCTACAAAGGTGTAGATGAGGCGGTTACGAGCGCATATATGTACTTACTGCCAATGAGAGTGATATCAAAAACATATGCCTGCGTACGCGTGGCAATTTGAATGAGTCGTACGGCCCTGGTTGGCGTGAGTTCTACATCAAATCCGAATATAGTGTCCGTAGCAACAGTGCTAGTGGTTATGGCTTGCATGAAGCTATCAGCTTCGGCGATGGTGGAAGCGACGACGAAGGTGAAGTCAGCCGATGTAAAGGGAGGGAACTTTTGGGAGGACATGATGGCGGTATGGAAGAGAAGGACGGGGGACGGCGCAGGAAATGATGGGCGTGGATATGTAGGCGCGCACAGACCACCGACGATCTACGACCGTGGGTGATGACAGCCAGGCGATGGTCTACGACCATGGCATATGGACAGCGCGAGCAAGTGTGCTTTGTCTAGATAAGGATAGACCGAGGTGCCAATCGGAATCTAAATTGGGACTGATGACGTCAGTGAGAAGCATATGTTCGATCAGGGTCGAGGTGGTGGGGAGTTGGGGAAGATGCTTCGCGTGGGCCGAAAAGTCCGAGGATGGTGTCGTCGTCAAAGTCGGTGCTTACCCAGAATGCCAAATGCCCCGCGGGATTGCTATCGCATGCCTTGCGCGCCTTATTTCTCAACCATCATCTGCAGCACCGGAATGTCTTGGCCGTCTCATACCCCCATGTCCTCACCGTCTCGTTCAACGTTGCGTGCACCGCTGTCTTCCGTGTCTAACCCTGGGCGTAGTTCCCCCGAGGGAAGCACCGATCGGACGTCGCTGGGGAAGAGACAAAGGTCGATTTCTTGGGACGCAACGCAGAGTTTCAGTGGCGATTCAGGGAGAGCTATATTAGCAGGAGTTTTGCGAAGCTGGGATGAGGCGAAACAATCATGTAAGTTAATCCTGGAGTACAGCGACATTACTGGCGAGGAAGAAGAGGAAGCATATATGCTGTTTCTAGAAGAGAGGGAGGCAATGGCACGGGAGATGTTGGCCAAAGTGGCTTGCGCGAAGTTGAAGTGGGGCGCAGTAGTTGATGGGATGACTTTAGAGGGTGCGTTGATACGAGTATATGCGCATATATGTATTAACGACGCGCCAAAGTCATGGAGGCGTACGTTGCCGATAATATGGATGAGTTCTCCGAAGAAGATTTAGAAAACACGAGCCTGTCGGCGAGGAAACGAAAGCAGAAAGAACTAGGTGTTGGTGGTGGAACGGGACAAGCGAACGACGCAGGGGATGGAGCAGGCGCAGGCAATGAACCAGGCGCAGGGGATGGAGCAGGCGCAGGCGATGGAGCAGGCGCAGGCGATGGAGCAGGCGCAGGGGATGAAGCAGGCGCAGGGGATGAAGCAGGCGGCGGCGGCGGCAACGGCGAGGGGAATGACGAGAGGCCACCAAGGAAACGGCGTAAAGCCAAAGTGCCCATTATCGAGGAGTTGTCCCATACGTTGAGCGAACAGATAGACAACGTGAACATGGCGGGGTATGAGGTGGTTGATGTAAGTTTGCTCGGCATGTTCAAAGACGATTGCTTACCTTGGAAAGGATCGATTCTGTTGCGTGTACACGCACGTTGGTGCTGTCCACGGCAAGCTAACGGAAAGGGATTTGTTGGAGGCACTCCAAGGGTATTGCGACAAGCCGAAGCATAAAAGCTTTTTGGAGGAGGAAGCTCTGGCGAGGCTTATCGTCGGGTACGGAGAAATCAACATGGAACGGCTAGTAAGTGCGTTTTGGGAGGGAGAGAGATGTGTATACTAATCTGGGATAGAATGAAGCATTCGGCAAGATGAAGTCATCATATGCGTGCGGGCCTAAGGAAGCGAAGAAGCGTTTGATCGCTCTTTGTGATATAAAGTCTGAAAAAGAGAGGGTATGGGAATCGGAGAAGGTGCGCGCTGTGGTTTTGGGTCGATGCGAATGAGGTTAACGATGATTTGATTAGTTCTTAATCGAGTGGTCTATGATGCAGGGAAGCGTGAACTTACTGGAAGGGATCTTTCTGACGATGGCTGGACTTCGCCTGGCCATTGACAGGAACAATATGCCTGATACAGATGTCGGGAGGAGATGGAAAAAGGAACAGAGCGACGTTATGTTCGAGCTGCAATATGGTTATGCGCTTTCTCATGTCCCAGTGTTTGAACGTAAGGGGAAGGAGCATGCCTGGAGGAAGAGGTGGACCAAGGCCCACCAGAAGATGGTAACGAGGGGAAATAAAGTCCTTGCGTTGTTCAAAGAGGTGAGTGGTTGAGAATGATTATGTGACCCACGGCTGAGGGGCGACAAGTTCGGGTGCATCGTGCTCTTGGATCCTCTGTGGAGTCCAACAGAGACGTCGTCCCCTGATTTTCATCAGTTGCATGCCTGCGTTTTAGGTAATGTATTGAAACGACGACGAAGAGCTGACGACGACGCGGAAGGCGATGGGGACGTGCCGTGGCACACGGGTAACGACGTGGGGAACAGAAGGATGCTGGTGGAGGTAGTTCGATACTTCACGACAGATGCGATGGCACGGTTCATAGACGAGACGGTGGACAAATTGGAGGAGGATGCGTCAGAGATTGCAGTGTAGCGTACGGGAGTACAAGTAATTACGACGGTCTACGGCCAGTCCTTAGCATGATACAGCTGTTCAAAGGCAATACATAATTCTACGAGATTTGCAGAGTTCTGGACAGTCGGGTGGGGCTTAACAAGCCACTGCAAATATGTTTCGAGGGATTGGAAGATGGGAGTTGTAATGCCGGCGGTGTGCAATAGCTTGTCTTGTAACCCATGGGCTACGGACGGTGACAGCACAATGGGAAGGCAGAATAATGCCCATGCGATGGGGCTGAGGACGTCTTTCTGCATTTTGCAAATGTCATCGTCTTTGGTGTGCGTTTTGTACGAGAAAGGAAAATAACAGATCCAGCATACGCGGCAGGTCTTGTCGAAATTCCTGAGTGCCATCTTGTAAACGTCCCCG
This sequence comes from Pleurotus ostreatus, assembly GCF_014466165.1. Classification (NCBI taxonomy): domain Eukaryota; kingdom Fungi; phylum Basidiomycota; class Agaricomycetes; order Agaricales; family Pleurotaceae; genus Pleurotus; species Pleurotus ostreatus. The sequence goes on along the minus strand of NW_023503161.1, from coordinate 3,183,919 downwards.
TAGAGTGTCGGCAACGGTTCGCCGTCCAGCATGTATTGACATCTGTATCCGTATATACCTACGGGGCATCGGAAGCCGTCTTCGGTACCACAGGGAGTTCGGCCGAAAACTTGACACGTTAGACACCTGTCTCGCATGTCGACAAGGCGCTTGAATGACTGCGAGCGGACCTGTGCCAAATCACGTTTGGCAACACCTTCCTGTTTGTTCAATGCTAGGGCTTCATGGTGGGAGTGCGGTCGAGGTGTTGAAGGGAGCGGCGGAGACACGGAGCGAGCAACATGCTTGTCAAAGAACGTTGGCGTGGAGAGATGATTGTGATAGTGATCTCCAATGTCATGATAGGCCTGAGCATTGTTAGCGCAAAGAAAAGTACAGATTTGACGGTGCACTTACATGGACGGCAGGTCGTGTGGACTTGTCAAAAATCATCGAGTTGGAACCCGTGACCGGATCACTTGACTCGCTCGTGATCTGACCCCGTGACTCGCTCGTGATCTGACCCCCTGACTCGCTCGTGATCTGACCCCCTGACTCGCTCGTGATCTGACCCCCTGATTCACACGTGACTTGTTCGCGTGACAAACGCGTGTCGCGTAGCGGATATGTATAACGAGGGGGGACGGGTGGAAGGTTCTAATGAGGCGAGGTCTTAAATAAGTTAATGCTAGTGAGCTGGATAGGGCTTACCTCAAGAGTGTCGCAATAGTCGCATGGGGTGCAACCTGGCACTGAGTGGCACGAATGGGACTCGTCGTCGAAACTACCGAGAGAAAGCCTTCTGCAAGTATTCGTCGTGAACAATTGGTAGAGTTGGTGTTTCCCGGCATGATCGACCCCTGTGATGGCGGGTGCTTTGCGATACCTGCTAGTTTGTCCTATGATCCTCGCGAATGTAACTTCTCCCGTTCTACCTAAGCGGCCAGTTTGTTGAGTGACGCTGATCATGTCGTAGGGATTGAGGACGAAGACGTGGTTGACGTAAGGGTAGTTGATACCAGTGCCAAAGCCCGTGGTCGCGACGAGGCCTTGTGTGACCCCCGTTAGCCAATCTTGTTCAACTCGGTGTCTGGTGTCAGCATCGGCTGCCGGATCATTTGTATATTTCGCCTTGTGTACCGGTAGGCGCAAGGCGGCGGCGACGCGATCGCACTCGTTATATGAGCGGCAGTAGATGAGTAGACGATCACGAGGGGTAGCGTGCTGAACAGCCTCGCGGTATGCTTGTGTAAGATGTTCAAGGATCAGCCGCTCATCAGAATATGTATCCACTTGGTAACGTATGTTGGGTCGTATCGTGGGCGCAGCGATAACCTCCAAGTTTTCAATGTTGAACGCCTTTGCGAGCTCAGGAATACTCGATCGATAAATGGTGGCGGTGAGGAAAACAATGGTGACGCCAAGATCCATGAGCGATTGGACCTTGGAGTAGCAATCACGATAATTACTGGAGACGAGGATTTCGTGCGCTTCATCAAAAATGATTCGCTTGATGAGACCGAGTTTGGATGCGGCTGTGAGCCAGTCGTCCAGTTGTCCATGGATGAGATGCTCCGCGTTGACGACGAGTAGCCGTGCGGATGAGCAGTCGATGGTGGATGATGGCCATTGAACTACATCAATGCCATACCGCTTGGCTTCTCGGTATTGCTGATTCGCTAGGGCAACGAAGGGGCTAACTACGATGGTTATACCCTCCGATTCCATCAGCGGGGGGCCATAGAACATCAAGCTTTTTCCACCGCCAGTCGGCAGAATGCCCAAGACGTGGCGGGTGTTCTGCATGACAAGTTCAAAGAGTTCACCTTGTTGGGGACTAGTAAAACGAGGCTCCGAGGTTCCGTAGAGGCGTTCCAAAGCCACTTTGCGCGACGGATGGACGATGACGCGAAAGGGTGGGGAGACGGGGAGAGAACGGAGTGTAGGCGGACGAGGTTGAATGGCGTGCATTGCCATGTAAGTGTGAACGGCATCGGAGACGGTGGCTTGGAGGGCGTCACCAAGCATAGGAATGGTGGCATGGAGGGATTGGACGAATGCAGCGGTATCAATTTTGCCTGCGGGAGCCTGAGTTAGAGCTTTGGCTGGCTCTGCGTGGCCAATGCGAAGGTTGGCGGGAAGGTGCTCGTAACCAATCCCGAGCCATTCGTGGTAGGCTAGCGAGAATATCTGTGCTTTGGTGACGTCTTTCGCATCAATGTGAGAGAACGTGTCTTCCTCAACTGCGTAATATGTTTGCGAGACTTTGGAGGAATGTCCCCAGAGTCCATCGAGGATTCGATACAATGACGGACTGTCCCCCGGGTCCTCTTGCAGCGCCAAACCAACGGCGTGTTTCAACACGAATTTCATCAGATGTCGGCAGTCGCGAACGCCCAGGGGAAATATAAAGGTTTCTTGAGTGAATCGTCGCAAAATATCAGTCATCCGCTCGGTGTTGAGCGGTCGAGCTCGATGGACAAAGATGCAGCTGCTGTAGAGGACGGCATGGGCTTTGGTGGACTGAATGTTGGCGATGTACTGGGTGCAGGGGTAGATGACGGCGAGGAGGATGATAAAGAGGCGTGCCAAGCGGGGTGGGACAGCGCGAGGAATCATCGACGGACGGCCGGTATTGTGCTGGGTTTTGTTATAGAAAGTCACAAAGGTGAGAACGCCGTTGGTGAAGTACAAATTGCGAGGGGCATGGCCGTTTTTATAACGTATGTCCTCTATTTCCGTCCCCCTCGCTGCTCCTGCCCAAGTGAAGTTCAACGAGGCGTACAGGTGTTCGACGAGGTCATCGACGTCGTCGATGAAGGACAACAGGGCGTTGGGCTTGAATTGGATGCCGTCAGGAGTATGGACGGCATAGACAGTGCTGTCGTTGCGGCATATGTGGTCCATTAGCGAGTCCTGATAGCGCGAGAACCCGTTTCTTTCATCGGTGAGGAAGGAATATCCGTGTTCTTCGTCTCGTAGTGTGTCTTTGAACCATCCGTCGCTGTTGTCAAGTGACAATGCAGTGTGGATGCGTGCATCAAGGTCCGTAATATCGAGTCCGTCGAGAAGGGATAGCAGCAGCGACTCGGATGAAGAGACCAGGCCTACTGCGAAATCTTTGAAAGAGGACATAGTGAACGGATGAGATTTAAAGGAGAAAGTCTCCATGTCTGCCCCCATCAGGAAGAGAGGGAGGCTGGGCTCTTGCATCGAGATCGCGGTGATGGGATGGATGTGGCATCGAAGGACAGCAAAGGGGGAGTGGCCGCCCTCCGTCAGATATTTGGAGATGTCCTCGTATACACTGTTCCATTGCGTTAGTATGGGGTTCAGAAGAAGGCCAAGGACTTACCCCATCTCGCTGTTGTCCTTTGAGGATGCAAGCTTTTTGCATTGGTACAGCCCCATAGCACGCCAGCACCATTGAATGGCGATCATGTTGTGGCAGATGTGGGTTGCCATTTTGAATCTAGCGGACAGGTCGTCTAGCAAGTGGTAGGCGATCAAGAAACGTGTCAAAGGAATGTCGAGTTCGTTAAATTCATTCGAGACCGGGATGGATGTGAGCATGGACCAACAGACTTGATGTACTAGGTCCCAAAAGGAAGGAGGTGCGTGGACCAGGTCCTCCGGGATATTCGAATTCAGGAATTGCCTTATTAGGTATAGCTGCGAGTCCGTGGTAGTAACGGGGAAGCCGGGGATGGCCTTGTCGGCGGCACGAACGACGAAAGTCATCATGCAGGAAAAGATATGCGCATAGTCGCGGACGGTCTTCTGATTCTGCGGTAGTCGAAAGGGATATCGTTCACAATTGCCTCTGAATGATGTCCGTTTAATATAGTACAAACGAAGTGACTATTTATGCTTACTTGTCTGGAGAGTTAATGAGACGGAGTAGCATAGTATTGCTCCTCTTCTCAAGGACTGGTGCCACGATGTGGACTATGTAGTACTTGAATGCGTCAAAGATTCGATGGAAGTTTGAGGGAGCAAGTTCTGGTGCCGGTGGACGAGAATAAGTGTGGGCAAAGCCAAGGTGCGCTCCCGGGAGAGTGAGATGCCATTTGGTGACATTTTCTAACGGTGAGAGTTGGGTGTGGGTGATTAGACGATGATCTTCCAGCGTGAGGGCGCCTTGATCTTGCAGTTGCTTCTTCAGATCGCGCCAAGAACTCTTGGGGGGTAAAAAGTCGTCGGGAGGTGCGGTGGAATTGATTGCGACATATTTAGTGAAGTTGCAAGGGTTGTATATTCGTTGACATTTAGTTTCGACAAATATTGGCGTCTGTTGAGGATGCATTGCTTGCTGGTGCATATTTTTGGTGGTTTTAGATCCAAATACGTGACCAAAGCAGGGACCAGGGGTAGCACATCGCCAACCTTGTTGAACGGGGAGTATAGGAATGGGGCGGTCGAAGCCTCCTTCGGGAAGGAGGGGTGAAAGATTGGTTCCGAGTTCCTGCAATGCCGAGGCCAAGCGGTCTATGTCGAATCTGATACGTTGAGGGCAAGACTCGTTGATATGTGTGGCCAGATGTTGGGCTGGTACCGCCGAGCTACATTCGAGGCACAATAACAGCCGGGTGGGCGAATGGAAATAGATCCCGGCGTCTTTCAACGTAAATGTTTTGGCGGTTTCTCGCCGACGGGGCTTGCGGGTGGAATGGGGAAGCTGCTGGGTACTTGGGGGGAGCTGCGTGACCTTTATAATAGGCAAATCGGAAGTGGGGGTTTCAGGGACAAGTGTAAAGTCAGACGGCGGTTCAGAAATGGCATAGGGCACAGACGATGGGGGGGAGATGATAGGTAGTGATGCGGGGGACGTTGGATGGATGCGAATTCGTTTCGGCGTTACAGCTTGGTCTTCAACGAGGTCAATTGATCGCTTCGAGGACGAAGGGGAACTAGAGGGCATAACGAGGGATGGCGAGTGGGGACGGTCCGTAGAGTGGCTGCCTGCGTGATGGTTCGAGATATGATCTCGTATGTCGATCTCTCGATTGTGCTTCTCTGGGCAGAACGGGCATGGATACGAGTAACTGGCCGTTCGCTTGATAACGAAACAAGTGGTTTCTTAAACGAAGATTAGATAAGATAAGGATCGTATTTGTTTGTTTATATTTACCATTCGGTTTTATTGAGACTTCAGCAGGGTGGACGCGTGGTGTGTGGCTTGAATTAGCCTCATCGCCGCAGTGAGGACAAGGAGGCATGGCGATATTGAATAGTGAAAATAGTAACAAAATGATATCCAGGGAAGGCCGTCCGGGTCAATAAAGTATATGCGATGCGAGGGTGACTAGAGATCAATGCAAACGGGAAAGGGAATGATATCTAGGAAATGCGGTTGCGATGGGAGAATGGATTGCGATGGGAGAATGGATTGCGATGGGAGAACGGATTGAGCAGAAGGCGTAACGATAACGGTTGAAAATACAGGGTGCTACACTAAAATTGATCCTGATAATGCTGATGGTATGTAGAATTAACCGCCCGAAAGTCTACGACTCTGGGGCGTGCGTGAGTCAATCTACGATTGAGTCGACGCAAAGGTGAAAGAAATGCAAGGATAATGGACAAGAAGTGATGGCGTAGAAATTTGGCAAGGCGGGCGACGAGGGTGCTGGAGGGGGCGAAAGGTTAGCAGGAGATTGGCTAGCTCTAGTGCCACATACCTAGCTTTATGAGCATAGCCCAACGAGACATTGAATGAAACGAAAAAGAAGGTGTCACTTTGCGACGTGTGATTATTGTGATATTGTGAACAAGGATTGACATACTCACATGAGGGATGACCTTCTGCGCAGATCGGTCTGGCTGTTCAGTGATGAATGTGGAAAGGACATTCTCTAGCTACTTTATTAGTATAGATGGAGAAGACGGAAGGACAAGGGCGCACCTCATTTGCCAATCTCCGAGTCTTCTGCCCATCGCCGACCATCGCCGACCATCGAGTGCACCCCAGCGGTTGAAAAGATAAGGGACATGTCATGTAAATGATCTACGCTGAGATCAGTAAGTGGTCGGATGATCTGCGGCATTGGAGGGACTGGGCCTTACAGTCATTGTTGGCACACTTTGGCCGACCTCCCGACATATCGGGGTCCTCCCAGGAAGGAATAAGAGCGAAAAACAGAAGCGAGGTGGTCTACGACCATGTCGCTGGGTTATCCAACAATCGAGGGGCCTCTACAAGGCTGCTCGACGTTGTCCACCATGTGAGCCTTCGCGTCCATCGTCGTCGTCCATCGCCGTCCATCGTCGTCCATCGCCGTCCATCGAGGGGTCCCAGAGCGTGAGTGTAGTGTGTCGAGTGCAGCGAGATGGTCTACGACCATGTCGCTGTTTTATCCAACGATCGGGGGGCCTCTACGAGGCAGCTCGACGTGGGTAACAGTGAAGAAAAGTAGGAACCGGTCGGACTTGAATTTGTCTATTGTCCATGTGCGTCCAGTCCAAACAAACCATGTTTGGAGTAGATCTTATCAATTATCTTATCTTATCTGTGAGCGAGGGCGCTTATCTGTCTATCTTATCACTCCATGGCTTCGTGCAAGATGGAAAGTGCGATTGTGTTACATACGACTTGTGTAGCTATCGAAATCGAGTATGCCAAAAAAGGGGAGCAAGGGGATTGACAAGAAAATAGGAATAGCGTTCACGGCATGATGTAAATGGATGGGTCAATCTTGGTGCGATGGGGAACAGACGGCGCACGGGCAAAGTGGTGGAAGAAGCTCCTGCAATAGTAGGATGCGCATGTCTTCTCAAGCTCCACATAGTCAACGTCAGACTCTTCCTGTCGCAGAGCGTCCACGATCCCGCCCGGGCAATCCCGCCAGTCGACCATTACGCGTGAGATTGCGAGAACATATTTGCGTCTCTCGAGGTCGTTTGGATTGGAAAGGCCACTCCAGGCGGTGAGGTACGTGACGTTCATGTGGTCACCTCCTCCTTCGCCTTCGAAACTCTGTGATGGGAAGCATTGATTGAGAAGATCGTCATGTGCTATGTGGTCGACCTCCCCAGCGAGCATCTGGCCGTCAAGCATACGAAGCTCCCAGCGAAAGTTGGTCTCGATTACTTCGTACATGATGCGTTCAGTGATACGATCGTGGGGCCATCTGTCAGATGGGATGACCTCACTGCGCCAGTTGAGATCTTCGTTGCGGTTCTGGTGGTCTTTGTCGTATTCTGCAGTCCATTTGGCGAGGAGACCTTGCATACATTGGCGACGAAGATAGTTGTTGTCGAGTTTCATTTTCTTCGGAGCAGGCTGGCTCGAGTGGGTATCTCGCGAGGAAGGGCCGGCAACAGGAGTAGCATGCGGTTGCGATCTCTCAGGCCCGAGTAATAGATCCCAGCGTTTGCGCGAGATGAGGGTTGGCGACAGTCGAGGCGACATGCGAAGTAACAGTACGTCGAGGTGGGTGATGTACGCGTGGAGGATTTTGAGTTGCCGTGGTTTGAGGTCGGTGTCCGAGTTCAGTGGCACAAACGTCGTGGGGGGTGGGAATATGAACCCGTTTGCTCCTTCTTTGTATTGCGGGGAGATGTATTTCTTGGTCACCGCGACGGTGGAAAGGCCGTGTACCCATGACTCCATCATGATCGGCATGAATCGATGGAGATTGGGCCGAAAGTGTAACACGTCCGTAGGGCTGAGCTGGATCCGGGGCTTGGGATCTGATTTTGTTGGCATAAGGGATGAGAAGTAGAAGATAAACTGAGGTTCGACTTACCATGTTGTGGCTCGTTGTGCGCTCTTGGCGCGCGAGCAGGGCCTGCGGAATAGTCGTGGCCAAAACTGGGCACTGGAGGCGGCCTTTCGATGGTGTCGCGTACAACGGATGTTCGACCAAAGTCGGTGTAAGCGAGGAACTCACGGCCGAAAAGCATGAGATTGTTGTGACGTTGCGGGTCGGCCGCATCTTGGTTCCATACGTTGGTTTTGTGACCGCGCCAAGGTCGCAGTTCGATGTTCATGGCTTCGGCAGGAGTAGGGGTAATGACGGTGTCGATGCGCGTGTCTTCGTGGAACTCGCGGATAGGGCGAATAAGCCAGACAGGGATGCCAGCCTTGGCGAATTCTTCGACTATGACGACTTTGTTGGTCACGGCGCCCACAAAGTTGGCCGTGGGCGACAGTATCCGCCCATATTCGTCCGAGTTCATGAGTGGTTGTCGGACCTGCATGTACTCCAGGTACGCTTCCAATTCGAGGAAGTGTCTCTGGGCTTGAGTAAATGAGAACAAAATGTCAGGCCAGGACGCCTTGGTGCTCTCCAAGCGTCCAATCCAAATTTTCAGTTGCGTGGCGTGTCCATGGAATCGGCGGTTCTGCAAAAGGTCGGGCCTCGATTCAATAAAGGCGTAATATCGTTTCACAAGAAGCACAGAGGGCTCGCGGATGCGGGAGACGAGTCGTTGATCCAGCAGTCCAATACGGGATTGGTGGGATGAGCGGAAGTGGTCTTCATAGACGGGGTTCATGAACATAACATCGTTTGTGTCTTCCCGGCGCGTTGGTGGTCTACGGATGCATGCAAGGTGACTGTGTTCTCGGACGTACTGCTGAGGGAGCTGAAATGGGTCCTCGGCACCGAATCTTCCATCCTGCCTGAGTCGGACTGTGGTCGTGAGCCCAAGTACCGGCTCGTAGACATTGTCACCGTTTGGCGTGGTGATGAACGCCTTGCCTTCAAATAGGATGGCCCCCATGGTGCCGTCAAGATATGTGCGACATATCGAAGGCTTGTCGCGATTGCGACTGAGCAAGTCCGGATTCTTGTTGGCTTGTTCAGCCGTGAGAGACATTGAGTATATCTATAAAAGCTAAACATTGAGCATTTGCAGCGATTACTTGAGAGAAGAAGCGAGAAAAGTCTAAAAAGAGGTGGTTCTTGGGTGATGGGTTTGGAACTGGAAAACGACATCGGCGACGATCGAAATAGAAAGAGTAATCGACGCGCCGTCAATCTACGATTGTGGGCAAGCGAGACCTATCGCGGCAGTCTACGACTGTGGCGCATAGGTGGAAACGAAGGTAAAGGGGGGAGAGTAGGGGCCGACAAGGGTTGTATATGGGTGGTATGTCGCACGCCGACAATCTACGATTGTGGGCAAGTGCAGCCTATGGCGGCAGTCTACGACTGAGGCGCATAGGCGAAAAGGAAGAGGGATGGAGGAAGGTGGGGGCCAACGAAGGGGAGCACTTACGTTTCGGACTTGGTGTTGTTGATGAAGCAGCAATAAGCGCCGGGTGCAAGTGTTAAAGTTGAGCCGTCCGATTGAACTCCGATCAGTCTCCGATCAAATGGCAGAATAAGGTAGGGCGCCTATTTTCGATTCGTCGTCCTCTATTGTCCTCCGTCCCTCATCACCTCCGACGCGCCTTTTCGATAAGGGTACACCCTCGCTCGTAGAGCGACGGTGAAGCCTAGGGTAGCCCATGATCGTAGATCAGCAGCACCTGCATCGATTGGCATCAACATCAACGAACAACTATGACCTCGTGGACTGGCCGACCTTCACACCGCTTCGCTTCGATAAGGGAACACCCTCGCTCGTAGAGCGACGGTGTATCCTAGGGTGGCCCATGATCGTAGATCAGCGGCACCTGCATCGATTGTCGTCAAGGTTGCCTACGAACAACCCGCCTCCCGTGCGTCGGCCACGCTACATACCGTCGAGGGTAATGGTAGTTAGTAAGGATTCGTGTTGGCCGCTAGGAGAACTAGGCCAGAGTGGATGGGGGGAAAAGGATATAGGGAAGTTTGGCAGGAGCTGTAAATGAATGCGCGAGGTACGTTGAGTTTCGTCAGCTTTCCTGCCCTTACAAGTTTTTTTCTCAGACCGTCGGGCACGACGCGCATTGAGCGTACGGCACGGGACATGGATTATTTATGGATGCACTAGGTAAGGGGTGTCCCTTCGTCATGTTTGAAGGCCTCGTGGGCTTATTGCATAGGCTGTCATCGGCTTTTCTTCACAGTTTTCCTGCGGAGGCGTGGTTAAGTCTTTCGCGTAGAACGGTGATGGTCTGTCCAGTATTTCACGCATGTATTCCGTTGACCGAACGTTTTTTTCATGGTTTGTCGTTGGTGCGTCTTGCTTTGTTGTCAAACCACTCCCTCGTCGGGGGAGCCCCTGTGTCACATGCTCGTCGTGCCCTTGTCCGCGATGCCCGTAACCACTCCCTCGTCGGGGGAGCCCCTGTATCACATGGTCATCTATCTCCCTTGTCCGCGATGCCCGTAACCACTCCCTCGTCGGGGGAGCCCCTGTATCACATGGTCGTCGTGCCCTTGTCCGCAATGCCCGCAACCACTCCCTCGTCGGGGGAGCCCCTGTGTCACATGGTCGTCTATCTCCGTTGTCCGCGATGCCCGTAACCACTCCCTCGTCGGGGGAGCCCCTGTGTCACATGGTCGTCTATCTCCGTTGTCCGCGATGCCCGTAACCACTCCCTCGTCGGGGGAGCCCCTGTATCACATGGTCGTCGTGCCCTTGTCCGCGATGCCCGTAACCACTCCCTCGTCGGGGGAGCCCCTGTATCACATGGTCATCTATCTCCCTTGTCCGCGATGCCCGTAACCACTCCCTCGTCGGGGGAGCCCCTGTATCACATGGTCGTCGTGCCCTTGTCCGCGATGCCCGTAACCACTCCCTCGTCGGGGGAGCCCCTGTATCACATGGCCGTCTTGCTCCCTTGTCCGCGATGCCCGTAACCGCCTCCTTGTTCGCCCGGGCCTATCTACCCTGTTGTGCTTTTGCCCCCTCCGTTCGCCGTGATCACCGCTCATTGTGGACCAGTGTCTACCCGCCCTAGCGCATTCGCCGTGGTCCCTTGACCTTTGGGCCACCGTCTCGAGCGTCTCGCATCCGCCTTTCGCCTCCGGCCTTTGATGCGCCCGGCCACCTGCTCATTCAAGTCTCTGCGCAGTAAGCGAGCTCTAACGCTTGTAACTTGTGGAAGGCAATGGTAAGTCTGGATATTCCAGCACTCACCTAACCTAACCTACCGAGACAGTCGCTCGTAAACGAGCTCCAGATAATATACCGAAACCCGAAACCTCAACTCCCTAACATCCTAATGCCCTACGGCCCTAATACGTTGGCTTGGGGGTCGTGATGGGTCCGGGTTAGAGCTCGTAAACGAGCTCTAACCCTTGTAACTGGTACGCAATGTTAATTCCGACTACTCCTGCACTCACCTAACCTAACCAGCCGAGACAGTCGCTCGTAAACGAGCTCCAGATGCAATATACCGAAACCCGAAACCTCAACCCCCTAAGGTCCTAACGCCGTAAGGCCCTAATCCGTGGGCTTTCATTTGATGGTGAGTCCGCGTTAGAGCTCGTAAACGAGCTCTAACCCTTATTGTTTAAAGGCAGTCCTTAATCCGAAAGATCAATTACCTGGCTGTCAATATCACTTGTAACTGAGCTCTACTGGAAATATACGTGGATCCGAAGCTCCTGCCCCTTAAGTTCCTATCTCTGAAGGCTCTAATCCAAGTAAGTTGTTCGATTTCAAGAGAATAGGATAGGATTGCATGCATGAGAAGGCATGGAATTGCGTTAGAGCTCGCGTTCGCGAGCTCTAACGCTCTAATCCCAAGCCACATAGCTATCTAACTTGGTAGTTGAATGGTAAAATATACATATTTGTGTGATATATTACAGGGTTCTGGCCAATAAGTGATATGATGAGGTTGAAAGAAAGAGGTAGGGTGGTCCATAAGTACCAGTTTTGGGCCGACCTAACCCAGCACTAGGTCCGGAGTCAGTGGATAGGCTGATGGTCATGACAGTCATGACGGTCAACTTGACGGTCAACTTGACGGTCATGGAGAGTCACAACAGTCACTGGAGGAGTACTCACCAGTGTGCAGCGTGGTAGACACAGTCTGCGATGTCCTTCAGATGTCCCTAGCATGGCGTGGGTCATAACTGTCACTGACCGTCAATCAAGCGCTCATGACGGTCATGACGGTCAGACACAATTTGTATGCCTCATTGCTCACAAACGGGACCGCCGAACACCGTCAGACTTTGTAGAGTACATTATTAGTATGTATACATGGGATATATGCAACAAGATTTGAAGAATTCCATACTTGCAAATTAGGTTTAACCTAATAAAGTGGCGTAAGATTCTCGACGAAGAAGGGGGCATGGAGGGACAACGGGACAAGAAAAGGTGGACGCGACAAGGTGATTCTCCATCAGAACACCCTAACGGAGGTGTGTGAAGTTGTTGCGTCCACTTTGGAGGAGGTCGACCGATTACACCCTGTAATCCGTCAGATAATATAGATAGGGGATGGGTTTGTTTCGAATCGATGGAGGCGACATCACAGAGGCGACATAGCTAAACGTTCGAGACACATTCCGAAGCAGCCCCCCCGACGGTTCGTTCGAATGGCATTCACGGTAGTGCGCCCGGAACGTGGATTCAATCGACGACTTGAACTCGCAAGAACAAACGAAAAAACCGTCTTGGCGTTGGATAGTAGCGACAACGCCAGCTGTTCGTATATGAGTATCGTGAACAGACGAGAGTACATCCACTCACGTTTAATAGAGATACTTATATCATCTTCTTGGCTCTCTGTATGCGGACTCGACATCGTGAACAAGAGCTGCAGGACGTTCCTAGCAGGCCAAGTAGTCAGATACACGTCAGCTGCAGGAAGTTCCTCGCAGGTGAAACAATCAAGCGTGGTACGCGAACGTTGTGTCGGGAAACGAACGACGCGAGGAGAACGGAAGAGTGGGGAACGTCAAGGCGTCCACATAGACGTCCACTTTAAACATCGACAGGCCTTTCGGTTCCGCGCGACAGAGAAGCTCCCGTTGGTGATTGATGAATGGAAGCGTATACGATCGTCGTTGGAGTCCTTGCTTCTAAACTTAGACAGGACACGGATGGGAACCATCCGTGTCGATCAATCACAGAAAGACGCTAGTAGATCGACGGTACTTTCTGATACATGCGTACGCGTGGTGAATTGGTATGCTAAACGACGAGAATGAGCTCAGATCCTACTTAGGTTGGCGAGAGTGTATTTGGACCAGGGTGGAGATCCGTCGAAAACGGTTGCGTCGCGTACAGTCGGTACTAGACGGCATTCGGTGGTGGTTCTGCTGGAGTGAGAATATGATAACGATAAGGATTAACGCGTGCTTGTACATGTTGACATCGAAGGCGGTGGATTAAGCATGGGTACGTGAAGTCTTCTTGTTATGACGGACATTGAACTTGGTAGAGCTCTGGATGTCGATGTCAAGCATGTCTTCGCAGACTCCCATGACAACGATGTCGACGAACACTTCTGGAGGGACCGGCATCGATAACGCGGTCGAATCGGCGTGTAAACTGTTCCTGAACATGAGGAGGACGTTCGAAGTCGCGTCAGAATCCAATTTGAACAGCGGGGTACCCAGGGGTTATGAACGCGATGGGTTTGGCAGGCAGATCGACTTCATCGAGGCTATCGCGGATGCTACGCTGAAGATGATTCAGGACTTGCGGGCTACGCAGAGCGGCATACCCGTAGACGCCACCCAAGACCAGTTGTATGGTGAGTGTCTGTGATATATGCGCAATACTTAGGATTCTTACATGCTTACTATCAGACGATATATCTACGAAAGCGAAGACGAGGTTAGCGAGGCCCAGTCTGGTTTCTGCAAGTAGACAAAACGTACAACGCGAGCCTTACTCTAGGCATGGTATCGAATTGGATATCGACACAGAGTCATATGTCGCGCCTTCGAGGGGTTTGAAACGCAGACAGACCATAGGATGGATCCCGAACGGAGGTAAATCAAAGCGGGTTCGCAGTGAGATGCAGGGTATACGGGATAAGGGACGGCCTATGGGCGAGGACGACGTGGAGACGCGGTTGGCGGGCGATACAATCAACGATGATGAAGAGGATACGCGGCTTGGTGGCGAGACGAACAGCGGGGATGGGGTGGACACACAGGACGCCATCGAGAAGGGTAATGAGGGTTCAGTGGCGTCTGAGACCCTCAACGGTGAGGGTATTAACGAGGTGCGTGTACAAACGTCGTATGTTCGCCGGTATTGAGTGTTGGACCAGGAACGACTGGACCGTATATCGGGGCTGCTGTCAGACGGGAAGAAATGCACCGTTGAAACGCTGTGGCTTAGCGTATCCAAGAAACGATTCGCTGAGCATAAGCTTGAGGAGGACGCTGCGTTTGCGAGGCTGCTGTCTGGGTACGACGCGCCTCAGGTCGGGGAGATTGTAAGTGGTATATCTATCCACTCTGTATTCGGTTTAATCGATAGGCGCAGGAGGACTGTTTCGAAGATTTCGTTGGCAGTAAGGCGACGTTTAAAGAGCAGATAGACTGGGACAAGGAGATAGATACGTTGGATCTGGACAAACGTATCGAGCGGCGCGAGGATGTAAGTACGAATAACATTGGAGGGCATTTGCTGATAAGACTACTTTCAGTTGATTGTCCGTGTAAGAGGAACGCATGTGACTCAGGATTTTGTGCACTCTATACTCAATACAGTGCTTCAACTGAAGCTGGCTATCGATTGGAATAGCAAACCAACAGAGTGGAAGACTACCTACACAGATACGCGGTTCAAAGAGGCATATAGCGACAAATTGGAGACGATGAAACTGGGGCGTTCGAATAGGGACTACGAGAAGTGGTACGCTGGGGAAAGAAAGAAATTCAAGGATCGTCAGCAGAAAGGGATAACCGCGCGTAACTGGACGCTCGCGCTTTACAAGGAGGTAGGACTCTCTGTGCTCTTGTATCGATATATACTTGACATGTACGTCTAGTTTGGAACGGCAGTGCTATTGGATCCAAGATGGAACCCCTCAAGATTTGGGAAGAGTAACCGAAGCCCGTCGTTCGCGACATTCCTCCCGTACCTCATGGCCAACTTACCGATGCGACGGGCTACCTCTGACGAGCTTGTGAGCGGTAAAGCAAGGGTTACGTTCAAAGAGGGAAGGGGGATGATCAAGTACAACGCGGGGACGCACTCCGACAACGACGTGCTGTTACTCACCCTAGTCAAGTTTATCAGCAAGAGGAACGACATTGTTAAATACGTCGAGACGTTTATCACGAAGATGCGGAGAGACTGCGGCGACGCGTAGATCAGTGGTAGTTTAGTCCGTAACACTTGTTTCGTATGGAAATGCTGCGTTCGTTTGAGTTTTCTGTCGTTTGCGTTCGTTTCCCAATTCATCCCCATTTGCACGGGCATCGTTCGTGCTAGACGAGCCTGTCTGCGCTCTCTAGTGCGGTATCGGACATCAGCGCGCTGCCTGGGATCTAGAGGATGACACGAGGAGCTTTCCAAGACAAGAAGCGCAGAGGGCCACGGGCAGGCACTGTTTACGATGGGACATGGGTGCGAGTAACGCGGCGCCGGCAAATCGTCCAAGTCAGCAAAGATCGACAGCGACGGCAGCGTACCTGTGACTGACAGCCGTGGCCACGAATCCCCCAGCCCCTTCATCCAACTTACTCGCCAGTGCAAGCCCGTCGCCAAATAACCCAGCCCAGCCCGCCCAGCGCTTCATCGCGGCGTCGATCCCTGACATCACTCGCGGTCGTCTTTCATAGCCTGGATCTTCGTTGGGGTCGTTCATCGGCGGTTTGGGACGCGCGGACTTGTTGGAATGGCCCTATTTCTGCCGTTCCCGATTCCGCTGCTTGCACGGTTTCTGCGCTGGCTGCGCACTGCCCCGCATCACGCCTTACGCCGAGTTCATTTTCGCTGCCCGTATCGGTGTCCGCGTCCGAGTTAATGTCGCTTGTGTCTTCGTCCGCGTCCCCTCGTCCCCTTCTCGACACCTTCGCTTGTACTCGTGGTCTCCCTGTTCGTGCCCATCATTTTGCTAGTTCAGCTGTTCGTGTCCCTTGCTAACCTCCAATTCACAGACTTGCCGCGAGTTGTTGTCGCGGGCGCAATGATGGTGGTGGCTGAAGGGGAGAAGACGAGGGCTGAGCGCTGAGACTTGGAGCTGCCTTCATGGGCGCGGCGAGGACGCCGGTTCGAGTTGGAGGTGGGAGGTTTGAGCGTGAGGAGTAGGGGATGGATGGTGGGTGAGAAGTCGCTGCGTTTGTCGTGTGTATGCGCGGCGGATATTGCAGTAGATGCTGTATGCGGAGGTCACTATTGGGAGTTCAGCGGACAAAGGACGGCGACTCACGTCGTTACTCCGTTCCCAAGCAGATGACGGACTCGCACTCAGGTAATCGACAACTGACACGACGGGTAGGCCGCTTGGCGTGCCCCGTCTCTCTTCTTTATCGTTTAGTTGTCCCCATTTCTCTTTGCTCATTGCCTCTCATTCGCTTCCGTCGTTTCCCGTGCCGTTTTGCGTTGAGCAACATTCTCGAGGGCGTGGGTGCTGACTGGGAAGATCGAAGAACGTGTAAGCACCGGCTTGAGCATCAGGGCGCGTTGGAGGGCCGTCCGGCGTGTTCGCGGCGTCCGTGAGAGTTGGCTGGGTGTTGGGGCGCGCTCTAGGCCGTGTTGACGGCGTGCTGGTGAGCAAGGAGTTGGCGGCGTGGGTAGGAGTTAGCGACCAAAGGTCGCGTCTGAGTGATTAGTTGCGTGAGTAAGGGTGAGTAGCGAGCGAACGGGGTGCTCACCGACGTGATAGCCGATCATTGACTGGGGTACACTGTCTGGCGGTTGGCGGTTGGAGTTTAGTGGTTGGTTGATGGTGTTTGGCCTGTCGTTTCGCCGCCGCCGCCGCCAACACCATCGTGTCACCGTTGCTGCTGCTAGCATTGTACGCACCCTGAACCCCCCGTCCCCCGGTGCCCCCCATTCTGCTCTTCGACCGTCCCCCCGTGCTGTAATTTGACCGTGTGGTCGTTCGGCCGTCAGATTCACAATCCCGCACCTCCCGCTCCAGCTCGTAACGTGCGTTCGTTGGCGTGCGACGAGCCGAGTTCCGTGTTCGGCGTTTGTGGGTTCGTGAGTGCGTAAGTTTGGGCCGGGGTCGTTTGCGTTCTGCGTTCTGCGTTGTGGATTGAGGGTGTGCCCAGGTGGTGGTGAGTTGGGGTGGTGGCGAGTTGGGGTGGTGGCGTGGTGAGACGTTCGGGGTGGTGAGTGGGCATTGGTCAATCATCCCCAGGGGCCGTGTAGCCGTTTCGACTCCAGACGAACGCAGACGACTTCTGCACCCTGCAAGACCGTTCAGCTCAGCGCAAACGCACGACGAGCGATACAACATAGGTACGTACCTCATTCCCTTTCGTTTGCTTTCTCGTTCTCGTTTTCGTGTCTCCTCTGCTCCGCCTTGTATGTCTTCCCCCATTCCCGTTCTAGCGTTTTCGTTCGCGGTGTTCGGCGTTCGCGTTGGTTTCATCTCCGTTCGCTTTCGTGTTTGTGTTCGCGGGGCTCGACTTTCTGTACCGAATACATGCACCGTCTGCCGCATTATGACGGATTTCTTCCATCTAGGTCGGGAGAAACGTCGAGGCCGCCGTCGCTTGCCCTCGTTCAAAGCAAGTGTAGTGAATGGTGTGGCGTTAATGCGGGAAGAAGACGAGGGAGAAGCAGAAAAAGAGGAAGAGTCGGACAGGTCGACGGCGCTGTCATCGTTCCGCTGCCAGACCACTCGTCGCACCCGTCGCTGTCCGTGGGCTGTTGTCAGCGTTCAGGAAACGCGCTGCTGCTGTACGAACTTGCGAGGGGTACTGGCTGAGGCTGGATGTGTCTGGAGTTGTCGATGGTGGTGAGTTCAACCCAAGCGCTGTGGTACTCATTACTTACCTCGTTCCATGATTGCGATAGCGAGGAAAACGATTGACGGCGGGTTGAGGGCGGGGCTGCCCCGCATTGTGGCGCTCGAACAAGTGCCACGTGCTCGATCAAGCTCCGCTCCGTTCCGTGAGCCGACTTCGGACTTAGTGTCTTCAACCCCGTCCACCTCTCAAACGCACACCACGACGACAACGAGCACGAAGTTGACGGCAACAACGACGAGGGGGATGCAACTGCATACCCCTACATGCTCATTGTCTCTCCCCTTCATATTAACGGTTTGCGGCAGGCTCTGGCGCACACTGCGCAATGCTGGATACGCAAAGCTGATTCCACGCGCGCCGCGTCTGCCACCAGCATAACGAGGGATGCGGAGGAGGTGGGACACAGTGGCCGGGGGACCTTTTTTCAGCCGTCGTTGCTAGGTGAGTCCCCATTCTGTCAGGTTGAGCCCTTCATTCATGTAGGCGTTAGCAAACCTGCCCAACGGCCGCTGCGTCGTAAAGGACATCTTGCCTGCGCAAGGTTCCACGGGCAAATACGGCCATGTAGAGCTTCGCTCGTTGATAGCACCCTCTACTTCCAGGGTAGGTCTTTTCTTGCGCACGAGGATTATGCTCACCCTGATCAACGCAGAGGCCCTGTCCTTCAATTTGATCGTGCGGCGCGCATATATGGACACCCAACGGCTCAACAGAGTTTGCGGATCGCGAGGATGGCGGGTACAGAGGGCGAGCGTGGCTCAGAGCAGGAGAGTTGAGCACGAGGGCCTGGAAAGCGGAGGGACAGCAGCGTGACGGATGGCACAAGCGCAGGTACGTGGTGCACTCTGTCGACCCATATATGCGCTCATAACAGATTCCAGTGGTCAAACCTTGACGGCCGCGGACTCAGTGAAGCCGCAAGACTATCCTGGCGCCGCCTGCAACGTGTCTTGCGCAGCCGTACACGCCATTACCGCCGCATATAGCAACATTGATATTGCTCGGAAGCCCAAGTCGTTATCGCGGATGGCGACGGGCACGGTCGCTGAAAAAACGAAGCTGCGGGGGTCATGACGCAGACAAGGCATGCATATCAGGCGGTAGCTCGACCTTGCGCACGAGGGGAGAACACGACGGAACGGTGGCGCTACGGGTGGAAGGCAGGCGGTGGATGCATGGGGAGGGAATCAGTAGACGGGGGCGTCGACGGCAACCGTCGACGGAGGGAGGGATTGAGACGGATCCAATAACGGTTGGCTAGGCGCCAGTATCCTCGCGGATGGATCCCGTCCGCGAGAACGATGACGTGGGGAGGCTGAATGGACTCTGCTTAGGGGGACGCGTTGGCAACCTCACGGATGGATCCCGTCCGTGAAATATGTCACGTGTGGAGGGGTGTCGATCGAGGGGGGGATCAAGGTAGCCAGCCATGTCAATATTGTGACGGATGGATCCCATCCGCGAGATACATCACGTGGGGACGTGCAGCGAGCGACAGAATGCTGGGAGGGATCGAGGGTGGTCAAGAACGTCACGGATGGATCCCGTCCGCGAAATCGTCAACGGCCCGGGGATTGCCATAGATGGGATCCATCCGCGAGACCTTCGACAACCATCGACATCGTCACGGATGGATCCCATCCGCGAGATACATCACGTGGGGACGTGCAGCGATCGACAGAATGCTGGGAGGGATCGAGGGTGGTCAATAACGTCACAGATGTATTCCGTCCGCGAAATCATCAACGGCCCGGGGATTGCCACGGATGGGATCCATCCGCGAGACCTTCGACATTGGTCGACATCGTCACGGATGGATCCCATCCGCGAGACCTTCGACAACTCTCGACATCGTCATGGATGGATCCCATCTGCGAGAGGTGGCACGAGTAGGGTGGAGGAGGGGAGAGTGGGATGGGGTTAAGGTGGCAGGTACGTCGGACGTCGCGGATGGTTCCCGTTCGCGAGGGGTGTGCGGGAAGATGTAGCTAGTAAGTCTATGCTTGAGTATGCAACTTTCTCGGCTAACATGGCTTCTTAGGTTTATAAATATACTAACTCGTCAACTAATGGGTAATAATTAGTGTAATGTCTAGGTTTTTGTAGTTTTTTGGGTTCGGCAGTGGGTATCGACACTACGTGTCGATACCGCACCCCGAAAAAATGTAAGGATTTCCCAGTTTTTTGGGTCTGCCCCCCGCTATCAAAGCTCAGCCAATGCTTGCATTGGCTGAGCTTTGATAGCTAGGCGTTGCCTAAGACCCGCACTGCGAGAGGCGCGGCGAAGAACGCGGGGTTGGAGTCGATATCGAGGTCGCAGACTCCCTCGATCTCATGGGCTTCCAAGACGCCCACCGTGGAGGAGGAGGAACAGGCGGCGGAGCAGACAGCGACGGGGGGTGCGGACGAAGGAGCTGAGCAGCGAGTGAAGGGCAAGGCAAAGCCAAAGCCAAAGCCAGCGGCGAAGCGCCAGACGGCTGCAAAGCCACGACCCAAACCCAAGGCCAAAGGGAGGGTGAAAAGCGCAGCAGAGGTCCACGACGACGACGACGCTGGACCATCTGAGCCGCCCACTGCAGAGGGGAGTGTGCAAAACGAACCCAACGACGCCGCTGGACCTTCGCGGCCGCCCACTGTTGGGGCGAGCACCCTCAACGAACCCAGCCACGCAGCTGGACCTTCCCGGCTGCCCGCAGTTGGAGGGAGCACTCCCAACGCGCCCAGCCACGCAGCAGGGCCTTCCTGGCCGCCCGTGGTTGGAGGGGGCATTCCAAACCAGCCCAGCTCGCATTCGTTGACAGCCCAATCGTCTGGGAGCGTTGCGCGGCCTTCTGGGCAGCCCGCAGTGGCGACAGGGGCGATGGACATAGATCCACCTGCTGGGCAGACAACAACGGATGACGCAGGCGCAGCGCCACCTTCCCAGCAGGCCGTGTTGCTGATGGGGCCAGGGAACGCAGGGCCCACTGCTGGAATGCAGGGAAGATCGCCGGCGGGATGGATTGCGACGCAGCCCGCAACACAGAGGACGCCACTGGTGTCGCCATCGCAAAGGGAGTTCGTGGAGATTGAGGACGCGCTTCGACGGCCTTCCTCGCCGCCCACGGGTACGGAGGACGCGCCAATGGACATAGACGACTGGGAGGAACCCAAGAGCCGCAAGCGTTCAAGCAAGTCGAAACGTTCGAAGGCCAGACATGTCGACTCTCCTGGCTTTCGTCCCCCTTGGACGCAGGCAGACCCGACGACGCCACCACGGGCTGGATCTAAGCATAAACCACACTCGTCGCCAGAGAAATCGCCACGAACTGAGAAGAGGCAGGCAAAGATGGCGCGAAGAGATGCAGAGAGGCGTCGACTCCCGGGGACTGACTCTGAGGACGACCTCGACATCGGGGCGATTGCAAGGATCAAGCAAGAGGGGGAACCGTCGCGTGTTTCTTCGGTCGACAAACAGAGCGAAACCCGCGGGCCTCGAGCGCATAGACGTCCCACAGCAGTCCCAGATGACGGCGAAGACTTCACGTCGCTGATAGCCGACTTGTCAGACTTGTCTGGCTCAGACCAACAGTCGTCGTCAGATGAGGACCCCCTTGCGGCGAAACGAGTCCATATGTCACAGTCGGCGACGGCCCAACCCCGGGAACATGTCCCCAAGGTCAATCTCCCCCCTCCTCGTCCTCCTCGTGGCCGTGGAGGCGGTGGTCGCGCTCGTGGTCGCAAGTAGGTCGTTTCGCATATCGTATACATTCGTACTTTTATATACATACTCTCGCGTACATTTTTTTACTTTACTTTTTACTGTTTTCACATATCTAGGATTTCGTCTACATACTCGTGTGGGTGTCCCGCCGTGAGTGTCGTATGTAAGTATGTACTGACATGCGTACATGCTGCCATTGTCAACGCAGCTGGCGTGGGTGACTGCCATACGTTCGCAAAGTATGGCGCGGGGTTCCTGGCCGCCCGCGTTGACGAGGAATCCCGCGTATCGTCTACGTGCATGTGTGGGCGTCCCAGCAGCCCGCCGTGAGTGTGGTACATATTGAACACGTACTGACGTACGTACCTTGACAGGTCCCATTAACACGGGCCTCTTGGCCGCCCATGCTCGCGCAGTCGACCGCCCCAGTACTCCCCCTACCCGCGTGGGCATCCCAGCATCCTAAGTCCACCGTATCGACTTCGTCTGCACGCCTGGTCATCCTGGATGGTGATGGTAAGTCTTAGTTGCGTTAACGTGAACTTACTGACCGTTATACGTTCACAGAATATGTCTCGGCATTCCAGGCCGCCCGTGGTGAGCGCAGTGTCGCCCGTAGTGCCTGCGTACACGTGTGGGTGTCCAAGAAGCCCGCCGTTGGTGTTGACATGTACGCAGGCCGCCCGTATCGTCTGGCCTCTGCGCGTGGGCGGCCTAGCAGCCCACCGTGAGCGTGGTACGTATAGAACATGTACTGACTTACGTACTTTGACAGATACGCGCTGCCATTGACAACACGGCCCTCCTGGCAGCCCATGCTGGCGTGGGGGTCGTGTATCATATTCGTCTGCACACATGGGCTTCCTCGCCGGCCACGGTGAGTGCACGACAACTAGATTGACGTGTGGACTTACCTGTATTCATTCACAGGACTCTCCAGCGTGAGCGCGGGCGTCCTGGCTGCCCGTGTGGATGTTGGGGGAGTATTTTTGTACTCCTCTGCGTCCACGGGCTTCCTGGAAGGCGACTGTGAGTGAGGCCGCATGAGTACGTACTGACTTACTGATTCAGGTTCTCGTGGGCATCCTGGCAGCCCGCGCCGATGGAGGTGAGTCGTATCGCATGCACGGCCTTCCTGGCGCGTCGTGGAGAGTCCTGGACCGTTGCGCTGACCTGTTTTCACCAGCAGGACCTCTCATCGTGAACGTGGCCGTCCAAGCAGCCCGCGTTATATGTTATATACATTGCATGTGTACTCACATTGTGGGCTTCCAAGCTGCCCGTGGCGAAGGGAGACCGTGACTGGGGCGCAGGGGCCAGGTCACATAATGTGACGTGACTCAGGGTTGTGGGCTTTGGCGCCTGCGCACTGGCCACTCTCTCTTCCGTTCCGCCATCTCTACTCCCTTCCACCACAACGATGCCACCTCGACAACGATTAGACGAACCGTGGGCCACGCCAGCCCAGCTAGCCTTCATGACCTCGAGGTCCGACGCCTTCCAAGACACGATCGACGATGAATTTGGGCGCAAGAGGTTCTGGGTGGACTTTCGGGAGGAGTGGCTGTCCCGGTGGGACATGACGGACAGGCAGAACAAGGTGCGTGGCCTGTTCTATCTTATGGGGTGTACTAACTGATTTACAGAGATTCACATCATATTTCCGCGACGAAATGAGAAGGCGGGGCGCCCTTCCCAATCGTGCACGCCAGCCCAAGAAGGCAGAGAAGGCTACGCGTCTCCCTCTTGCGGCGACGACTCGACACCAAACGGAGGAGGTCGACCAGCTCAAGTCATCGCAGGCTTCCTCCCGCGCCGTGGAGGACCTACTCCTGCGTGCCATCTCGCCACCATCCCGCCATTCGCCAACGCCGGGGCCCTCTGGCGTACCACGCTCGCCAACTCCCGCGAAATGGCCCACCCCCGTCCTATCGCCACCATCCCGCCATTCGCCAACGCCAGGGCCGTCTGGCGTACCATGCTCGCCAACTCCCGCGAAATGGCCCACCCCCGTCCTATCGCCACCATCCCGCCGTTCGCCAACGCCAGGGCCGTCTGGCGTACCACACTCGCCAACTCCCGCGCCCACCCGCATTCAATCGCCGTCGCCCCTCCTCATCGATTCGCCATTGGCAATCCATGTCCAACCATCATCACCCGCCCTTTCATACTGCGACGTACCAGCATCGCCGACCCCCCGTCCTTCGCCCATTCCACTCGGGCGTATGCCCGTCGTACTCCCTCCTTCGTAAGTACGCGATTACGCGTTCGCCGCTCATCTGACACCAATATAGCTCTATCTGGGCGAAGGATGTCAGCAAGGCCCTTGCCTTCCAACTTGAGCTCCCGGGCATCGAGCACGAGGACGTCGAGGTTGTCGTCCACGGCCAGCAACTGGCCGTCTACGCGCGAAACGAACGAGCGCAGTACAAGTGGACCACTGACGTGGGTGGCTCTGTCAAGGTAAGTAGCTCGTCCCTTTAACGTTCGCCTGCCACTAACTTGACTAGCGCGTCCATTGCGGGCTGGAGAACGGGGCCTTGCGCATGCTCGTCAAGGTGATGCTGCTGGAGGACGTCACCGACGAACGCAGGATTTTTAGTGTCGACGGTAAGTACTTCATCCCCTCCAGCGCCATCTGCTAACTTGGACCTCCTTCAGATACTTTTCCATGGTAGACCCCCCCCGCCCCGCATGTCGTTATGCCCCCCCCCTGCTGTACTCATCTCGCTGCTGCTGTATCACGTACTTACTTTCTTGTTTCACGCCACATCTTGTATTGCAACGCATGTACTACCCTTGTTGTACTTTACATAGCTACGAACATCCAATTTGCTGAACATTCGCTAGACTGCCAGGGGAACTTGAGCGCCGTATGGGCATCCAGGCAGCCCGCCCTGTGAGTGAAGTCGAGTGAGTACGGTATGATGGGAGGAGTACGTACTCACCGCGTGGGCTTCCAGGCGGCCCGTGGTGAAGCGCAGGCCTCATTTACGTACGTCAGAACCTGCTTAGCACCACCATGAACATCTTGCACGCTATCAATATCGCCCAGATCGTCGTCGGCATCGCGTACGCTCTGTACACGACGTGGAGGAATTTGATCCGGATCGAACGACGTGAGTTTTCCTAACCAAGTCACCAGACGCGATCTAATATTCAATTCGTGAGCGTAGGACGAAGGGAAATGCGACGTAGACTGCGCCAAGCACCCCCACCCACAGATGAATGACTTAGGTACGTTCATCATGCATATAAACGACAGTATATTAACTACAATACATAGTACGGGCGGCGCGGAGGCCCAGTGAGATGAAGAACAGAAATGTATCACTACAAAACATAGAAAAGAGGAATTTTTGAGCCGTAGATCAAGTGGAATAACTCAGTCGACGATGAGGCCAGCGTGAGGTGATGTCTTCGAGTGAGAGTCTCAATGCTAAGCCACCGTATGGGCGGCCAGGAAGCCCACTGAATGGAGGGCTGTAAGTCCTACGGCTTGTCGACACACGTCGTGGCCGGCCAGGCAGCCCGCGTTGTGAATGAGAATGTATGGTAAGTAGGGTATACAAACTTTATACAATGGGGGACGTATGTATGCTCGTCGTGGGCTTCCACGCGGCCCATGCTGTAGGTGGACTGAATATATGTGGCGCTTGCATGCATGGGCTTCCTGGAAGGCCACAGTGAGTGTAGGACCAACAGAATACGTACTGACTTACTCATGCTTGACTAACAGGTGTAGACTCCGACAGCACGGGCTTCCTGGCAGCCCGTGCTGATGTACACGTATTCTCTGTGGGCCCACTGCGCGCGTGGCATTCCTGGAAGGCCATGGTGAGTGTAGCACCATATGTACGTACTCACTTACCTGTTCTTGACTAATAGGTGTTGACTCTGATAGCGCGGGCTTCCTGGCCGCCCGCACTGATGGAGGTGAGTCCCCTGGCGTTGTTCTGACTCCCCTTCATGAGCGTGGCCATCCAGGCAGCCCATGCTTGTACTGTAACTAGTTCATTACTCCCAAACAAGCGTGGGCTGCCTGGATGGCCGTGCTGTGTCACCTATGACACGCGGGGGCGGCTACGCCCCATACATGTACCAGCAAGCTCATCACGGTCGCCGTGGGCTTCCTGGCAGCCCGCGCTGATGTACGTGAGTCCTCTGTTGGCCCACTGTGTGTGTGGCATTCCTAGAAGCCCACGGTGAGTGTGATCAGTTACTAACTTACTTTCTTTTGACTAATAGACCTTGACTCCGACAGCGTGGGCTTCCTAGCAGCCCACACTGATGGAGGTAAGTCCCTCATGTTTGTCTATGTGTATGGCCGTCGTTCTGACTCCCTCTCGTGAGTGTGGCCTTCCAGGAAGCCCGCGCTTGTACTGGGACTGCTCTATCACTCCCAAGCAAGCATGGGCTGCCTGGATGGCCACAGTGTGTCACCTACGACCGTGTGGGCGGCTACGCGCCCCGTACATGCACCAGCAAGCTCGCGACTGTCGCTGCGGGCTGCCTGGCTGCCTGTGCATGGCTGTAGGTGCGTCAGCTCCTTCCACGCCGCCTGAAATATTTTTCTGACCGTTCGTTCTCACACGGCAGGCTTCCTGGAAGGCCAGACAGCCTCTGGGGTGTTCAAAGAATCACAGAGGGCCATCCAGCAGGCCTGCATCATTAGAATAAGTTAGGGTAAACTACAGTAAAGTTAGGGTAAACTACAGTAGACTTAGGGTAACAACAGTTGGGGTAGGAGGGATTTAGCGGGTAGGATTATCCTACGATTTCAAAATATGTCCTATAACCCTACGTCAGTATGTTTATCGCTATTAGGGTTCAGCCGCTTTTCACAACTATACAGGATTACATCATTGACTAGTTTCACGCACTTATATGCCCAATGCACTGAGCAGAGTAGTTTTTAAAACTGAAAAAAGAAACCAGTACAATGATACAAGACGACAATGATACATGCAATAAATGAGAAATGCGACTATTTCTCCAAGACAAAATCTATGAAACATTCCACAGCCAAGTCCAAACGCAAATCAGAAAGGCTATCTGGCTGTTTGGGAGCCTTGCCGCCCCCTGGCCCACCCCGGAATCCTGGCTCAAAATCGTCGCATTCGCGCAAACGCCGTATCTGTTCAAGGGGAATAGGATATCCCTGCTCCGAAAGCAAGTGACAGTATATCCTGCAGACTTGCTGCAGATATACTTTGTAAATATCTCCGATGAAACTCAGAGGCCGGCCAGCGAAGCTAAACCTGAATTTATCCGAAGCCTGGATCTGCCGTGCCACTCTGAGAGCATTTGAGGAGATGACGGCAACCTCATCCTGACATTCGACGTGCTGAGAGAAGAAGACCGGAAGAAGCCGGCCTACGGCACAAACGACGAGGACATCCTTCATGCCCTCCGTTGTGGAGACTTCGGGCAGATGGTGCCAGAGATTATCTATTTCAGAAAAAGATGAGTAAAAAAGTAAAATAAAGACTCTTTAAGCGGACTTACCAGGAACAACGTTGGGAGTAAGGCAAGCCTTTCCTATCATCTCTACTACGCGCCCCATAATAGAAATTGTGCACTCGTCGTGCTCCGTGTTCGTGGCGCTGGGCATAGCAGCAGAGATGATGAGGCTGAACATATGACGCCGGATGCTCCTCCCATGGTAAAAGTGGCTCCCTGAGAACACGGTTGAGTCCTCAAGGGTTACAACCATGTGAGGGCACCCTCCAGGCATCACCCTTTTTTAATGATCAGCGACAGATACAAAATCAAGGGCAACTTGACTTACAGCGGCGTTCCCGGTTCCAAAATCACGTAAGACACTTCGTAGTCTTCCGAGTCCAAAACAGCGTCATTGTAGCCAATGACATCTTCTGCCCAGTCAATAGGCCTTGACGAATAAGGGTCGTCCTTTCGTCGGATCAACGCCCAAAGCTTCCTACCGTAAGTAGCAACTACTACCGTTCCGAAACCGTTCG
The DNA here is from genome assembly GCF_014466165.1 of Pleurotus ostreatus. Lineage (NCBI taxonomy): Eukaryota > Fungi > Basidiomycota > Agaricomycetes > Agaricales > Pleurotaceae > Pleurotus > Pleurotus ostreatus. The sequence goes on along the minus strand of NW_023503161.1, from coordinate 3,156,473 downwards.
AGTCAACATGTACGTGGTGCCAAGTTGACGGAGTGGCAGCAATGGTCCATGTCAGCGCCGACATGTCTGCCGCTTTCCGAGGCATGTGGTGGGACCATGTTGCTGAATAACAAACGCGATCCAAGGTGTCGTCGGAGACCAGCGGCGTTCCTGCTGGCAGAGGACCAGGGAAGTCGAGGAAGTTGATTGCCTTGCGTTCGGGCGACTTGGAGATTGCGATGATCTCTTCCAGGGTGGCCCTTCTAAGGCGTTCATTGCCTGTGGGACCCAAATCTATCGATTGATCTACATGGCAAGTCAGCAGACGGCAGGGTGTTTTGGCTGAGCGATGCTCACCGTTGCATATTATGGATGCGTCAAGGAATCTGTTTAGACCCCTTAATGCGCCCTCGAAACTCTCCGGAGCTTCTACAGGCACGCCCGTCACCAAGATGGCCTTCGTATTCAACAGCTCCCCCACTTGGCTGGGGGACCATTGCTTATAGACATCGTAAGGCACAGACTTGATTGCGGTGCCATTCCCGTCGCCCGAGGTATAATCGGGGGGACGATCTCCACACGTCCGTCGAATGCCTCTGATCAACGCGAGGAAAGACTCCCTGGCGTACTCGTGCTGAAAATGATGTTAGGAAATGCTGACAAAAAGGTGTTTCGACTTACATGAAAGGATGGGAGAAGTTCGACGGCTTCGCCGCGGATATCAAAGAGGACAGTTGGGGGAGCAGCGTAGCGCTTTGAAAGAGTCAATAAATCAATATTTATATTGATTAAAAGCGGCTTACCTCCTCAGCAGATGTACCTACAAGACGAGCTAGCCATTTTCTGGGACCCCTAGTATGGTTGGGGGGAATGCCGCCTCTCTTTCCTCCTTCAGCACCTTGCGATCGGCTTAGGGTTGTGGACGTCTGTCGCCTTGTTTTGGAGGAGGATGGCTTGCTGGGCGGTTTGCGTGGGCCCTTTTTCGCAGGCGATGGCTTGGAGGCGGGGGGCTTGGTGGCGGAAGGGGTTTGGTTGTCGTTCTCATCGCCAGGGGACGGAGTAGATGGGTGCTTGTGTAGCCTCTTGAGCTTGTGCGTAAGGTAATCGTCGCTGTCGTCGGAGGGCACGGTGGGTCTTAGCCTCTTGCGCATTGATGGCCCAGCTTTTGGGTCGTCATCGTCGTCGTCGTCGTCGTCGTTGTTGTCCTCGGCGTCGTCCTCGGCGTCGTCGTCTCCGCGTCTGCGTTTGCTGCTTCCAATGGGCTCTTGGCCACCGCCCACTTTGCCAGCATCCAGGTTGATGTCGGCAGTCTCTGTCCTATCCACATCATCGTCCCTTTCATCGTCGTTGTCGTCTTTGTCGTTGTCGTTGTCGTTGTCGTCCTTGTCCTCGGCGTCATCCCCTTTGCCGGCATTGCTAAGAGGGCCATCAGGCGGGGGTGAGTTTTCCCTCGGGGCATTCAACCCCGAAGGTCCAGCAGCTGGAGGATGGTAGGAGGTATTAGACGGCGGGGTTGGGGGGGTTCCGGGAGCTAGGGCTGGTTGGGCCAATGCCGGGCCGTCGTCGACAGATGTTGGCACGTAAAAGAGAGGCTCCAGCGACTTGTAGAATTCATGGCACTCTGGCTCAACTTCCAACTCAAACGCGTTGTTCTCCTTGTCGTACCGTGTCATTTCTTTGAGACGTTCGTATAGGGATGCCATGGCCTGAGGTATTTCCTTCGGCCTCACAGCAACTTGACACAGGGTCGTCCAAATGATATTCTCGATCAAGCCCAGCAAAGGAGGTCGTTGGCAGCCTAGGTGCTTCCACATCTACGACAATTTCATTCAGCTTGAATTGGAAGGAGGTACGTTGACTTACTAAGAGATGCCAATGCCTTGCCACATGCTTCCCCATGGCGTCCCTCGTTTGCAGAAGCAGCAAGGGTGAGACCGCCAATGCCTGGTGGAGGGGAAGTAGCAACGCTTGCGGTCCCACACTTGGGTTCGCCCCCCGGTGTTGCTGGAGATACTCTGCCCCCGTTTGCTTATCAGCCCGCCCCCATTTCTCCGGGATTTCCTTGCCCTTGGGGAAGCCTATGTGAGACACACTTATTATCAAAACTAGATGCTGACTTACCTCCAAGGCGGCACGAAGGCCAGCTGCCGCCAGCGCGAAGTTGGCCACTATCCTTGATGCTTTCGACGAGTTCTTTGACTTTTGGAATATCCCGTACAGATATCCGAGATCGTCGTCGCCTTGCTCCAGAGCAGAGAAGAATTGGTTGGCCTTTTGCTGCTCTTTCGGGTTCTCCAACATTTGTCCCAGGGAGGAAAGCGCTTTTTTGACCATGACCGGCCAATCGTACAATTTGACGATGGAATCCGTGCTGTTCCCCGCCAGCTTGATGCAACCATCGGGTTGAGGAGAAGGGCCGCATGTGTTGTGGGAGAGCGTCGGGTTGAGTTGTATCGCAGTGAGCAGGGAATACGTCGCTATTATCCCTATGACGAGGGCAGCCTTCGAGTTATGGCTATCTTTACTGAATGGGTTTTCGATCCAATGCTTTATTTCCCTCTCAGCAGAGGTGATCTGATTGACAAGCGACGTCTTCTGTTGTGGCTAAGATACGGATGAGTAACGTCAACATGACATCAAAGGACTTACAGAGAGTGCGAGATCGACGTGAGCCAAACTCATTATCCAGGGGAGCTCTGAAATCCCCAATCGCTCCACAGCCGCAAGAAAAGGGCCCGAAGTTCTATGAGGCAATTGATTAGCGCACGTACGCCCCAAGGATCCTCGAAATCATACCCGATTGCCAATGGCTCCGTAATCAGTTGCATGTCCTGATTATCAGCATTGGAGGAAAACTGAAGTTGTTCCGTGTTGTTTGAGGACATTTCTGTGTGTCTATAGCAGAGAGATATCTATTGGATTTCGAAGAGAGCAAGGAGCAACGGTGAATGTTCGTCAGGAAGTAAAAATGTCACAAACATGTAATTCCCACGCAAAATAGGGGCAAAGACAAATTTTGGTATATCACGATGTTATGTTGAGGACGATTTGGGTATTTTAAAAGGCACTATATGATGAATTTTGAAAAAACAAAAATACTGCATATTTTTCTCTGAACCGACATGCAGACCCCTGACCCCTGTTATCACGTGATCTTATGGGCAATGTTGCTCCGGTTTTCCTGAGCAAATAAGCGCTCGATGGCCGAGATGGCCGGCCACCACCTGCAATCTCAATCGCTTATTTATTCCCAGGTAGAAAATTAAATACATAGCGCACAACTGCATTGAGTATTCATGCTACTATAGCACACGTATGTCAGCCCCACAAGCTAGAATCCTCAGAGCCTGAGTCTTCTTCGCTATCAAGCTCGCTTCCATCCTCAGGTGCCAAATTATCAACTTCGCTTTGCTCGTGCGATTCTCCATGCGCTGCGCCCTCTGGTTCATCAATATAATTGATGCGGTTTTGATTCTCATCTATGCCCTCTACTTGTCTAGTCTTGCGTTTTGGAGGCACCCTTTTGTTCTTTGCCCTACCAGTCCGCGGTCGGTTCTTGATTGATTTGAGTCGTCGAATGGCCGCCAAGGCAGTTCCTCTAGGTATTCTGTGCAGGACCTCCAATTGGTGGGTTTGAAACTGCAGCGATGACCGCAATGTGCGTGCCTTCCGTCGTTGTCTTCTGCCTCGCTGACCCCCTCCACCCACTGATTCCAGCAAATAGAATTGAGGGTTGGTATCCAAGACGACAGCGTCCTCTCCTAAACTGGCCTGCATCTTGGTGTACCATAGTTCGTTCCCCTTCCGAGCGGGCAAACACTGGCAGCAGCCAAGAAGCTTTGCCAATAACATTCCAAGTTCTGCACGCTGATCCTCTGTAATAGAATCGACCTGCGCCCAGTACTCCCCTAAATATCCAACCTCCCCCGCTAGCGCCTGCCAAATCCTCGTTTGTGGTTCGGTACCTCGGATGGGAAAGAAGTCGTTAAAACATGCTTGAAAGGCTGGCTTTCTTTTTGCGCCAGGAATGCTGCCACGTAGCCCAGCTGAGTTGGGTAGGCAAACAGCCAGCTTGAGGGTTTCCAAGGCTGATGTCACCGACCATTGCTGAAGCGCCTCTTGCACATTTGAGGGTGCCACCAACCGAGTGACCATATGTTCAGCCAGGAACCACCATGTGCAGTACGTCATCCTGGTAAATAGATAGCCAGCCCTAAGTTCCATCGAATTGGGCAGCCCATGAAGAATGTTATTCAAGGTTAGCGGCCACTTGAAAGGACCCAGAAGCGTCCATGGCTCCCTGAGCAGCGTCTGCTGAATTTCATTCCAGCCAGGGCTTCTCCCCAATGGAAATCGTTCGTTTCCCTGCTGCGGCATTTGCACTCGAGGAGGTCGCCGACGAAATGAGACTCCCATCTCTTGATGAACTTTGAGGTCGTCGAAAGGAGAGATTTCCGGAAGGCAGTTGGCCTCATTCAGACGCAAAGAGGAGAGAAAAAACATCTGAAAACGCTGCATATTTTGCTTGAAGTAGAGGTCTCGAAGCGCTTGTCGAACAAACAATCGTGTCAGTGGCGGCGTGAAGACAACGGACTGCATCAAGAAGGCAACGACGCCTGTGATTGTGCCGTAGTTCGTCGGCATCCTTTCCCAGACGTAACGGTGGAAGGCATCCAATGCCAGGATTCTCAAGGCCAGAAATTCGAAAAAGGATTTGCTAGGCACCCAAGTGACGAAATTTGGCCCCAGACGCTGCCAAATCTACGTGGAAAATGGACCATCAGCGATGAGTTAACCTGTCAAAAAATGGCGGACACGCGCCTGGTGCTTAATCGCCTTGGATGCCTGGGCCATCGCTGCCCCACTGACCCGAAACTCCTCTCTAACTCCAAAGCGTTTCTTGGTGGCTGAGCTACGGAAGATGTCTACCAGGCCCTTGACTTGGTCGACGTGCTTTGGGCTGCGATCAAAAACCTCCGTGTCGGAGAAGAGGTCCCGCGAATTGTTAGCCTTCCTGACTACCTCGTACCACAAGTTGTAACTATGTCGAAACGCAATACCCGTTTGCTCCGCCCGCTTCTGACCCATCTCAGATTGCAAGGCGCCATGGTTTGCCATTGTGTTGACGTGGTGGATGTTGCCAGCGCCATATCCTGATGCTCCGTATGACGCCTCCAACCCAGCCAGCGTCCAAAGTCCGACTACCCCACGACGCTTCGGATGGATACTAACCCCAATGTCTAGAAGCAGGTCGCCGCCATTCGACGGATCTAACATGTACGACCAATCAAGACCATCAAACGTCTCTTGGCACTTGCGGAATGCACTGGAGACCGTGTCCTCCATATCCATGCCAATCTCTGGCTCATATGTCACTCGGCAGTACGACTTGCACCCCTTGTTCTCCAAGACGAAGAAGTAGGACCCGTATTGCGTCTTCCCTTCTTGGTCAAGGGCTCTGATCTGAAATATGGCATGAGCAAGGCGAAGGGATAGAAATTCGTAGCAGCATTGTACCATTTGATCAAGCTCCCGCAAAAATTGGGCAAATTTGGGTCTGCTCAAGGGGAAAGATGGCGTTGCCGAGCTTTTACCACCTTGCTTGAATTTGACATGGTCCTGGTCATAGCCTGCGTAGACCTCCTCTGTCACACCAATGACCCTTCGGAGCGATGGTAGGATGACATCCTCCCAGATGAGATACTGAATGTGAGCTGGAACCTTGGACGTCCAGAACCGTGAGTAAGGGGCTTTGTGTGTCATTCGAGGAAAGAAGAGGTAGAGGTTGACCATGCTGCTGAGACCACCTTGAATGCCAAGGTGCACATGGGGAACACGGCTTAGAGCAAAACGTTGAAGAAGCCAGTCTGTTCGTGCGCCTCCTGCATCTCTGTCCTCATCTGAGGGCGGCACAAGGAGCTCCGCGTAAGCGTGGTTGTTCTTCCAAATTGGGGCGCGATCACGAATGACGGGGCTGGTTAATATGGCGACAGGCTTCATGAAACGCGGCTCCCTGGTGACAAAGATGACGCTATCGATGTCTGCTGATACAGCAAGATCGTCAGGACCGAGAATAAGCTGATCCTTAGTGATATCTACATGCACATGGCGTGATTCCGAATCAAGGCCGGTGACAACAATGTTGATTGCCTCTTGAGAAGTGCGAGCGTGTGCGATCATATCCTCCAAGCCCATGGAGATGACATCATACCCAGAGGGCGGCTCGGTGCATGAGGGCTGAACAAGGTCGTCAGGGACTTCACGCATTATGTGGCTGCCAACTTGAGTGGGTGGGGTCATATGAAACATCTGAGCAAAGGATGGGAGTATACGCCAGCCATAGTCATGAAAGTGCTCCCAGCCATGCAAGAGAATATGCTTGGCTATGTAGACCAGCCCTGGGGCGTACCCCTCAATTGTATCATCAACGGGCAAAAGAGCAGAAGCAGTAGGCCCTGTCTCATACTCGTCGAAATTTCGGTCAAAAGGAAGGCGAAGGCCTCTCAGATTGTTTTTCCGGTTCAAGGGGACAGGAAGTACAGGCAGATTGTCTTTCCTAGTCAGGCGAACAGGAAACGCAGGTCTCGGGGTCAAGGGAACCGGAAGTACGCGTCGTGGGAATCGCTCTATAAGTGCACCGAGCGGAGCAGGTGTGTGTTCAGTTGGAGCCACCAGTCTGCCAAGCTCGAATTCGTCGTCGTCCTTTTCTCCACCGGATGGGTTATCGCCGTCCTCGTCCTGGGCTGGTGGAGAGACTATATTATTGAACGGATTGAACCTTCGAGCGCCTTTGAGAAGTTTGCTCAGCTGTTCAGATCGACAGGACCTCTGCGGATGAAAGGGCCTCGTCGGCTTGCATTTCGCGCAGATTGCCATGCTCGTTAGGAGGTTCTGCTCTATCGGAATGACCACAGCAGCTAACAGGGTGGGCGTTAGGGACTTTTGAAGGTTATCAACTAATTCTCGCAAATCTAGGTACTGGGCGATCAAAGCGGGGTAATGGTTTTGAAGATGGGCATGAATGGTTATCCAGTCCACAAGGCTAATTTGGAGATCTCGGAGCATGGTCAATCGAGTTGTATGGCAGCAAAGAAGGGCTGGCCTCTCCCAATAACCATTCGAGTCGAAGACGAGCCGTTCCGTCCACATGTGCGTAATGGCCTGGCATACGATTGGGCCGCAGTCGTAGCCATTTTGCGGTAATCCAACTTCCTTGATATGCATGGTCTCTTCGCCCAATTGCCAGCCATTGAGCAGGCAAACCCTTCTCCAGACATCTTGCGATCCTATCGCAGTCCAGTTTCCCCGCTTGCCCATGAGGTCGCCAGTGCGGCCCAGAATGTGGATTTCACGAGCTTCAGGGCGGAATATGACGCAGCAGTAGTGGTTTCTGTTAACCAAAATAACACCCACGCAGTCCTGCATTATGCAAGGACCCTCCTCGATCAGGGGTAAGTCGTCGTAAATTCTTCGATAACCATCAATCTCGTCGGGTCCCCAAGGTGGCCCATCGCATAGCAGGTACGTCATAGGGATGTATCGAGGCAATGGCTCTTGTAGCTGCTGGTACTGCTTCAGAAGCCACTGATCCATCGCAATCCCGTCGATGTACTGTTCGCGACTCAGAGTCATCAGAGAGTCGCGAATTTGTACCAGCCGAAGAGGATTGATGAGGTATAACTCTGGAACTACTGTTAAAGTGCGATCAGACGTTAACGCAGCACACTTACCAATGGAGTTCGCTCCTGCTGCAGCTCTCATCTCGCCCTCTGGTGATAGCTGCGGAGAACCCATCGGCGCACCTGGAGGCTCCACGTAGTCGTCATCCTTTTGGCCTTTGCTTTCGAAGTCTGAGAATGTAGAACTGGGGTCATCCTCATCGGTATCTACGCTTGATATGCTGTCCTTTCTCCATACAGGGGGCTTCTGTGACTTTTTGGGCTTGTGCTTGTTCCGAAATTCTTGAACCAATTTTAGTCTGTCATCGTCGTTGTCGTTGTCGGACAGAGACAGGGATGGTGAAATAAGCCCAAAGGTGTTCTGAAATGATGCAACTAAGCCCAGGGAATTACCGCCGTCAGAAAAAACAGATGAGGAGGGACTGAGGTCATAAGCATCCTTAAGACGACCACCGAGACTTTGAGAAGAGGCGGGTGAGTCAAGAGGGGAGGAATCATCATCAGAAGAAAGTCCAAAAGAATTGGCCAAGTTTTGCTGAAGGGATAAGATATTCATGGCTTCTTGCAGTGAAAAAAGAGAGCGGGTTTGAACGGATGTTTTATTTACGTCGCTTGTTTTTCAGGGTTATTATGACTAAACTATATGGACTCTTCGCAGCTGGGGCAGAGGTATGCTACTTTTCCTAATGTTAGAAGTGTTTGAAAAAACTCTTCCCCGCCCATTGACGCTGCCCAATTGGGATCTAGACAGCCCCCATGGTTAAGAAAATGGGCAAGGTTTCTCAGCGCCTGCCCAGATCCAGCCATCTCCCAAGAACGCGTGTCCCTTATGGAGCGATTCTCTCCTCCCCGCACAATAGGGCTGGCCAATAGGACATGGCTGAGTCCATTCAATGCGGGATCCACTCCGCTGTCCAAACCAGCAGGAGCCTTCTTCATACACCGTTCATGATACCATGCAGAGCAACTAGAGCAGTATCTCTGTCGATCTTTCTCTGGATCATATACGGACTTGCATAGGCAGTGATACGTCAGTCCCTGGAAAGAATGAGCTACAAAGTAATGGGTGGACTCTATCATACCCTTAGTTTAGGATGCTTGCGAGTCGTCACCAAAGAGAATCGGTAGAAGAGGGCTTTCGGAGAGACCTCAAAAGGAGAACATCCAGGCATGTCATTGTAGTGGAGAATTTCGCATGGCCCTATGCGCAGATGAAGTCCTGGAGAAAGCGGAGCTGCGAACCAACGTACCGAGAAGAGCTTCGCTGCTAACCCAGTCAAAATGATCAGATATGAGATACTCATGCGTCCCAAGGGAGCTGACCGCCTTTTGACTGAATAAAAATGTCATAAATGGTTAGAAAATGAGATAAGGGATATAAGAACGAACTGCGAGTCAGACAACCTGCCGCCTATCCATGAAATATTGCGGGTGTCCCTTGCTGAATATAACCATTGGATCTGAACCCAAGCCTTTTGGGACTCTGACAGCCTGATTTCCGTCACTTTACCCCTCCATGTTTCTTCGGAATCCTCCCATGGCGAGATTACGACGCTGCAGGATAAACTCTGTTACGAGTTGTTGGATTGAGGAAGACGTCTTACAATTCATTCTGTTCTATTTGGATCGCAATATCCCTTTGTATAATAAGGCCTGGCGTTGTGGACATTCGTTTTAGAACTGAGGAAGAAGGGGGAATGTACTTTGCGTCCATTTTTTGAGAAGGGGAAAAAAAGGAACGGCGTGCAAATGTCAAGATAGGGGTTCTCGCAGGTGGTGAATTTTGGCATCGTACATCTAGCTATATACCTAATTCTTATTGCCTACAGTCCCACAGCTTCATGATTTTCATCACATACTTTATCCCTCGGAGAAACTTTTCGTCCAGAGATTGGCCCCTTGCCTTCAAGTCGATAAGCTGTCGCGCCAGCTTCTTCACGAGCGGGAGGAGAAGTTCAATACTCTGTCTTAAAATTTAGGAAGATGTCAACAGACGGTTGAAAGAACTCACGTCTGCGGGGATACTACTTAATGTCTTGGAAGAACATTGGTTTTCCCTGTCGCTCAACCACTCCAGAATAATTGTCCAATCAGCGCTGTCTGCCCATTGTCTCAAATGACTTGTAAGATACTCAAGCCATATTGAGGGTTCTTTGGGATCTTGGTGCGTAGACGATGTGCTAGTGCTGGACGTTGAGACCGATGAGACATGACACCTTGTCCGATTAACAGGTAACCCTAGCTCAGAGATTGAGGGGGCCTGACGTCGTACGGACTGAATAACTGGGTAGTTCTTTGCTTGAGATCTCTAAATAAAGGCGGAACTCAGGCATTTTGGACAGCAGAGATGGGATCAGAACGGATACCGCTGCAGTTGCCTGGCTAGCCGTGCTGGTATTTGCCTGAGAAGAAGTAGATACATGGTATTTCAGAACGAGGAAATGATGAACTTACTTTACGTGCGTTTGGTTTGGCCCTGACGGTTGGTTTTTGGACTGGAATGTTTGCGTTTCGTCTCACAGTTATCTCTTCCATAATTGTCTTTTTCTCAACCCTTATGTCATCGTTTCCTGGACTTGAATCTTCATGCAAGCCTATTGGCGGTACGGAGAGAAACCGTGTCTGCGGGCCATATCTTTGAGGCGTTTTTGGCACTTCTTCTGAGACTTCTTCGTCTATCAGGAAAGGATATGAATTGAAAACAGCGTAACTCACCATGAGGAAGTTGCTCCATTTCCTTTTCAAGAAGCAGCCAAGAGTCTGACAAAAAACGCGATTGTCAACTTCGGTAGAAGACATTGTCTGGAGCTAACGGCTATCTACTTTTTTCCCCTTCCATTGGCTCATCCTCTTCTTCGGAATCAACCCCTGTACAAATTGACGTGAGAAAAAACAAGTGAAAGCATAAAATGCCCACTTACATGCGGAAGTCCGAAAGAGGGCGCGCTGACGAAGGCCGTTTTCCAGGGGACCTGGGAATGGCTTTGTGAGATTGCTCACCATCATAATCGGGCAGGGTTCTATTACAAAAGACGCTCGGTCAGAATGTTGGAAGCGCTTGAATAAATACTACCTTGAGCCCATGGCCATAGTTGCTCCAGCTCCTCCGTTCCATCAAACTCCGGCTTGTCAGGGGGATCATATATCTCATTGCCTGCCATTTGGGGTGGGATGGCGGCCTGCCTGTTCTGTCGGGAACGTTTGGCAGGTGGGGAATCACGCTTCTTTGACTGGCCTTTCATGAAGCGCGTGGACAGGGGTGGTGCATCGGCGTCTTGTTGTTTAAAGGACTGATCCTCATACTCGTCGTCGTCATCGTCGGAGATGAGATGGGACCAACGCCGTTTGGCGCCAGCCTTTGATGGTTTTATGGGTTTCGACATGGGGACATCGTCATTGTCGCCGGAATGTGGATAAGGGGATGAGATAGGGCTGCTAAACGTCTCTTCTGTCCCACTCATATTGACGCGATGCACAACTTTGGACTCGAGTCGTGCGACGCTTTTTTCGGAGCTTAAAGTTTGAGCTCCGACAGACGCCAATTTGGTATAGACCTCCGGTTTTCCGGTGAGAATAAGCGCCCAAAACGCCGAGATGCCCTGACCTGTAGTCATCTGCTTGGCGCAGGGTTTAGGGTTGATTTTTTCAACTTCCTTTCGTTCATCCCCACTTCTCTCATGCTTGAATGGACCTCTTTGATGTGCTCCTTGTTGAGTGCCCCGTGGGCACCTGAGCTTGCCTTCGTTTTTGAGTGCCCCGAGGGCGCCTACGTTGGCCTCATCAGAGATGACCTGAAGCAGAGGAGGTATGCCGTGTTGGCCAGCGCATGTACTATCACTGCGCCACCAATGCAAAGCGGATCCCCTAATGCAAGAACATTTTTTGCTGCCCATCCTCTGTCCCGCAAATCACCAAAAAATCAGTTTGAACGAGTACAGATACTATCAACCTTGGTAAGAGATTTAGAGCTCCTTCGTCAATATCCTCGTGATGTAGGTAGCAAATGGTTGTTTGCATTTGGGTGCAAATCACAGTCCAGCGAGCTGGCAGCATCGTTCAGAGCTGAAATGCGTCGTGCGGATATTGTCATCGTAAGACATTACATCAAGTTTCTACAAGATTGGCTACCTGGAATGCGAGCTACAAAAAGGAATTGGGCGGCGGGCATGGTTGGCATGGACAACAGCGATAAAGTTCAAACTCCATCGACGCGTCCTCAGCCCTCAACTTCTGCGTTAAGTCTGAATACTGCTTATTTTTTACTAATTCATACTATACCACTATCACCCGCATAATCCTTCATAGCTTTAGTCGTATTAGAGTTTAGTATTCAATTCTTCTCCTTGTCATTCCACCGCTCTTGAGGTCTCCCACGACGCGTCTGACGCGACTTGGACGCGGCTCAGGGAAAGCATAGCAGCATGATGGTGGAGTGCAAATATTGCTGACAGATCGAGACAGAACTGCGTCTTGGCATTTTGCATTAGAGGATCCATTTGCACTGCGCACTCCGGCATGTATATAACCTCTTGAATTCTGGATAGAGCACCTCTGGATTATTTCTTAAGGTAGATTACAATGTATACTACTTGACCACTCTTGCCCAAAGGGATCCAGCGCGAACTTGTGGTCGTAGAATTTCGTTTCTGCGAAAGAGTGCCAAATATTTGCACATCTAGCGCAGCGATAGTACAGGTCCTGCTTAGAAGTAAGTTCTCAAGTGCGAAGTGTTCTCAAATTTAGAAGTATATAGTATCTGGATCACTAGCTTTCAATTTGCGAGCGCTGTAGAATCCTTACGCTTCATTTCAAGACTAGCGAATACATTGTTGTGCAAAAACAAAATAGTAGCTACCCTACAACTTTTGATACGTCGCCCACATTCCCATAAGCCGTGTTACGCCCCCAAAACTTGGGTTTATCCTGAAGGAGTTGAAAAGTGGGCTTGGGAAAGAAAAATACGTGGGCAGATCTGCCCGGAGTGAGGCCGCCCTTCTGCATGCCATCTGTAGGTTCCCATCTTGAAACTTGATGATATAGCTTGGACGACAGAAATATACACAAGTCCCCAGGGTGGTAGCTAATCACAAAGATGTTGAGTTGAGAAAGAATTTTCGAAGAGTGATTTACCTGAGCTTGGCATGGAGTTGAGGGATGATCATATAACCACCTGTATAGGCACCAAATGGGATGCTGATAGAAAAGCCTGCATCTGCTTTATCCTTATGCATCCTAAGTTGAAGCTTCCATACTACAGCACGGCCCAGGAAGGGCCCAGGATCTTCATCTGCGAACCAAACTCCCGCTTCAAAAGCCTCCTGGTACTTTTCGTACTGCTCCGGAAGGAGCGTCTTGACGACGAGGCCGAGGAGTCCTGCTATCTCCTTTGTGGCTGTGTAATACGCTCTGGTCGCTGCCACGCCTGAAGAAGACTCGTGGATGTCCGCCGATAGGTAGAGTTTCTGCCGCATGAAATTGGTGAGGATGAGAAAGCCTTGAAAGTGCGGGACGTACATCGTGGTGTCCTTGCATTACCCACCCTTGGACGAGATGGTGTACTCCTCGCCGTTCCTCTCGGATACTTCCATCCTCCATCCTGTATTCCATAACACGGTCATCTCCTCCATCCCGGCGCTGCAGCCCATGCCGAGTCAGCTCGGGCGGGATTTTGGGCGGCAATTGGGAGCAAAGATCTTGGGTGGCCTGCCAGAGCCGCTCAAGTGCGGCTGGCTGTCAGAGACATCAGAAAGGGACTCTTATATACAACTTACAGACTTACTGGCAGACCATCGTGGACGTAACTGGCCCCTGGGTGATCGAGGCTGGTTCTCTCAGGAACATATTGAGCATCCAGATCTTCAGCCATCTGTAAACAACATGTGAATATGATATCTGGCCAAAGACAAGTGAAAAGACTTACCGGCTTCTCCGTGTTGTCATTCTTATCTCGCTGTCCAAGATAGAACAGGAGAGGCTCGTCGTCGGCGTCAACCCACTTCCCCGATATGACCTGAGGTAGAACGTCATCTCCAAGGTGTTTCCGCGCATATTCTGCCATGTTGCCTGGCGTTGATGGCTGCAGTTCGTCCAACCGAAACTTTGTTCTGAACGTAGGAGCGTACTTGTTGAAGCTGGCAAGTTTCTTCCCCATTTGCTCATGCAACCTCTGGCGAAGGATTTCTTCGCTGAGTTTCTTCTTTGCGTGCTGAGAAAAAGGAGACGTGAGATTGCCTTCAATGGGGGGTACGGCGCAGCGGGATCTGAGCGGGTCCAACTTTGCTTTCCGCTTTTTCTGGACAGGGTTAGCTCAGGCTGCGCTCTAAGAAGAGATGGAATTACCATTGCATCGTCATCCTCCACATCCAAGAAGTTGGGATCTGCGAGCAGATTCCCTGTTTCAGATTCAGAGCTAGAAGAGTCTGAGCGTTTGCGATTGAACGACATGACGGTTGATGAGATTCAATCTGATAAGCTAAGTGCGACAAAAATGACCCCTATCTGACGGTCACGACCATCACAGGTAATGGTACAAAAAAATGCGATCCTCCTCCACCTACACCATGAAGATCTTAGCCTGCCCCCACACCTGCGTCCACGATAGCAACCATATGTTAAAAACTGCTCGCGCCGTGGGACAAGACTCTGCCTCCAAGACCTGTCTCCTGTTCATAAAAGAAGGAGGCAGCCGTTTTCGAAAGCACCTCCCGAACAACCGGGTCCACCCAAAATGCACAGCTGAATGTCCGATGCACCACCTTCTATGCAAGAAGGATAATCCTTGCGTCAAGGGAAATGAGCCATGCCCCAAGCCTGTCAAACTTCCTGACGAAACTGTTGCACCCACGCGGCAACAGTGGGAAGAGAACGCCTATGGCTTCTACCTTTTCATTACGGAGGGGAAACTGAGCAATCAAAAGGCTCATCTGGACAATTTCAAGGCAGAATGCCCGCCCGATATCTACGAGCAGAAGGTGGTGGCTCGGCTGAATCTCAACACCAGCCGTTCTTCCTCCCCACAGCAGCCACCCGCAGCAGGCCCCTCTCACCTACCAATTTCCCCACCGCGCATCTCACTACCTCCCCAAGATCCCCTACACCTCTTTACCCCTAGGCCATCCCAGCTGCCACGACCCTCTAACGCAGAGACGCCCATCCATGAAACACGTTGGTTGACGCCCCGCAATCCACGCGACTTTGGCCTTGCTCGGGAACCCTCAGCCACGCCAACCCCCTGGCACGGCCACGCTCAACCTTCGCTTGTGCTAGAGCATGAAACGACCGCTTGGGCTGTCAGACCGGCATCCAGCCTGCCCAAGGTCCAACAGGTCGTTCCCTTTCCCAAGGCAAAGGACGGGCATAAAATCAGGGGCTTCAGGAGAAAGGTCCTTTGGTTGCCAAACTTTCGAAACCCAGTCTCTCGATTTTTTGAATACGAAGGGGATCTCTTAGGCTTCAAAAGGCTAGAGCATGTGGACGAGGAAATGGCAGAAATCCTTTTGAAGGCGTGGCCAGATCATTTTTCAGTGGACAAGCTGCGTGCGAAGGAGCTTGGAAATGCTTTGGCGAATGTGCCCTATGTGGTGGATGAATTTGTAAGCCTCCTTCCGCTCGTCCTCTCACCCAGACCTGACAAGTCTGCTCCAGTCAGCCTTGGCCATCGAGATGTGGGTTAGAAAGGATGCCTGGGACATTACGTTCATGGACATGGGACAGTGGATGCGTCTCGTGCTCAAAGGATCCAAGACTCCGGGTTGGATTCAACTCCAGTCCTTCGACCTGATTTGCGGGGGAATGGACTTCATTCTCGATCCTCTGTGAGTCGATCTCTTTCCTGCGGTGGTTCCGTGGCTCACGTTCATTCAGAGATCCCACCTACAGCCCGAACGCCATGCCGGCAAAGGACTTGGCTCCTTACTTGAATGGGTTGAGACATTTGAGCCAATCCGTCGTCTTTTTTCCCGACCCATTCCAGCTATGGTGGTTATCAGACAAAAGGAATATTCTTTTGTCTGTCGCTCACTGCTCTGTTGGCCTCATGGACGCCCTTGGCAAATTCCCGGCAGTATTGGGCTTCAATGACATGGAGGAACTGCGCCAGATGAACGTCGATCTCAATTCCATTGTGATCAAGCGAACTATGGGGGCAAGCTCAAGCCATGTCTGGAAGGTGGATGATAACAACACGGCAAGGCAAGTCTTGAAAAAGGTGAAGGACGACATGAAGAAGACGAAAAAGATGTGGCAAACAGTGAACTCGACCATTCCAAGACCTCACTATTTCATTCAACCGCTCATCCAGGAGATGCAGCAGAAGGGTGAGGTGAGGTGCTTTTTTGCTGGAGGCGAGTTGATCTACACGGTCGGCACGCGTGCGGGTGGGTCCCAAATGGTGTCCATGGAGCCTGTAAGCATCATCCCATTGGAGAAGCTACGGTGAGTGAGACACCTCTGAGTTGCTATCTTTTGTTCACGCATTATTTTCTCAGTGCTGGTGATGCGGACAATCAACGAACGGCGTCCATGATATCCAATCAGGAGGTGTTCGACATGTTGGATAGCAATGTCCCATTCTGGTTGGGTTCCCATGGCTTTGAGCGACTTCGTAGCTTCGCCACCAATATCCTCTACAAGTTTATCACGAGGCAGGAAGAAGATTGGAAGAAGGTTGGTGCGGGGGAAAGGAACCTTTGGTCCGACCTTCGGCTTTTTGCTAGGCTGGATATTGGTGTCTTCAGGACTGAAAATGGCCAATACTCCTTCTGGGTGAGCGAGATAGAGCCATGGATGGGTGCCTGCTTATTCACAAACACTGTGAACGATAAGAGCGATGTCTTGTATAGTACGGTGACGGCTGTATTAGAAGAACATGTCTTGCTTTGACAATTATAGCTTTATATTTTGTACTTTGTTCTTTATATTCATCCCTCTGAGCGGATTTGGCTGTTTCTTGCCTGCGCCAGGACGCAGTGGATAGGCTCCGGTTTTCCGGAGTCATTAGGCGCCCAGATTGACGGTCAATGGGCGCTTATTTGCTCGGGAATTCCGGTGCAACTGAGCAAGTGATCTCAGAGGTCGGTTCAGGGAAATATGCACAGAATATGGTGCTGAATACATTCATTTTAATGGAGAGGAACCTCAGACAATGGAGAATGCGTGAGAACCTCTGACGGTCATTGGCGCTTACTTGACGGTCAGGCTGACGGTCATGACGGTCATTGGCGCTTACTTGACGGTCAGGCTGACGGTCATCGGCGCTTACTTGACGGTCAGGCTGATGGTCATGACGGTCATGACGGTCAACTTGCCGGTCATGGAGAGTCACAACAGTCACTGGAGGAGTACTTACCAGTGTGCAGCGTGGTAGACACAGCCTGCGATGTCCTTCAGATGTCCCTAGCATGGCGTGGGTCATAACTGTCACTGACCGTCAATCAAGCGCCCATGACGGTCATGACGGTCAGACACAATTTGTATGCCTCATTGCTCACAAACGGGACCGCCGAACACCGTCAGACTTTGTAGAGTACATTATTAGTATGTATACATGGGATATATGCAACAAGATTTGAAGAATTCCATACTTGCAAATTAGGTTTAACCTAATAAAGTGGCGTAAGATGTATATAGGCATGAAACTAAGGATGGAAAACGTCCAAGCAAGTTCATCAAGCCAAATGTCTTGCGGGCATTCCAAGAGGAGTGGTTGGAGTCGGTGCCTGCCGGTCTGTATGGAGGTGGGTGTCTGTTCTGGCACCGAGTTGAATACTAAGGATTGCGGTAGATGCAGTGAAGTCTAAGGATACAGACCCAGAGCGGGATTCCTGGGCTATTGTGGAAGAATCAGAAGATGGTATTCCCATGCTCCCAAATCTTCCAGCAGGCGCCAGGAGCGAAGCAATTGTTAGGGTGTTCCGTGAATATGGGAATTTGGTGGCAGGTAGGCACTTGTCATTGGGATAAATTCCAAATACTGACAAACAGTGGAGATATGGACTCTGACGGCAAAGTGAAGAGATTACCGTGGCTTCGTCTCTCACAGGATAACGAGGCATATATTTACCCAAAGTCTTTGATATCTGGGGTACACTTTGGGGAACCAACAAAGATGCCTATTGCCGATGTTCGCCAATATTATATGCACTTTCTGCGCCGCCAGGATAAAGGAACCATGGGTCTACGTCTCCGAGAAGGTTGGGATACTCTGTCCAAGGAAAGCGAGGTGGAGAAAGGTGAAGGGAAAAGGCGAAGGAGTTCAGTGGTGGAAGTCAGAACAAGCAAGCGTATCAAGACTCCATCTGACACAATGATGGATGTGGATGGTGATGTGGATGGTAAAGGAAGCGCAATGGACGTTGACAAGAATGGCGGAGGAAAGGATGTTCCAGTGGGCATGCTAGCGCCAAGCCAGGTCTCCGACGAGGACCGCATCATCTTTCTGAGATCTCTCTCGACAAACGGTGATTATCAAGCCATGATCAGTTGGCTGAGCCAGTGCAAGGTTAGTAGTTCCTAGATGAATCAGTTGGATGGTTGGCTGATTGTATTATAGCAAGGGCAAGTGTCCATGCGGTCTAACCAATGCCCGCCAACATGGGGCAGCTGGTCTTTGAAAACACCACATCTACCAATGGAGTTTTACGCGCAGTCCAAGTCCAACAAAGAACGTGAAAGTTTCGCAGCAGCAAAGGCATACCTCCTACAGGACCCACTTCCCCATGTTGGCCTTGGTGATGTAGTTGGGCCATATGGGCGAGTCGAAACCACCGTTCTCATTGTTGGTCTCATGCTGCGTGACATGGCCAAAGTTTGTTTTCTGGAGCCTGGTAGTGATGAGGCCCAAAGTCTTCCTGGATACATGCAAGATTCTTCTTTCGCAATCAAGGAGTGGGAGGAACTGGGCGAAGTTTGCAGCGGAATTAGGAACAGCCTGCGGAAATGGTAAGCCATTAATTTCTTAGTTCAACTTGAATTTGAATTTAATTGGTCCGTACTTAGGGAGGAAGACCAGATAAAGCGCGGGCAGGCCAAGAATGCCGGCCCTAAAGCCAAAGACGCCGGCCCTAAAGCCAAAGACGCTGGCCCTAAAGCCAAAGCCGAGCTGAAAAGGGATTGGATCGGGAAAGCATCAAGGATTCCTAAAGATCTGTTAACTCTGGCTAGTTCATGTGGTTTACTCCGTGAGGATGCTCACATCTTTCAAAGCTTCGGGGCAGATTGGAGGGCAGTGGTTGATAATTATTGGGCACTGGAGAAGGCATTATTAGGGAAGGCTGTTGACGGGGATGGGGTGCCTCATCATGTTGAAGGATTACCAACTGCGGTGGATGTCTGGGTTGATGCTTGGCAAGAAGAAGGTTTGTTTGATGTGGATGGCTTGATAGGTGATGCCAAGTTTGGTGAAGATATGTGGAAATGGTGGAAGAAGCAGAAGGATGCAGATAAAGAGGTTCGTGAAGAAAAGGGGCTGGATGGACTCTTGGAGCAACCACATCTCCAGCGTGGTGGTAGGGGACTGTTGGTGATGTTATGGGCGGTCAATGTGTGGGGAAAGGGTGTGGTGAGGCGTCAAAAGCCTCAAGGAGCAGAGGCCCAACAATGTGTCACTGTCTGCAAGGAGCTCCGCCTGCTTTTTATTGAGCTCTTGAAAGCACCAGCTTTGTGAGTGATATTCATGGGGAATCAAGTCAAGGTAGCTGATATATCTCCTAGAGGTGGACGTACTACCAGAGCCCGGTAATAACACATGGCGATGTAATGTAAATGTCTTGTGCTCAAATATGCTCATTTTCATGGTGTCTCAATTTGCGGGAATGTGTGTATTTTATCTGCGCCGAGAGTCTCAGCACATGGATATTCCATGTTTATCCCCACCGAGAGTCTCAGCGCATGGATATTCCATGCTTATCCCCACCGAGAGTCTCAGTGCATGGATATTCCATGTTTATCCCCACCGAGAGTCTCAGTGCATGGATATTCCATGTTTATCCCCACCGAGAGTCTCAGCGCATGGATATTCCATGTTTATCCCCACCGAGAGTCTCAGCGCATGGATATTCCATGTTTATCCCCACCGAGAGTCTCAGCGCATGGATATTTCAGATTCACCTGCTGTCCCCTTACCAACTCAAGTCTATCCACCCTGGGAGTACCAGTGGATGGATATTCAGCTCCTGTAGTCAGTTTATCCCACCCTGGAATTTTCCGCAGGATAAAGTTTACTGGAACTGGGAGTCTCAGAACAGATATACTCCAGCTCACCTGGGTGCACCAGGGACAGATATATCCCGGCCGGGTCCAGCTTGCCCTGGGAGTACGGGGGGGGTGTAGTTTCTATCCGTCTGGGAGTACCAGACAGTTTACACTGAGGTATGTGAATGCTTGAGCCTCTGCGTCGCTTCATACCTTGTGGGGGATATTCATCATCGTCACTGGAGTCACCTTTTGAGTCCGGGATGTCCATCAGCCATTTTGAAATATCCTCTGTCGGGGGCGCGTCCCACGCCCTGTAGATAAGGGCAATTTTGTCAAGAATTGGCCAACGTTCGAAAAGCTCAGCCCGCATCTCAGCGGCGAGCCCGACAAGTTTTGAGCCAAACTCGTAGATTGCAAATTTTGGGTGGATATGGCATTGAAGGGGTGGCAGCTGGTCGAACGGAAATACATGTGTTGTGAAAGTAAGGTTGTCGGGCTCGTGTCCCAGCTGGCGGTGAATGCCAATGGTTTCCATGCCTGGATGAAGCGGGATGAGTCGGTATGAGAAGACCCTGTCCTATAATACGCTATTGAATCAGAGGCAATAAAGCAAAAATACTTGGATGTACTTACGGGGACTTCAACAGACCCCCTTTGATAGTGCTCCTCTTCGTCAATGTTGTTCGCATACTTGTTGATTATATCGTCGGGTGGCAGCAACCCCCAACGGTGATTGTCATGAAGGCCGTGCAGAGAAGATCCAGCTAAATAATCGCATGATGTCATTAATCCTGAGATATCAAGGTGAAAGAGCCTGGGTTACCGAGCAAAATATTACGCCTCGTATCCAGGTCCAGGGTTGAATGTCTCAGCCCCCAGTACCACTCAAGATTTGTCATCTACGATGATTGAGTGAGTTTGCTAGTCGCAATGACTAATCTGGAGACATACATTGTCGGTGAACTTTGTAAAGCTTCGTGGTATAACATGGCAGTATTCAACCTCCCGAAACTTTAGGCAGTTTTCGATGAGGCAGCGGCCTTGATTGGGATCAACAGAGTCAACTCTGATTTTAGTGCCCCGTGAGGGCACCCAAGGCGGGATTCTGGGGTCTTTTGCTGGCTCATGAATGGTTGATACGAGGATGGGTGGGTCAAATCTATCCTCGATGCCAAACGTGTCACACATGCACTGATCTTCTCAAGCCTCAAGGAAAAAGCAAAAACATGACATAAGCATCCAGCCACACTAACTACAAATCGAAAGTACACGCGGACGATGCAGCCCAATCAGATATTCTCTTCCGGGTCCATCCACTTCTGTCACTGCGTCGGTCGTGACATAACAAAGCATGAGCATAAAGTCGAGCGCGCTTCTGTGAAGACATGGACAGCTCATCAAGGCTGGCAGACCTTTCCCGTTTTGCAGATACCCTTGGACGTGGGCGTATCGGGATAGTACCTTCGCTGATTCCGCCGCCATAGCCTGAGTCTGACGTGCTTCTAGACTCTGAAAGAGACGCGAAGGATTCGTGATCGCAGGCAACCGCCGGAACGGATACCATCCAAGCACGATGAACGGACATCAATGTCTAAAGGATGGGCCAATGAAGGAGGAGCTCTTTGCGTCGATTCTGATCGACCAAACCCAGTTTATAACCAAGGGCAGCGATTGCGAACTTGGGATGAAGGTGCGACTCGAGGTTCTGAAGCTCTGAGAATGGATGGACGGATGTGATAAAGCTACTTGGTGTAGGAGGATGAGGGGTCGGATGATCATGCTGGTGTAGAATGCCCATAGACTCAATGGCCTTGGAAAGTGGAAGGAATCTATATGTGAAGACGCCATTCTGGAGAAGAGATCAGCACGGATAAGAGTCGGATAAGCTCAAGTACGCACTTGTACAGTGTCTCCCTTAGGCCGGCTTGCAAAACCAAGACTAAGTCCTCGGGCATAGTGATGAACAATGTCATCTGATGGGAGTAACCCCCACTTATTCTCTTCATATAGACGGAGGAGCGAAGAACTGACTATGAGACCAATCAGTCTCAGGTGAAACGTATGGAAGCTCATGAGGAGGAGAAACTTACTTGGAAAGACGTTGTACCTGGTATCAAGGTTCAGGGAGCCGTGCTTCATCCCCCAGAACCACTCCAGAGACGACATCTACAACATCGGGACATGAGGCCAGTCCAATAAGTCAATTTAGTCAAAGAAGGGATGACTTCTACGATTCGTTCATTCCGCAACAGATATGTTGGAAGGAGGTAACAATGCTCGACAGCGAGATCTTGGCGGTTCTCGATGAGACACCGTTGACTGTTTGGATCAACACGGCCAACAAGTTTCTTGGCATCTTCTGAAGGTTTGTCGTCATGGATATACCGTCTCGACAGCATGGTGCAGGGCGAATCTGAACCTCCAGTCATCAGTGTTGCCAAACTTTGACCAAACTTGCATCAACAGAGCCCAATTCATCCTCGGACTGAAGAACTGTACTGCTCAGAGTTTGGTTTCATGATCTACTATTTCCACCATCCGACTAACTGAATTTACCTACTAACTCAACATCGATACAGTCACTCCCGCATTCTTCGGTGCCGGCATGCTTAGCCGTTTGAACCGTTGCAGCTTCCGTATGTTCTACACTCGCCCTGGACGCCCACAGCAAACTTATCTTGGGCTGCTATAGCCCTTTTCTCACCAGCAACGATTCCCTCAGCTTTCCTAACAGATGTCGACCGCTCATCGCTGCGAGCTGCCGTCGTCTACACTCCCTCTGCCTACACAGTATACGACAAAGGCTCTGCTCTCGCTCGAAAACTCGCCCTCCACCTCACGTCCTTGCGCCGTTGAGCTCAGCCCGCCTCCAAGATGACCTCCACACCACAGCCTCCTCTAACTAACACCCGCCTTGTGCAACTGGATAGCTATCGGTAGGCGATGACTATCGTCACTGACACCGTGAGTCTACCTTACCGATAGTAATACAGGGTGACTCATCTCACCACACTGCCACCATCATCCACTCTGACCTCGTCGCTCAGCTGAGAAGTAATGTGTAAGAAGCATCCGAAAATCTGCAAATGCAAGTTGCTTACCTGTATAGTGGTCCAGGCACAGCTCGCATCTTTACCAACCAACCGCCCTCAATTCTGTTCTGTCCTCGCCAACACAAACAAGTTGCTTCCTCGCACCATCCACTCGGCCACGCAGTGTGCCAAATAACGGTGCTGCGTTCCTGCTTTCCGTCAATGAGCTTTGAGTTTGGTCACTCCATGCTAGCTCCAAAGCCATCTGCGCAGAGCACCAGACTGCGTCCCTGCCCCTCTGATCATCTTCCAGCCACCCATGTCGTCATAGCTTGGCTGTGCTTTTGTGCACTCGTGGATGCAAACGATCGAGCGATGCTTAAGAGGTTTGCATCCCAGCTTGTCGATAAACACCCCACGAATGACGGGTCGCCACCATTGCCCAATAGCCCCACCTTAAATCGTTCACACTGTCACGAGCCCAAACGAGCATTGGGTCCAATTCCTCGTGCGCGAGATCGTCGACCCAGCATGACAATAAGACTCGGCCTGGGACTCGCACTTTGCGAGTGCCGCGTCGTTGTTGTTGACTCTGATTCGAGGTGAAGGGCGTAGGCCACCTTCTGGGCCACGCCAGATACCGCACATCCCGATTACACCACTCGCTTGAGCGCCGCAAGACCTTTTGGATCTTCACTGACAGGCATGCCAATGCCAACCTCCTAGCCCGAGGGCTTACGAGATGCGGGTCCATTGTAATGAGACATGGATTATAAGCAGTGATGGGGATAATTTACGGCCAGAGAGCGCTGGTTGGAATCGCGAGAGGCAGCGGTAACGCGTCGATAGGTGGTTGTAGAGAGGAAACGGGTTGGGAGTGAATGAACAGTGATTGACGCGAGGCGTCGTGCTTCGGAGATCAGGCCTAGACAGAAAGTCGAGAAGGGAAGACATGGCTCTTAGCGTGTCAAGAGGCGTTAGGATCGAACCTCCTTCGGGGCCCAAACCTCTTCCAAGTTAGCCTCATAGGATTCGGCACTCAGCTGGGTGAGGGCCGCATTGAGGAAGGGCGGGCGACTAGGAGGAAAGCTCTGGGAGGAGCAGTGGCATCAGAGTAAGAAAAAAGGGTATTGGGTTAATCTGACCTGAGAGCGAGGCGAAGCCTCGACCAGATCAAAGCGGGCTGGGGGGCTGGGGGGATGTATCGGACTGATGAGATTCTATCGAGTCCTCGCGGCGTAGACGTGGGTAGAAGAAAAAAGGTGTCATGACAGGGAGACACTTGAACTCCTTCCGCGGGCGGCGGCGGCGGCGTGCCCCATCGTCAGATCCGTCGCTGGAGAGCTCCCGTGCCAACTGTGGTGGTTTAAGCGGTATACGTGTGATTTTCGTGAAAGAGTTCGGCGTTGCGGGGAGCTTTCGTTGAAGTCCCGCCTTCGGCGAAGACGTCGGGTCTGGTAGTGTATTTGGTTGCAGCTGTGCTAGTGGAGGTGGTTAGGATTGCGAATTTGACAATTGTGTTTCCGGCACGTTCCATGTGAGGTCCGGGGCATCTTGTCTACTATAAACACGAGGCTCTGGAGATTGTGGAGTGCGCTTCGCCTAGGATACTTGGGGTTCGTCTAGCACTAACTCCAGCGCAACCATACTTCAGTCCCGTCGTCGGCGGAGTATGGGCTTTGGGATTGATCGGAATCGGAGTGCACAGTCGGCATACGGCCTCAGGCCTCAACGCCAACGGAGCAAAGTTTGACCACAAGTCGACGAGCTACTTAGGAGTGATAGCAGTACTTAATTAGTGGAACAAAGTAAAGGTGTCAGCGCAGTAGAGTAGATACAGGTTAAAAATCGTGGAACGCGGCAACAGATGGTTGGAATCGCAAGTATATTCAGAGAAGAATGCGAGCGATTGAATATCTGGGGATGATACAATATGAAGGTCAACGGGACGCCAGTCATTCCGCCTGGGGGTGAGGTACGGGACTCTGGGAGGTGTGCACCTCCGAGTGCGGCAAGGCAGCGTACCCTGCGCGGGCGGCGCATTGACTCCTCCTGAAAGACGTGGGACGCGTTGCGAGGGGCGGCGCACCATCAAACAACTCGATGCCTCTGTCATGGGAGTTTGTATGACTCTTAAGCGTGGAGAAAGTCAAGATCGACAACTTAGCACATAGAGCGAGCATACATACACTGGAAGGGTACTCACCACGAATCTCAGGAGCTCCCTCGATCGAAGCAACGACCTACAAAAACGAAAGCTTTCAGCCAGCCACAACCAAATGATACCGAAACGCAGGACATACCGACTTGATAGTATTCCCGACGCCATCGCAGCAAGGTCTTATCCTCATTGAGTCAAACAAGAGCTGCTCCACCTCCGATGTAGACCCAGTGTACTCTCTCATTTCATGAGAGTAAAGGAAGCCGAACCAAAAGATCGATGAGAGGATGCAGAGACATTGGGAAGACGTGGTGTGGATGTCGTCAAAGTGCTGCGTGCGCCGCACACCTCCCAAGCATACACCTAGAGAGAACCACGTCGACAGATAATTCGAAACCAGCCCGATAAAAGTAATTGTAGAGTCCACAAGGAAAGATAGCGTTAATATGAGAGTGGAACTGTGGAAGAGATGTCGGAGAAACGGTAAAGCGCCTATCAACTTTTTTGATGACCAGGGTCTGGCCAGCGCCTGATCAGGACTTGATCAATGGCAGCCCCGCATCTTATCTGTCTTGGTCAGATCCATCGGCCCGGGTCAGTCAAGTCCAAGTATGGGGTGCCCCTGATCAAGGACAATGAAGTTGATCGAGGTTGATCAAGTGGTCCGCTCGGCATGGCTGAGAAGCCTGATATCGAGCCCCGATGATAAAGAACGAACCCGCGTCCATACCATTGGTAAGTGATTACCAAAAGCGTAGGATTCCATTTGCTAATACACATCAGATGTCTTCCCATGCACGCGCTGATGGATGTTCAAACGTCCACGGTGCTTTCTGTTCTGTACATTCACCCTCGTCCCCCGCCCTCTTCCTTCTACTTTGCTCCCAAACACCCAGAAAGAAGTCAGGTATGTTCCAGTACTCCTTCCACACTACCCATTGACACCATTACAGGTCTTTGTGTTCACAGCATCCCAAGCACGCCAGCCGACGTGAGCAGACATTAGCAGCCATCGAGCACCTGCTCGCTGTCCCCCCTTGCTCCCATTGTTGCCCCATTGAATTGCCCTCTTGCCCTCACCCGTCGCCTCGTCGTCCTACCCTCGCCTGTTCCCCCATTTACCCGTTGTTGCCTGTTCGTCCCCACCGTCGCCCTGTCTCGCCGTCTCGCCGTTTCCCTGTTTCGCCGTCATCCCGTCTCGCCGTTTCCCCGTTTCGTCGTCGCCCCGTCGCCCCGTCTCGCCGTTTCCCCGTTTCGTTGTCGCCCCGTCTCGCCGTTTCCCTGCCTCGCCGTCGTCGCATCTCGCTGTTTCCCCGTTTCGTTGTCGCCCCGTCTCGCCGTCTCGCCGTTTCCCTGTTTCGCCGTCATCCCGTCTCGCCGTTTCCCCGTTTCGTCGTCGCCCCGTCGCCCCGTCTCGCCGTTTCCCCGTTTCGTTGTCGCCCCGTCTCGCCGTTTCCCTGCCTCGCCGTCGTCGCATCTCGCTGTTTCCCCGTTTCGTTGTCGCCCCGTCTCGCCGTCTCGCCGTTTCCCTGTTTCGCCGTCATCCCGTCTCGCCGTTTCCCCGTTTCGTCGTCGCCCCGTCTCGCCGTCTCGCCGTTTCCCTGTTTCGCCGTCATCCCGTCTCGTTGTTTCCCTGTTTCGTCGTCGCCCCGTCGCCCCGTCTCGCCGTCTCCCCAATTCCCTGTTTCGCCGTCGTCTCGTCTCGCCGTTTCCCTGCCTCGCCGTCGTCGCATCTCGCTGTTTCCCTGTTTCGTCGTCGCCCCGTCTCGCCACCTCGCTGTTTCCCTGTTTCGCCATCATCTCATCTCGCCGTTTCCCCGTTTCGCCGTCTCGCCGTCTCACTCTCATAGTCCCCTTGCTCCCATCGTTGTTCCCCGCCCCCACCACATCGTCAGGCTTGCAGAATGTCCGACTTGGCTGCAACTACAGGCTCAGTAGCATGCACCATATGCGGTGGCCTCTACAAGCAGAGGGGGTTGAAGAAACATATGGCCACCTGTAAACTGAAGAAGACCAGCCGAGCAAAAGACAATGAATTTCTGGCAAAGGAACGGCTTCGCGCGGCGCAGGAAATTCTAAACAGCCGTAAAGGGGATCGAGGTGAGTACATTAACCATTGGAAATGCTCAGCTTGGGTCTCATGGATGTAATGAAGCCTCGTCAGCGTCGCAGGTCACCACGCCACCACATCCACCTTCCCCGACATTTACTGCTCAAGCACCAGAGCCCCTCAGTTCCCCTCCCTCTCCACCACCATCTTCTCCCTCACCGCCACCACCAGCCCTGGACTTTGACGACACTGGGGCTTATAGTGATAGCAGCCATGGTTCGGCTCCTGTATCTCCTATAGATGAAGGTATGGTTATTTGCACCTTTGACTTAGTTAAATCTCATATTCTTGATTCTGTAGGTGAACAGGGGCCTCAAATGGATGACATCAAGTGCGAATATCATCCATCAAGCCAACGTCCGGCATCGATTGACCGTTTTCATGAATACGGCCACAATCTCAAGGTGCGAGTTGACCATATCATTGACGATGAACCATGGCGACCTTTCCGGACTCGCCGTGACTTTGAATTCGCATCTATCGCCATTACTGAGTCACTAAATGAGAAGACTGTTGATGTTCTTCTTGAACTTGCTTATGGTGCTGTTGGAAGGGATCCCAACCGTGGTGTTTTGACACTGCAATCATACAAGGAGATGATGAACATTTGGAAGCTTGCTGCGGACAAAATGCCTGGGGTGTGTCTCTCTTAGATGTATATATATATGTATATGTTGCTCAATAATATCCTTGTCAAGTTCACAAAGCACATCGTCTCTGATATGTATAAGGGTAATCAGTTGAGCTATGATGTGTGGCGACGCCCTGTTTGGGACTGGGTCATGAAGCTCGTACAAGATCCCTCTCTTGCTCCTCACTTTGAATGGGACGCAAAGCGGTTGTATAAGTTCAATGGCGAGTCTTGGATACGGTTCTATGATGAACTTGTCACTGGCGATCTTTGGTGGGAGCTTCAGGTGAGTCTAATGTAAGCCACCATTCACTTTGCTAATGAATAACAAAACTCTACCCTAGTCAACCCTACCTGATGGTGGAAAGCCACTCATCTTAATCATATATGCTGACAAAACCCGGCTTTCGACTTTTGGAACGGCTAAAGGTTATCCTGTCATTGCCCGAGTTGGCAATCTGAACATTGATATCCGTAATGGTGAGGGACCAGGTGGTGGGTTTATGGTTGGATGGTTACCAGTGGTGAGTAAAGTGGTTTTAGATGTTGTCCACCGCTAATACACAATATGTAGATTGAGGAGTTGGCGTCCGAGACACACAAAACAAAATGGACAAATCATAAAGCCACCATATACCACCTTGCAATGGGGGTTATCTTGGAGGATATTATCACTCACTCTCATACTGGGTTTGCGGTGAAATGTGGTGATAGTATTCAGCGGACCTTGTATCCCTGCATTCCCATAAAGTCTGCTGATTATGAGGAAGTGTACGTATTCTCATTATATCTGCTATTTGGCCTTGCTAACTTATTGCTTTAGCTGTGTGATGACATTGACAAGGGGGACTGGCTCCTACTTCCCTTGCCCCGTTTGCTTGGTCCCAGATGATAAGTTGGCCATCCACAATACCACTTATCCACTTCGTACCCAAGCTACTATGAAGAAGATATACAACGATGCCATGGCAATGAAGACCGTGGATGAATCCAATAATCTGCTCAAGAAATATGGTTTACGTGGCATTGATGTGAGTGATCTTTACCACCCAAAGTATTGTTATTGACCCCTCCGTAGAATGTATTTTGGAAAATCGCCAACTCTGATCCTTATCGCAGTACCTCATTTGACTGCTTGCATACATTTGATGGAGGATTATTTGATGATCATCTCTTCAAACAAATCCTCCTTCATGTCACTGCTCTTGGCCGGAAGTCTTTAACAACTCTTGATAATCAGTTTGTTTATTCATTTATATATTATTCTCCGCCTCTGATAATGAAGATTTTATCAATAGAATGATGGCCTTTCCTCGATGGAGTGGTCTTAACCACTTCAAGGCAATTACTACATTGTCATTCAATGATGGCTCCAAGAGTGAAGATATATCAAAGGTGAATCATGCTAGCTAATTCTCTATATGGTGCTAACACAATGATAGTGTATTTTATTTGCAGCCCACAATATTCTCACCCGGCAAGTAGATGCTGCAGGGTATATCCTTCTCAAATGCATGCGGTGTTATATCAACTTGCGGATGTATGCTGGGCTTCAGGTTCATACTTCTGAGACCATTTTGGCCGGTCGACATGAAGTCCAACAACTGTCAATACTTCTCCAGGTATGTTTTTTATAATAAATGTATAACCGAAACTAACAACATCAAGGAGTATCAAGCAAAGACAAAGCCAGAGTTCCACAAGAATTGGAACTTTCCAAAAAACCATCTCTACGTCCATTTGTTTGATGATATTGAACGGAAAGGTGCGACTCGCAACTATAGCACGAAGCCATATGAGAAATCCCATGGTGGCTTGAAAACGACATACCGTAGGCGAACCAATTTCAAGAATATTGCACCTCAGGTGAGTAAGATTCAATATTATCGTGTTATTACTATATTACTGATATTTGCAGATCTTGTTGATTGACCATCTGAAACAGGTTTCTGAATTCATATGGGATGAAATCAATGTTCTTGATGCCTCAAGGGAGGCAGTTTTGGCACACAGGGATGAGGAGGATGAAGATGATGGTGATGATGTTCAACCACCTTCTGGACATTATAGGCTTGGTTCACGTTCAAAGCCCATCACACTTGCTGAGGTTGAAGCAAACCATCAAGCAGATGCAGCATTCGAAAGGTTCCGATTACGCCTTTCAGAATTTATCAACAGGGAGTTGGATGTGGAGAAACAGCCAGGATATCGGTATCTCCGAACTCCAGGTGACCAGCTTACAAAGGTATGTCTTCAACTATACATGGAATTCATATCTCAAAATTTCCAAGATTCACCCTGGGAAATATTTGACCATCAACTATGAGTCAACTGTTGACTGGCGGCAAGATACCAACTTGCTTCGGTGCAATCCAAAATTCCAAGGAGCACCACGATACGATCACGTTATAATCAAGACTGCACGTCCAACGACACTTGGCGCAGACATCGTTGCGCAACTTTTGATGGTGTTCTCAATTACAGTGGATGAGGCCACATATGATATTGCACTTGTGCATCCTCTTGACCGACCCTCTGGTGTCAGGCAGCAGAAAGACATTGACCTGCAATTGCTTCGTCTCAGAGGGCGACCCCGGAAATCTGCAGAGTTTGTCTTTTTATCCTCCATTATACGAGGTGCACTTGTAGTTCCTGACTTTATTCAGCAAGGAGACTATTTCCTTGTAGATACAGTTGACGGTGATATGTTTCTTAGGTATCGGTTGATTAAATAATTGAAATTTTTATCATTACACTATTTACGTCATCTGAATGTGCATCTTTTATTGAATTTGGATGTAGAGTCTGAGCTTGTTGCACATCGAGCATCACTTGTGAAGGGGCGTAGTATTAAGTGAAAAAGAAAGATTGTGTGGTAAGGTAACCGACAATACAATAATCATTACTGTTAAATTAGCCGACATTGTTCGCTTACTTGGAGCGCTCGGACAAGGCACGCCTAATACCGATCACAGTTTACCACCTCGAACTACGGCAAACACAGCAAACGTAAGTATTTGTATTAGCACTCCATCATCGTGCACTTGCCTCGTTCACCGACACCATACATGCATGCGTGTTTGTGACACAACAAATTAACCATGCCTTCAGGTACGACATCTCACCTGCGGCGGCAACCAGCCAACACCTGCACGAAGACGTATTGAGGCCTCACGACTACGGCCCACCTTGATTGTGGCGCACTGCATGCTGCAGCTGTTCCAAATTAGCCAGACGTAATATCAGCTATAAAAGGTACAGTGAGTTCCCTTTAACTTCGCCACAGAACTTGTTGCGCAGATTCAGTCCACTCCACCCAGAAGATCCACGTTCCGAGTCCCGCATGCCGCACGACGAGTCTGATTCTGATGTGTCCGATGGGTCACTCGAAGTCGACCTCAGGCTGCCTGGTCCCGACGCGAGCCCCAGAACACTTCGTAAGGCACGTACTCCTCTTCGTGTTGATTTCCTATATTGACTGATGATTATCCTACAGCGGCTCGAGGAAATGCAGCTACAATTGGCGGCGCTTGTAGTCGATAAGGACAAGGCAGCGCGCGACAATGCCACTCTCGTCGCAGAGAATATGGACAAGCGCGGACGAGCTAAGAGAAGTGCGGTGCTCACCATTCCGGATAGCAACGAGGCGAGAGAGCTAGGCAAGAAGCTCGCAATCATGTGCGAAGCTTGGTCCGACTCAACCACTCTCTTGAAGCCGCGCCCCGACCTTGATCCTGACTCCGAGGAGCGCTATGTGTCTTTCGAGACATACAAACTTGGGATCACCTCCGCCATCTACGATTTCATACCTGCGAAGTATCACTCCTTCCTCCAGGCACGAAGTGACTGGTGCAGCTTGGTGAGTCTCTCATTATAGTGCTGAATATGATAGCTCACATTTCATTTAGTTGCGCAGAAAGCAGGGAGAGGGTCGGGCAGACGCCCTCAAGTACATCAAACGGGCGGCTCCTCAAATCTTCAAGGACTACGGAATACCCGCGAGGGACT
Organism: Pleurotus ostreatus; assembly: GCF_014466165.1. NCBI lineage: Eukaryota > Fungi > Basidiomycota > Agaricomycetes > Agaricales > Pleurotaceae > Pleurotus > Pleurotus ostreatus. The sequence goes on along the minus strand of NW_023503161.1, from coordinate 3,124,681 downwards.
GGACATCCCCGACAACCCGCGCCGACTCCACAATCATTCAGTCCCTCCTCAAGTTTCCGGGTGACAAGGAATACCCCGAAGTCCCGCCTCTCGTTTACCCAGATCTCGTTTCGAACCCAAGGAAGGTGTTCTGCAATCCTATCCTTGGCCGGGTGCGTGTTCGCTTTGTTAACGGTTACTCATCCTGACGACCTGCAGATTTTGCGAGTCATCCTCTTCGGTATAGCCTCGCTTGATAAGGCAACGGTGCAGACATCGACGCTGGGGAAAATGTGGGGTATCAACGAGCTTACGCCCGGGTCTCTGGCATTTGCGGTGATTGCGGTACGTTGTCCATCGTTTTTTGCTGTTGTTCGAGTACTCACATGATATTACTATCAGGCTATCTATGTCTTGTCTCCTGACTCATCGTTGAACGAAACGGGCCTCGTGAGCCTGATTCCTTACCGCAAAATCTACTACAAGATCAAGGGTACTCTAGTGCTACACCCCGACTCCCCCCCCATTCGCAAAGCATTTCGTCTACATGCAGTAACCGTTTTCGAAGGAATCACCCACTCGAGCACGGTGGGATCCGGTACGACAGCGCCAGCGGAGTCTCAACACGGTGTCCACTCTCTTCGTGACGCCCTCCGCGATATCGAAAGCTCGGACGACGAACCTTACGATTACGATGGCAGCCAGAACCCCAATGATCCATATCCCGAGCCCCCGAGACCGCCGGCAGCTGAATACGAAACGTTCAATCTTGACAATGTTATCGACAGTGACATAGATGATTCCGACCCGACGCCCGCAGCTGCAGACAATGGGGCGCCTCCAATTGAACCCTTCATCGATAACCCTCAGCTCAAGGTAGCCTCTGCGAACTTGTCAGCCACCAGGCGAGGTGGAAAGAAGGTGGCACGCGCAGGGCGAGGCCGAGGCAAGGGAGCTGCAACACAGGGCAATGAGGAGCCAGCAGCTGCGCCGCAACCCCGCCGTGTAAGTCACCGTACGCGCTCGTAGCCTTTTCGTAGCCTTTTCGTAGCCTTAGTCTCACTCTGTCCCCCCAATTGTGTCCCCCATTGGCCTGCAATTCAGTGTTTTTTGGTATAGTATGGGTTGCCCTTGTATCATATTTATGCGTGATAAGGAAATAATAATGGTGATTATAGTGTAGTGGTATAGTGTAATAATAGTTGGTACTATAGACTTGGGCAGGTCCTAAGTTCGATTCCAGCTCTGGCAGGCGCTGATCAGTGGAATTAATAATGACCACGCAATTAAGCGCTTGATCTTTTTATGTACTGATGATCAAATAATAGATTCTTGGAACTGATTGATCAAATCTTATCACGATTCTCCGGGTGATCATATCTTATCACTGGTGGGATACTTGATCACCTGACTCCAAATCTTTTCCTGATCAGCCGCTTCCAGCTTGATCAACTTTGATCCACTTAAAAGCCCGACGATAAGGCAATGATCAATCAATTCTCGCTTGATTACATGATATCCCCTGATCGTCAAGGATCAGGGGCTTTGGTTTTCTCCGACAGATACGTGACATGTGATGACTACACAGGGAAGAAAAGGTTGAGAGGGTAGAGGTGAAAGTGAATGACCGACGGTAAATCGCAGAGGGGTGAAGGAGACGAGCTGGCACAGCTTTGACATAGAGAATGCCGACTTGAGGTCCTGCGCGGGTAACATCAGCCAAGCTCGCGCTGGATGATCTCCCAAGCGATAACCACGCTCCCTCCGCCCGCACCACCCACATCGCGCAACGAACCCAGGCTTTCATTATCGTCGTAACAAGGACCGTGGCTTTCGCTAGCGGCTAGCCACGCAACACGCGTAGGAGTTAAAGCAGGCAGATTGATCGGTGCGCGACCACATTTTCTTGACATTCCTCTCGTCCAGCAAGACGGCCTCTCGCGTATGTGTAGAGAATCAACTGAGTCCCAGACGCGTTTCGGTGACGGGAGCTCCACCTTTCATTTGGATGGCGAGCGAGATGAAAAACAGGTCGGGGACGGAGTTCAATGGGGGAAGAAGGGGTAACGACATAGGCGTCGTCTATTCCTGAGCTTAAAGCGTAGGGCAGCGCTGCCCTAAGTCAGAGAATGACGCGGGGGTGCGAATGTGTGCAGGGCATGCTTTCCTTGTTACGAGGGCCCTCATCCTGACACGCGCTTGGAGCGAGGTAGACTTGTCGAGGATGGAGGAATTAGAAGCGCGCGCGGGGGCAGCAGCACCACTCGAAGATCGGCTTCATCGCGCGGTGATCGCTCCTGATCCCTATGCAACCCACGGTATTCGAGAACAATAAGCACAGCCGGTCCATCGGGCGCGCAAGTAAATCTGTTCCTCTCAACTCGCCTCTTCGACCCATTTTTCCTCCAGTTGCGGTGTCCTGCGTGGACGAGCAGACGAGCAGGGATGTGCGTGTAGCCTGACGCGCGACGGAAGCCCTTTAGCATTGGCACCTGTGCTGAGCGGCAGGGAGAAGTGTATGACTGTGCTCTGTGGGATGTGCGTCAACTGGGGAAGCGCATACTGCCTATGAGAGAGGAGAGAAGCAAAGAAAACAAGACGGGATTAGACGTTGAACCGAACGATAAGGAAATGAGTTACTCACCTGAGCCTATATCCGCTTTCAATATCAGTATGCCGCCAGGTATGGCAAAATTGTGCGCAGCACGACCTACAGAGGCAAACGGCTCATCCTCGATGACAGGCACAAGGGTGAGCGAGATTGTCTCCGTAATGAACGCGAGCCTGATCCCAAAACGCCCAACTCCCGCGGCAACGCGTCGAAGATGTTCGCTGCTGCGCATGTTGCTGAGCCTGAGAGAGTGTAGGTCGAATCGGCGTGGTGAGGGACTTCGTAGGAGTAGTGGCTTGCGCTATGGCTGGATGTGCCAACCCGAAACTCGGTGGGTGAATCTCGTCTCTCTCCGCTCTAGAGGGGTGATGACAGCGTGGTGGGGACCAATGAGCGCGTCCATTGAGCTGTCCGTAGGTTTGTCGGTGTCGTTGCTGCAGGAATGGACGGAGAACGGAGGGTGGTATTCGTCGTCGAGGGATTGCAAATGCGGATGTATAGTTTACCTTGTAAAAAGCTCAACGAGACGTTTGCCAGGAAATAAAACAGCACCACTTACTTCCGAAGGAACTCTATGCAGAAACCTCGACTCTCTGGACTTGGCGCTGGAGAACACGGCGGAGTATACTTGCTTCCTCGTACTGCCATTTGGGTGGGGTGGCGGGCTGGAGCTTTCAGTGCACAAGGGCACATCCTACAACATTCGAGGTGCCGATGTGCATACCCAACTACGTGCCGGGTTGTTATCGAGGCTGCCGGTATTGAGGGGAGACTTTGGACGCCACAGCTGGGCTCGCTGCATGGCTCAGAAAAATCACGACGACGACGAAGCAGCGAGCGGACGATGGACCACGAAATGCGCGACAAAACTCAAAGAGACTCGCGACCAGCCAGGAGAGGAATCGCATGCCTGTAGTTGTCGGGTGAGCTCTGTAGTTCGGAAAGGATTCTAATTGACAAAAGTTAACCTTCTTAGTGGAAAGGTCCCAAAATCGGGCGAGGGACTCGACGAAGAGCGCAAGGAACCTAGGTAAATAAGACTGAGGCTCCAGGTCGAACCCAAAACAATGGGACTCGACATACCTGAGTACAACCCGTACAGTCTCGAGCGAAGCGAAGGCACTTGGTTTCGATAGATGTGCTCCGATAGTAGATCGCGGTACCGGTGCTGAAATAAATAAGGAACATTGGCGCGAAGATGATACCAAGATATGGGAACGCGACCACAGCGCACCGATTTCTTGAAAGCCAAAGAAGAAAAGGTTGGGTACACGCGCAAACTCGAGATAGGGGCTGTCAAAGTTTCATGTACGGTCTTGTTTAGCACTGTACAGGAAACTGGGACACCCATGACGTCCTTTATTTGATGACTTTCCTTTTGTAGATGTCCGGGTAATCAAGACCCGGATCGACTTGCATCGAAATCCAACGTACCCGGTCAACTGGGAGACTGATGATGAACAAAGGAGGTAATCCGCGAGGGAAGTTGAAAGATCGATGGAGCGATCTACAAGATTTCTCTGTCGGAACAGGTTGCGGTATTGCGGTTAATATATTGTAGCCCTTATTCACGATGATGTTTGCCAAACTAGTAGCAGTAGTTAATTCACGCATAACTATTTAAACAAAAGGCAAGCTAATGGAAAGGGGAAACAAAGTAAACGAGTCAGGATGTACGGGGCACTGTCAAGGCTTACAATATACTCGAGTCATGGACTGCGTAGAGGCTAAGAGAGGAGTCGTCAACCCATGTTGCGGGATAGCCTATGCGGTGATGTGGGGGTGGACAGGGCGGCACCGTCGTCGAACCGTCATCGTCAAGCCGTACGCGCATGGCAAGTCAGCGGTTTTAACGTGGTGACGAGGAGACGGGACGACGTTCCCGTGGGTTCAGCGAGCGAGGAGTGGGCGTGAAGGAGTGATACTGTTACGCGTGTCGAACACTCAGCTCAGAGAGCGACGAGGTCTGATTGACGCGTGGACAATCCGTCGTACGCACGCGTGAAGCGGCGCACAAGGCGAAGTACAGAATGCGTGGGATTGGCCTATATGTGTTGGTAAAGCCGTCCGCACGCGTTGAGCGGCGCAGAGGGAGGGTTGGAGGTGGTGGACACCTGAGACGCGCCATACACAGCGTTCGTTGCAACGACACGTCTATGCGGCGTTTGGATTGTCGACGCGAGTTGCCCTACGCGTTAGTCGAGGGGTCGAGGGCGGTGGCGGCGATGTTATGACATCGGTCAGGCATGTGCACGCTGACGGCGGTGGTGGTGGTGCGGCGGCGGCGGCGTAGCGCTCGAGTGGGTCGCGCAGAGGGAAGCACAGGTGTGGCTCGAACCTATCAAGGTGTTATCATCTGTGAGTAAGAATACCGAAACGTAAAATGCTGGCAAGCACCTAAGTTCGCCCAGATACAGTGGGGCGGCAATGTTCGATACGGTTACAATGCGGTGGCAAAGCCCGCTACGTGTACGCATATGTGCAGCGTGTGTGAAAGCGGATGGTGGTGGTATCGTACTTGAGCTGGCGGTGTGGACGGTGTGGACGTGGCCGCTGGCGGCTACTTGTCGTTGAGGCGTCTGCGTATGCCTTGTTGAGCGCTAGTGGCTCGGCAGCTGGTCAGCCTGTCAAGCTGATAACTATAGGTAGTTGTGAGCAATTAAGAACGAAAAAAGGAGCTGGAACGTACCTAAGGACGCCCAGACATGCAGGCGGCCATGTTGTGCGATGAGATTAGAGGAAAGACACGACGCGTGGCAGTGGTGCGTCACGCGTCACGCATCAATGCATCTGATCACGACTCACCTGTCCTGACTCCTGTGCCAAGACCAGCGCTTGTCCAGATTTTCTCGGTCTCTGGTCATTCCAAATGTTCATCACGGCATGCAACCTCCCTCGTCGCATCACCCACTTGATCCAAAGTTTCAAACCTCCTTATCCGCAGAAATGGTTCGATCGCGCTCTTTCTCCGAAGCTATAAAACGAATCTCCGTGCACCCACAATGAACCTGAAGCTCGACAACCTAACATCCATGAACGCAGCTTAAGTTGAGCACTCAGAAGACTGGGATTTGCTTGCTGCTACGTGGAGACTGCGAAGGGTTTTGGATTGGATCCAGATGGCCAAGTCTAGCTAGGAGAGCCTGGAGAGGGGAGGCAGGCGACAGAGCGGGAGCATGATGCGAGTGTGTGATACGGGGTTGCCACAGCCATGGGTATGGACGGGTTTTCTCATTTCAACCCTCCCATTCTCATCTACCTGATTTTTCTAGACACCCACTCCGGCGTCGACCTTAAGACCAGCAGATACCATCTCACGTTTCAAGCCAGTCGACACGCGCGTCCCGCAGCTCGGCCAGGTTGATGCTTCTCCACGCTAGCTACGTTGCCTGGACCACCAAGGATTTATGCTGGCATTCCAGCTTCTTCACAACCTCGTCGTCGCGTTCGCATCTTGCGGACTGTTCGCGGATTATGAACAGATGGGCTCTGCGCTCGAGGGGTGGCGGCTTGGCCGATTGGCAGGCTAGCATGCTATGATGAGAGGAAGAGAGCAGTGGTCGGAAGACGACGAGATGTCCTTGATACAGGGACTACTCAGGCGTCATGTCTACTGTGCAGAATATCGCTGCCCCGTCCAACTCAAGGCACCCCGGCCTGTTCTGCGTCGTCCATCAACCTCGACGCTCGTCCCGCCGACTACGAGACGACACTCACGTTGCAGCTCCCGCGCCAAGGTGATCATCAATGTTACGGGCTGTTCACAAAGGCGATACCTCTACGTCACCAGCGACCTTTCGTCAACTTCAACGTGGGATTAGTGCTGCAAAGGGCGATGATAACTCATGCGCTCGTCAACTTCAAACGCCTTCCGATGTCGCGATAACTCAGCATCTGAAGCGCAGAGTCAAGGCGGACTTGTACCTTAAAACTGCCTCCAACGCCATCCCGCGCGTGTTTTGAAGCGAGGCCCGGTAGAATCGGCGGTATCAAGCCCACCGGCTTCACCTTTGCACGCCGGTCGGACGGACGGAGACAATACCCATGGGAGCGGCTCAGTTAGGGAGGAGTAGGGATATGAGGGTGATCGGGAGTTGGTCCTCGATGTAGAAGATATGAAGGTACGTGTCGCCCTCAAAGTACTTTATGGGACTAACAATGCCCTTCAACAACAGTGCTCGACGTTCAATAGTGCTAGTACCTCATCCTCCCTGTCATCGGCGGACTCGTCGCCGTTCCACGCCCTTCACCAATTCGTCACGCTTGTACCAAGAACGTGGAAGCCTTGACCTGGAGCTTGAGATCAGCGCAAAAGGTGCGTTATTTGGTTTCTGCGCCTTCTATGAATGCTCACTCGAAGAGCTGAAGCGGAGCGCAATGCATGCGCAACGGAAGGGCGAGGGCGGGACAGACACTCGAAGAACCAGCACGAGGGTGGGGCATCGGAGCACGGCGCATACACACCCCGAAGAACGAGGGCGTCTGTCTGTATTCACCACCTCTCCTGGACCTCATCGATGTCTACGCACGTACGCCCGTGGCCACCTTGCCTCATAGTCTTTTGAGGACATACACTACGTTTTCACTGTCACCAATGGCTCCAATATACGTCTGTCATCAAGTCTCGCCAATCGTCTTGCCACGCGGTGGAGGACGTGCCGACGAAGTGCGAGGGGCGCGACGACCGATGTTTATGCTGACGCGCGTAGGGTGGATGAAGCGGCCAGATTTGAGGCTGGCGTGGCAGGGGAAGCTTGCCATCGCCATCCTCATTTTCATCCTCAACGCCATCATCATCTTCTACATCATTGAGTTCCGCCGGCTACTGTGCCGCGTTGCATACCACGGACGATGACTTTGGGTCACCATCCAGGGTCAGGTGTATGACGTCTCGAAGTTCGTGCGCAGAGACCACAGCGACGTCCAGGGTTTGATCAGCGGCGGGATGGATACCCTTGAGTAGGTCGTCGGTCAGGATCTCCCTCCCCCTCTTGTGCTTGCGTGCCAGGACCTTGTCACAGACTTGCAGATGATGCTCACCGTGAAGAACGCAACCCTCGGCCTCCCTCCCACAGGGTCGCATGCGTCAGGCTCTTTCACTTCAAGGCGTGCCCAGCCTGACTAATATACGTCAAGATTCTCGCTTAGGATCAACCAGTACAAGAAGGGACCCCTCGTCTCCGAGAAGAAGGATATCTTGGCGCAGGCTCGTGACCAGGACATCCAAAGGTATGTCTTACAGGAAAATGTTCATATTTCTTATGTTTATGTGCGCTTTATAGGGTGTGGGATACTGGGGCGACACCGTCCACGGCCTTAACGACTACCTCAATACGCTTGGCATCCATTGGGACGACGGCGATCACAAGTTCCTCGATGAGAACCTCGTGGATGTCTTCAAGCAGCAAGCCGGCCAGGACTCCACCAAGTCGATTGAGGCGGTGATGACCAAGATGAATCCGGCTGTGCGCGCGCGGAATAAGAATTACCTGCGCAACGCTGTCTTTGTCGGGAAGACGGATTTCAGGAAGACGCCGAGGTGTTTCGTGTAGAGCTACCTGCTACTCGCGATTTCGGGTGTCCTCGTGGCATCCACGGTCCTCAGGCGTAAGTCTATCCTGTACTACAGATATTCCTGCTTCATTAACCCTTTTTGTAGTCCTTACTGCAACTCGCACGCCTGAGATGAAAGACAAGTTCGTTCTGTGCCAGGTTCCTTGCTACACTTTGCTACACTGAAGGCGAAGAGTCGCTGCGTCGAAGAAATGATTCACTCGCTGCCTGGCACTGTGACAACAAGCGCAAGTTGATCTTCGTCATCTGCGACGATAACATCATCGGTAGCGGTAAGGACCGGACGACCCTACGGATTGTGTCGGACACTCTTGGTGTACCCGAAGGTCGACCCAACGTGTTTTGGCAGAAGCTTCGGCGGATCGCCGGCTAATTCGGGTGGACTTGATGGACCGGTACTGACGTTGCCGCCTGTTGGAATGGGAATGACGGAGCAGCGTTCAGCCTCAACGTTCTCGACGGCGACGGCGGCCAATCCGTTCGCGGGCCCTGCATGAATGCCAACCCTACCGACGATGAGCTCGTCAATACCTTGCGCACTTATCCAAGCGGGCAGGACCTGACGACCGTTACAAAGGATGACGACCGTTACAAAGGAGTAAGCCTTTCTTCTTATCATTAGATGTGCTTAGACTGACGTACGACGCGCAGAACCGCTTGCGAGGCGAACGTGGTGGAGTTCCCGAAAGCTGACGTGACCCGCACGCAAGGACTTCCAAAATAAATATCTAGACTCGAAACATAGACGTTCCTTCCGCATCCTCACGCGACTTTTCTATATAGTACCCTTATAAATACATTCGTTTAACCCATCATTTGCTACTTTGCATTACACTATTGGCATCACGGACATTCAGACATGTTCCTGTAGTAGGTAGTTATCGGACTATGGCCTACTTAAATAATACGGGTTCGTTGGTACTTGCATTGCGGTCGGGCCACCCTCCATAGACGCAATACGTCCTCCGCGATCGTGCTGCAGGAATGTGTAGATGAATGCTTTAAATACGGATGGAGTACCTTAAAAAATAGAGGGCGAACATTGAAACGTGAAGGGTTCCAGAGGAGGAATACAATTGCTGAGACGGCAATGAATCATTTGTCAAGAACGATCCCTTCAAGACAGAAGACAACGGTCGGACGTTCGGAGTAATAACGCAGTAGAATAACGCATTCATCAGCACAGAAGTAGGTGGAGATCGTCGATAGCCGGAATCTAGATTGCTAAACGCGAGTACTTCATAGCAAATCAGGAAATGCCAGAACGTGATGCCGGCGCAGACAGGCTCAACGGCGGTGCGCCTGGAGTGTCGGTGGAGGTAGTAGCTCTGTAGGCGGTGGGTAGCTTGTACGCCCAGGCGGTCGCCATAAAGGGTCACCATCCAGATAGAACGACTACTAATTATTTGGCCTTGCGCGAAACCCTTGTAGCTAGGATCGCAAACGACGAAAGTCACTCATTAGCACTGCGGGAGTGACTCACCCATGTTTCTAAGCTAAAGCTAGATCAGAAAATATATTTTCACGGCTTTCAGTTCGAGCAGTGTCCGACGCGCTGCCAGATAGATAGTGAATATGTTGGGACTCTAATCCTCGAGCACGACACGCCTTTCAACGCGAGACGACTTATGAACGACCCATCACATTGCGACGCGATACTATGATGAAAATAGGTTGGGCAAAGAATCTCCACAAGGTGAACAGGCGAGGCGTAAGGAGTCCATTGCCCATGACTGGCTAATACTTCGCCCCCCAGAAACAATCGAACGCATCCACATACCACATGGGCTCCACGTATTTACCAAACATCAACTCGCTGATTGCAGCGACTTGATCGGCACCCGGCGCTTCTCCAAGACGCCATGTGTCCCTAAAACTGAGCACCAGAATCCTCTCGCCATTCTCCCAGGCGTGGCACCATTGCGCTTCTTGGTCACCCTCCATAATAACATTCACGCGGGTTTCAAGCCATGAACCCGCAACACGAGCGCGCTCGGCGACGGGGTCAGCATCGTCGTCACAGCACTCCCGGAACCAGCTCAGTGGCGATAATTGCTGGTCGGGGGGTAGACGCTGCTCATTGACCGCAAGAGCCTGTTCAAAAGTGAACTTGTACCCATAGCGCCAGCGGGGAGGCTGAAATCGGCTTTTCTTGTCAGGTACCGTGTTCAGGGGGAGGTATTCGTATGCTCGAGCACGCGATACGAATTTGATGAAGGCATTCTGGAGGAGGAGAATTATTTCCCTGGTGGTCGAAGTAAGAATCTGAGCTGCTCACCCTCAAAGATGGGCGACCGTGCAGATCGTTGGTCGATTTCGGAGGGCACGTAAGTAGTAAGAAAATACGCCTGTCCGCGCCCGTCATTTGGGAAACGACATCAGCCATGGTGGGCTGGGCAGGCTCATGCTGAGATGCGTTCGGAGAGGACATGGATAAGGCCAAGTCGGGCATGGCTTCGGTGGCAACTTGAGAGGAGTCGAGAATATAAAGGCAAGTTGGTTTTTGTCACGTGGGCGCCACGGGTCCGACTCGGAGTTACTTGTGGTGGCACCATCCTTTTTTGGATGACAGTATTGTCTCAAATTTAGACGCTTTGTTCGATGTCGAGATTGTTCTCGTATTGTTCTATGAGATCCTTGCTTCACGCCTGTTGTTCCTACAGTGGCATGCCTTTTGTCTCGACCAGCTTTCCTTGTTCGACGTTCAAACGTTCATTATCTGAGCTAAATTTGGGGATTTACTTGAACGGGAAACACCTTCAGGCTGGCCTGGTCCTTGCTTATAAAAATCAGGACAAACGCTTTGTGCACCGCATCCCCCACGCCTGGCATAATCCGCTGCTCTTCTACCCAGCATGGTCATCGCCTCTCAGCAACCCCATATCGCTCGGACTACCGACCGCAAGATATCTTTCCTGTCTGAGGTCCTCGTCCAAATCGGCAAGGCAAAACTTGCTCTCGATATTATCCCGGATGACGCACAAGAGCATAAATACTATGCCTTCACGACCAGATTTCTTTCCTGGATCGCTCAGACTACCACTGGGCTTCCGCGGCCCCGCGTTACGAGCCATGTCGGGCAGTCGACTGTGTCGACGCCAGCCACAGCCACGGTGGAGCCCCCTTGGCTTGACGTTAACCCCCAAGGAAAGTTAACCAGGGGCGATTATCGATGGGCAGTGCATAGAGGTCTGTCGCCCAACTTTATTCACACCCAAACGCGAACTGATTTCTCCTATCATAGGAATAGCGGAGCAGGACAGTATCATTAATTACCCTGGAGAACGGGGCGAGCAATCGCTTTCCACGCCCGACGTCAGCGCCGTGTTTTCTGACTGTCCAGAACCGGACGCGGAACCGGAACCAGAACAGCAGCCAACTATCAGCAATGTTCGGCGAGCTCGGCTCCCTCTTCCTCCCTCTTTCCGCGATCAGGAGCCTTTCGTGCCGCTTCAACAGAAACCAGTGATGAAGCGGGATCCCTCAACGGCTCCTGATAAACCGCGTGAAATGGAAACCACCTCTCAATCGCCTGACTTCATCATTTTTCTGTACACCATGGACCCGGTGCTCGGCATCTGGAATACCCAGCCCATTTTCGCCGTTGAAAACAAGCGGAAGATCACAACCGAGGGCGAATATGAGCTGCTAGCCGGCCAGGTTAGGAAGCAAGCCAAGTTTATGTTTGCTGAATACCCGGCGCTGCAAGGCACGACGCTCTCAACGCTCTCTCTTGTTGGTGGCGAATACAGGTGGTGTGATTGGAGGTGGAATAGCGGGTCGAAGGAGCCAGTGCTTCAAAATCCACAGGTCGAGCCATTTCGGCCATTATTCGTGCAGGAAAAGGTAGACGGGCCTGATGGCATTGTTATCACGTATGATGACGTGGCAGAGGATTTCAAGAGGCGCTGGAAAAAGCTTGCTTGCAGGCACTATTTACAATGCAATAGCTTCTACCATGCCTAAGGAGCGTATTCCAGTACTTTCAACTGTAGTTACCGTTCAATAGTCGACCGTACTTTGCCCGTTTTCATAGTATATTTCTGATCAACGCTACAGGATCTGCGATACCCGAGGCCTGTTGATGTCGGCGGATACCCTGAGGAATACACAATGCTTCTTCGTATACAGTTGAGGACAGTCAAAGTCCGCTAAAATAAAAAGTTTTTTTATTGTGCTCCGGACTTGCGCGGAAGACATTCCGGCTTGAAAACCCTTTCGAATGATACCGTGCTTGTCCAATTCTGACGAGCCGATCGCCCAGAAAAGGCGAATTACTGGAAAATACCCTCAAAATTTTGGCGTAAGCCGAGTATATTAGATAAAATCATGAAAAATATGCCAATCGACTCCTTTTGATTAGCTCATGTTGATCCCGTCAAAATCTTGGACTTCTATCGAGCCGTTCCTGAGAAAAAATATTCATATTTCTGGGCGCTTCGTGATGGGAAAACCAAGAGCGTGAGAGAACACGCCGTTGGTGTGAGAATTTATGGCTTGAGGCGCTTTTGGGATAGTTCCAAAACAAAGGCTAGTGATATTTCGCCGCAACTTCCAATTGGGGATCGTAAGAATTGGGTTGCATGCCCAGTCTTGGGCGCCTGTCATCCCGAAAAGGCCCACAGAGGTACACACAATTTGAATTTTGTGCTCCAAAATATTGGCGCAGACAGATTCTCGTGGGAAAAACTTCGGAGGTGCTTTTTCAGACGTTTTCAGCTATCCTGAGTCTGAATCTGGCGTTAATTTGTCCCCAAAAAATCCCGTTCGAGCGCTACGCAATTTGCGGACTTTGACTGTCCTCAACTGTAGGTAAAATTCGATGCGCGGGGAAGTCCTAGTAGCCTATCACAACAAAGAGCGGCTTCACGGACGACGACAGACCCGTCGATGCGTGGTATAAAGACCGTCACAGCTCATCTGCCTCACCACCTCACGCGCCTCATCTCTCTCTCGCCTAACCCAACTCCGCCGCGCACACTCGACTCGCGCAGTTGGCCTTCATCTCTGCCAAGGTGAGGTTCGTAGCCAGGCACCGGAGATTCGTTGGGGAATGAGACCGGATTGCATGTCCGATCGAAAACCCGGCTGTGTTAAGAAAAGGGCCGGAGAGGGGGTCCAATGCTGGGACCCGGCACAGGAGCCACCCAGCTTTTTATTGAACTTCAAGTGCTCGGCTGCCCATGGCGATTCACGTTCGAAACGGGACTTGAAAATGGCGGATCGGCAAGCGACCACGGTGAGAGCAGCGGCGCCAGGTCCATCGGGCTCGTTTGCGGACTTGACGGCCACGGCCAGGGAGGCAACGTCGATGACGACGAGGAGTGTGCTCGATCTCGCACACTTAACATCTCAACACACTTATCTCTACTGCAACACTTCTCCCCGCTCTCAAGTTGCCTTCACCCTCGCTCGACGCGCCGTGTCCACTAACGAAACATCCCGCCCGCTCCACGAGCGAAATAGCCGAACCACGCCTGAATGGCGAATGCTCATTGACATACGCCAACCCCGTCGCGGGCGAGCGGACCACGGCATCAGGTCTGGGCGAGTGCGTGCCCTCGTCAAAATTGGTCCCGACTAAAGCCCTCACGCTGGATACGTATCGTTGCCGCCTCTGGACGGGAATCAGCCTCCATCCGTCCTGGCGTTGTAAAACCTCGGAAGCTGGAGTCCCCTTCCATGCCGATGTGCAGTGCGGATGATCGTCGCCGTACTTATACACTGACCCGTCCTAACCTGCCAGCTCAACTTGGAACTACAGCGTAGGCGACGGGGAGAGCATGACGTGGAGCAGTCGTTCGTCGACTAGGACTAGAAGAAACAAGGGTATCGTTGGCTCGGGCAAGCAAAGACAAAGGAGGCGTAAATGAGGAGGATGGATAGCGGAGCAGGGGCGATGGCAACGGCTGTAACAACAAAAGAGAAACAGGGGAAAGGGTTAAGGAGGGAAGAACTATGAAAGCAAGGAAAGAAGAGGCACGTACCTTCAATCTCGAAGTACTGCCCACCCAGCACTGGAATGGGCAAGAAGGTTGCGGTCAGTGGCGGCTGGTTGAGCCTATCAACTCGTAAATAGCTTGTTTGTAGCGAAACAAGATGGAAACAGGCACGCACCTTACCACATGCGGACATGATAGAGCGGAACGCCGGCGTGTTGACATGTGGAGGTCGGCGGGCAGTGTGTCTCAGCGCGAGGTATTTCTTGAGCGGTCTGGCGCATGTGTTGAAGTAAACAAGAGCACATAGAAGTTGAAGTAGCATTAATCATTGCCTGCTGTATGCCGCGGTGTATTTAGGGCTGTTCCCCGTCACCGTAATGAGCGTAATTACGGGGGTCGTAATACGGGAGCCGTCCCCGTACCGTTCTCAGTGTCGGATGCCTCTTTGCGGGTACGGTATACGGTACGGTATTTGACCGTCAGACATCCGTTGTTACGGTCCCGTAAACGGGAGATACGGATCGCGGTGTGTGTGCCTGGCCACTAAAGCCTAACCCTGCAGCCATGTGATCCGCGCGCAACGCGTGAGCGCGTGAGCGCTTGACACTGCGGGCACCCAACTATTTTTCCACCCGAAAAACCCCGTGAGAAAGAGTGTTTGTAGTTTCCGGCAGGTTTTCCTGCCAGGAGGGCTTAGAGTTTTCCCGCTAGCAAAATTGTGAAAATACTATGAGTTTTCCCTAGGTTTTGCTGAGAGAAAGATATTGAGTTTTTCCTTGCATTTTGCGAGTGTCAAAATCTTGGGCAAATGATTTGTTTTCCGGTTGAGAAAAACCTAATATTTTCCGGGTGGGTTTTTCCACTGGAAAAATGCTAAGTCTTTCGAAAGGTTTTTCTTTCGGAAATTGTCAAGGTTTTTGACAGAAAATCAAGGATCCCTTGCTAGTCTCTCACAGAAAGCCAGAAAAATGGAGGAAACTTGCTGAAAACCTTTAAGAATTTCCGACGAAAAAACCTTTCGAAAGACTTAGCATTTTTTCAGAAGAAAAACCACCCGGAAAATATTAGGTTTTTCTCACCCGGAAAACAAATCATTTTCCCAAGATTTTGACACTCGCAAAATGCAAGGAAAAATTCAATATCTTTCTCTCAGCAAAACCTAGGGAAAACTCATAGTATTTGTAAGGGCAACCTCCGCGCGCTCTAGCACTCAGCCCGAGATCTAGCAGAGGGGGATCCAAAGATAATATATAAGACGATAGGGAATACATCCAGCGACTATACTACGCACCTAGCAGAGGGGGATCCAAAGATAACAAGTCTAAGGAACCCCTCTGCCGAGGCGAGGGCTAATACTACTGGAGCGTGCGAACGAAACGAAAGAACTGTACAGTACACGAAGGGGAGGAATCACAAGGGGGCGGGCGCGTATACCCGAATGGGCAATGCGCCGTGTACAGCCACCCGATAACCCGATGCCCGATATCGGGGTCCGAGAATCCCGATATCGGAATCCGAGGGTCCCGACGACGAGTAGGAAGAATAGGAGGCATCGGAAAATGGAGAGGGGGTCTAATAATATAAAATAGGAATAGAGAGAAGTAGAATATATGCGTACGTAATAGGATCGGGAACCCGATGATGCGTAGGGGGGCCCGATGTCCCGATAATGCGTGGGAAAGCTCGCGACAGCGTCGGGGACTTGTAGGAGTGATCGGGCAGCGTGTAGGAAGACAGCCCGAACAGAGCCCGACGTGTAGGAGGACAGCCCGAACGCGAAAACAAGAACCCGATGGCGAAAACGAGGACCCGATGGCGAAATAGGGGGTTCCCCTTACAGTATTTTTACAATTTTGCTAGCGGGAAAACTCTAAGCCTTCCTGGCAGGAAAACCTGCCGGAAACTACAAACCCTCTTTCTCACGGGGTTTTTTGGGTGGAAAAATAGTTGGGTGCCCGCAGTGTGAGCGTTGTGCTCTTCCTTCCTTCCACCACGCTGCCCGGACCACGTCTCCATCGACTCCTTCGAACGTTGTACTTCGTCATAGTACTAGTAGAGGCACATCGAGTGCTTCAATGATGTTTTTTACCAGTTTTTTGCAACGAACATTCAAGAATGCAGGAGCTTTGCCTTTCCGGAGGTGTACAGTATGGTTAGGAACAAGGCAATGCAGTGGAGAAACGATATTGGGATAATGGCTGTCCATCGACCCAACTTGGAGGCGGATGTGTAAGGGCAACTCTGCGGTCTGGCACCACGTGCTTGACGGCTAGCAGAGGGGAATCCAAAGTATATATTAATATATGTAAGAGACAGATCAACTGCACTGCTTACCTAGCAGAGGGGAATCCAAAGAGAACAAATCTAAGGAATCCCCCTGCTAGACCTCCTCCTTATATATGTATGAAGTATGACGGTCAGCCTGCTGAGACCGTACTAAGAGAAACTAACAACCACTAGCCTAGCTGACAGGCTATAGTATGGTTGGTACGCTCTAGCTCTGCTAGTGTGCTTGGCTGTGACTAGTGCAACTAGTGCAGCTAGTGTGCTTAGCTGACAGCCCTAGCTGAGATCTGCTGGCCAGATCCCCTAAGAACAAGGATGGAAAGGTACGAAAGGGAAAAGGGGCTAAGAACGAAAACAGAAAGGTATGAAAGAGAAAAGGGGCCTATCATGTGATGCCTAGGGGTTCGAATAGGGGGTTCCCCTTACATCACCCCCCCTTCAAGGTGCGGCGCCCCGACGCATGCCACATATCCCATTTGGTCTGCCAAAATTCAGGGCGGTCATTGTCGATTTCACGTTGCCTCCATGGAAGATGTTTGAAGTCCGCGATTGTCAGTCGAATCCTGTGCTCTCGAGGTTTGTGCGGGTAACGACGGTGGAACTCTTGGACCAAGTCTGGCGCATGCACGTCTTCCTTAAGTTCCCAACTCCATTCGCCTGGATAGCCTTTGTAGGTAACCTTGTAGCGAAGCTTGTTGCGAATGATCCTGCTATCCAGAATGGCCTCCACCTCCCATTCCTCTTCGCCGTCTACAACAACAGGGTCAGGAGGTGGTACTGGATGACGGCTTGAAATCTCATCATGTGGAGCAGGAAGTAGCTTGATGACAGGGAAAACAGGGTGGAGGAGACGCATGGAGTAGGGGAGCTTGAGGCGATACGCGGAGTTTCCAACCTTGCGCTCGATTTCGTAGGGACCATACCGACGATGTCCGAGTTTTGCAGAAGGCCGTGTTGTCTTGATGTCGGAGGCGTCAAGGTAAACCTTGTCCCCAGGCTTCAGATCTGGTGTATATCTGGTGCTTTACCACATTTATACATGAAGCTCATATGAAGCACATGACTTCACATCTTCCGTACATTTATTTCATATAAAGGTCATATAAAGCCCACTTCTTTTGCGAAACTTTACATTCCTTCATATGGCTTTACATTTCTTCTACATTTCTTCTACATTTTCTTTACTTCTTCATGACTTTGAGGCAATAACAATTGTTGAGGAGCTTCACGTAAAGCTTATATGAACTGCATGTGAAGTTTATATGCGACATTCATATGTGCTTCATGTGAAGTCCATGTGAAGCACATATGAAGAGTTTATATTCATATGGATTACAACTAAGTTATGAGTTTATCTCATACACAAGTGCATACAAGCTTCATGTGTGGTTTATATGAGCTTTACATGTGATTTATATATGCACTACATGCACTTTATATAGAGTAAATGTATACTTTATATGAGCATCATGTGTGGTTTATACAGCATATATATATGCTTTATGTGCAGTTTATAACATACATGTACACTTCATGTGAACTTTATATGTGGTTTATGTGCGCTTCATGCGCACTTCATATGCAACTTATACATAGTAGAGGTAAATACTTTGACACATTTAGTCCTCCTCCTCCTCACTCTCCTCCTCCTCTTCACTCTCCTCTTCACTCTCTGAGTCTTCTTCATCCTCACTCTCCTCATCACTGTCTGTCATTTCTATTCCTGCTTCTTGATTCCTCTTCTTTTCCTCCTGCTTGGCAATGTCCCATTGAGTGTGTATGAATAACAGCACATGCATCGTGAAGTCAAAGTTGCTAACTGTCATTCGGTTGAGAACAGTCTGGAAACCTCCAATCCATGCATTGAGCTGTTCACAGGCCTAAGCTCAAATTAGACAAGTATGACTGCTAGACCACTAAATTCACTTACCTGAGTGTTGAAAGCCCTCTTATAGTAAGGGTTGCCTTGCTTGTCATTGGCAACAACTACAAGATTTGGTGCATCTCCATTGAGGGGTGCTGGATTGCACCAGGTCCGGCAAAGATGATCAGTGATCCGGTGGTTGATGTAGTGGTATGAGTCCACAATAATCCTAGTTGTTGGCTCCCAAGCAGGCCAGTGACCTTGCCTGACAATATGCTTGAGTAAGGCGCACCCCTTGTCAATGGCAATGTAGCTGGGGCGTGAGGCAGGATCAGGATAGACATCTTCAAGGAACCGAAGAATCTTGGCCACCCCTTCTGACTTGGCAAACTTGCGCCAGGCAAGGACCACACCACATGGAGCACAGATGGTCTCCACGCAGTAGTACCTAGGAGCAGAGAAGTAGTTGTTATACTTGCTGCCACTGACCTGTTCAACCTCCTGCTCTGCAAGGTCATCATGCTCTGGCGCCTCTGCTCCTCCACCAACAGGCAACCATTCCTGTCTCTCCTCCTGAGCTCTTCTCAACATCCGCTGCACTCCAAGAAGTGAGGTGTTGGCATATTGCCTGCGAAATGTGGCCCACTGCCCCTGGTGATCTTGACAGGCCTTCGTGTCACCAACCTTGACCTTGCCACATCCCTTCATATGGCACTTGTTTTCCATCCTCTCTGCATGCCTCTTGCAGAACACCCCAGTTTGGGCATTCTCAAGTCCTGCCTCGCACCCTTCCATTGCGCAATGTCGTGGCCCCATGACAATTCCATCAATGACAATCATGCGGACCTCTCCATGATTGCCAGGTGCAACAGGGCCAGTAGGCTGAACCACAGCAGCAGGCTGGTTGTCAACCTCCATTGCATCTGGATCAACAGGTTCCCCTGCATAGTCTGGAACAGCATGATTTTCATCATGGCCAACAACTGCAGCAGGGTCATTGGGTTGCCTTGGAATGACATCAGCAACATCCTTGAATGCATGACAACACTCATCGCAAGAATGTCCCTCTGCACTGCGGATAACTCCATTGTCGCCGAGTTCAATGTAGGCAGCAGCAACCAGAGCATTGATGGAGATTGTCTTCAAAGACAATCTGGCGCTTGTTGAACTTAGCCATCTGCCGGATAGACTCCTCCACAAAGGCCTTCCAGACTTGTCGACGTCCAAGTTTGAAGGTACCTCCACTTGGCTTGACAAATGAGAAGTTCCAAAACTCGGTAATGGCAGCAGTGGAAGCATGGAAGCTGTAGTTGGCATTGACGATAGCCCCAGAGACAGTGCGGTCGACCCAGACACTTTTGCCAACCTTGAGATACTTGGCATTGTTGAGGTACAAGCACAAGTCATCACCGTTGTTCTGGGTGAACCGCTCGTGATCTGCCCAGTAAAGTGAATTGCAGGAAGAGCATCTGCCAGCCAGAACAGGGACTTTCTCCAAGCACTGACTCCCCTTGAGCAATGTGACATGAGCAATATCACGTTCCCGGAGGTCTTGAGTAAGGCTATGGTCGTTACAGTCAAGAGTTGGACAAGCCATGACGATGGGCGTGATAAGAATGATGGGTTGAATAGAAGCAGTGGAGATGGGGCGAAGTTTGGACTCGAAATTCCCAATACTGGAGTGTGAAGCAAGAGACAGAGAGCGGCTGAACCGGCTGAGTTTCTTGCCTGCAAGCGTAATTTGCTGCTGCTCAGATCGTGAAGTCCGTAAGTCGTCAGTGGTGAACAGGGAGACAAAGCCACTGTCAGAGAGCTTTGCTTTGACAGCACGGACCAGGGCAGCCATCCAGCTAGTAGACTCCTGTTGCTGAGAAGCCTGCTGTTGTCCATGAAGGTTGAGGAGATCTGTATTACTGACAAGAGTCATCAGAAGCATTAAGACAGTAGACAGCTTGATCTTGGGACCAAAGTTGTCCTGAATGCTTTGAGCAAACTCGGTGAAGAGCATGTTTGGGAAAGGATCTTGTTTAGGTGCTGCAGCAACACATGGAACAAGTCCAAGCAAGAACCACACCACTAGCAGCATCATGTAGGTCTGTAAACAGAAACTAGGCAAATGAGCACGTGTTCAGACAGAATATGATGGAGACTCAAGCAAGAAATGGTGCAAAATATATGCAATTTTCAATAAATATAGTAGTACAAAGATATATGCATAGGGAGAAATTCTAGGTTGTATGAAGCTGATGACTTACTTCGATTTGGATGGCCCAGCCTTCTTCTTTGCAGACCTCTTCTCCTCCTTCTTCTGCTCAGTGTTGATCCGTTCCACCAGTTGGCCCAAGGTAGCCTTGCCAGGCTTGACTGCACCCCACAATTTCTTGTAGATGGCCGAGCCCACTCCAGCATCACCCTCCAGATATGTGAGAATATCTGGATCCTGAATGGCAGCCAGAAAGAGGGGATTGTAGTTGCTGAAGCTGCTGGGATTCATGTAGATGGCGCGGGTGTTTTCGACATTTGGAAAGGGAGGAAGAGGAGGGGATTTGGGATCGTGAGCGTCATATTTGGCCTTGAGTCGTTCTTGAGCAGTACTGGCAGCTTTCCAGTGCTCATACGCCGATATGATGTCCCCATCGTTGGGCTTGGTGTTAGGAACCAAGGAGACTGGGACCTCAAGAAGAACGGCGTACGGGATCAGGTGCTGCTTGGTGGAATTGTAAGGGGACACTCCTATTTTCTCTCCTTTCCTTCATCCCATGGACTCTTACCTACATTTCCTTTGTTCCCCTTTGTTCCTTTTCGCTTCCTTTCCTTTCCACTTCCTTCCCGCCCACTCCTTTCGCATCCGAGCCATGTCCGGTGACTCCGGAGTCTTCCCACGCCTCGGACTCGCCTCGGACTCGCTTTGGACACCTCGGACTCGCTTTGGACACCTCGGACTCGCTCGGACGCTTCGGACTCGCTCGGACTCGTAGATACACTTCGGGGCTCGTCCGGGCTACCTCTATCCTCCTTTCCCACTTCATTACTCCTTGTCCCCACTTCCCCAGGTCGCCGGCACGACTCCTGTACATCCCCCTTCCACTTCATTATCACATGTTTCCTCGTACCTTGTGATATTCGTTCGGACCTGTGGCTGGTGTACTGTACAGTTACCCTTCATTCCTCCCACGCTACTACAGTATATACTTCGCTTCCTAGCATGGAGAATCCTTATCCTGTTCTCTTTGGATTCTCCCTCTGCTAGGTGAGCAGCTCTCTCATGTATTGTAGTTAGTCTTATTCATTACTTTGGATTCTCCCTCTGCTAGGCCTGCGCTGTCAGCCATCTTGAGGTTGCCCTTACAGGAATAAGCTGCACGGATGTGGTCTGGAGCTGGCGGAAGTGCACCTGCAGTAGCAACACCAACAGATGAGATGGATGCTGAGGGCGCAATAGATGAGGGCGCAATAGAGCCACCAGAGTGGGCAACTGAGCTGCCAGAGTGAGTTGATATGAGAGAAGGAGGAAAGGCGGGAAAGGCCGAAGTAGATGCTGCAGGGAGGGGCTCCTGATTTTGTGAAGTTAGAAGTGCTCAGACGCAGATGAAGACAAGCTTACCAAAAGCATGAGCAACTTGAAGTCATTATTCCAAGTCACATCCATGTCATCCTCTAGCGCAAGGGCAAAAGGACCAGCGACCTCCCATTCCCCATCAACATCCAAGACTGAAATAGCAGACTCTACATATTCAGATCAGCAAGCATATTAGATGAGAAGGGAGTTGAATGACTAACCTGTCACAGTCGGAAATTTCCTGGTCAGAATCTTGAGGATTGGTGCCAGCGTAGGAAAGCGGGCCATGGTTACAGAGTGGGGCTTGTCGGTCATCCCCAAGGTGGTGTGCATGACTACCTTGCCCTTACCATGAGTCTCGATGGGCGGGACATCACCAACAGGAACTAGATTGAAGGTAAGCGCAAAGCAGATGAAGTCAAGTTGAGAAACTCACCAAAATCAGCCATGTTGGGTGCGGTGCCAAAGGCATTACCACGTGTGAAGCCACCAGTGGTTCGTGAAGCGCCCTGCAATTCCTGCAAGTTGTCGGATGGAGAGGGAGAGCGAGAAGGCGCCAGCAGAGAAGCAGCACTGGAAGCAGCACTGGAGTGAGAGACATTACGGCGCTGAGCCTTACCAGTGTGCTTGTCAGTGAGTGGGGACTGGCTAGCATCGCGTTTAGCAGGCTTGTGAGGAGTGATATTGATATCAACATCCATGATTGTTGCATCACCCTCGTCGTCACCACTTCCATCACCCACACCAGCAACTTCACCCTCAGCAGCTCCAGCGGCCTCTTCATCAACATCTTCATCGTCATTCTCTTTATCCTCCACATCCGCATCAGCCTCCGAGTCCTTGTCTGACTCTGCACCGAGGTTGTGCAAGTCTCTAGCTCTACCCTTACCCTTATCCTTGACCACAGCAAGTTCTTCTTCATCACCGGAGTTCGAGTCGTCTTTGGAACCGGCGTTGACCTGTGGGTCTTCATCGTCACCTGAGTCGGGATCAGGACGACGTGCACGGTCAGAGACAATGCGCGGGGTAGTGGAAGGGATCTGAATCCTTGTGCCGGTGGAGCGAGGCGGTGGAGCTACACCAGCCCCACTTTGCTGGAGGATTCTAGACGTACTATAGTTAATTAGTACGGTGCAGGCATCATGATGAGTATATCAATACGTACAGTGTCATGTTCTTCTTAGCAACTGCTTTCGCAGCCTTGTCCTCTGCATCACGGTCGGCAGAGGTCCTATAAATATCGGAAGTCAGCAACCGGTACAAGCAAGCAAGTAAGTGATACATACTTCTTGTCTTTCTTGGTTTTCATGGTCTTCTTTGCAGCAGACACACGGGACTTCTTGACTGGCTGCTCTTCTTCATCTTCATCTCTATCAAACATTGTTCAGATTTCTTTTTGTGAATTGAAAAGAAATTTATTTATTTTAATAATACTACTACTCTACATCTATGCTACTGATAAAAGAGTGATGTACTTACTCTGTCTCTTGAGAAGCCTCTTGTACTGCCTTGGCAGCATCAGTGGCTGATCTGGTGGACCTGGGCTTGATGGCACTGTTGAGCAACAACAGGTGAGATGCAGGTGCGGTGGCATGGTAGGTGACAACACAAGTGCAGGGGTGTGTGATGGGGATGTGATGGGTGTGTGGTAGGCGATGACAAAGGTGCGGGGGTGGGTGGTGGGTGACAACGAGAGTGCGGGGGGCGAAGACAAGGGCGCGGGAGGGCAGGGGCAACAACAATGGTGCGGGGGCGAAGACAAGGGCGCGGGAGTGCAGGGGCGACGACGAGGGCGAAGATGAGGGTGCAGGGGAGAAAACAAGGGCACAGGGGGCGAAGATGAGGGCGCGGGAGCGACGACGAGGGTGCAGGGGCGAAAACAAGGGCGCGGGAGCACAGGGGCGACGACGAGGGCGAAGATGAGGGCACAGGAGCGAAAATGAGAGCGCAGAGGCGAAAACAAGAGCGCAGAGGCGAAAACAAGGGCGCGGGAGCGCAGGGGCAACGACGAGGGCGGGGGAGCGACGACGAGGGCGGGGGAGCGATGACGAGGGCGCGGGGGCATGGTTGCCATTGGGAAATGGAGGGAGAGGGAAGTGGGGGTGGTGGGAAGGGGTGGGGGCTGTCAGTTTTGACAAAAGGAAGGGGCAGGGTGACTTACATTCCCTGGCCCTCCTCCTCGTTCCCTGCGCCGCGCATGGACGCCTTCTGGGTGCTTCATGGTGCTCTTGGGGGCATTCCGTGTGTGTGGGTTGGGTGAAAAGTGAGGGGATGGTGGTGGTTGAGAAGAAAGAAGGTGGCAGTGCCAGCGTGGCACGCCACTGTCACATGCGTGTGGCATCACGGCGATTGCCGGATAGGCGCGCGCCTAAATAAAAAAGAAAAGTAAAATAAAATAAAAAGAATATTAATATTCGTGGTAAAGCGCCCAATAAGCGCCCGTCCGGGAAAAAATGAGTTATCATCGGATAACCCTTGCTAACTCATTTTTGGACGTCCCAAAGCGGAAATTGCCTCAGAAAACCTCCAATAAATTGCAGAAAATCCATATAAATCCATATAAATTCATGTAAATCCATATAAATCCATGTAAATTTATACAAATTCATACAAATTCATATAAATCCATGTAAATTCATATGAAGCATATGTATCTTTCATAATTATGTCTCCATCAAATCTACTTCATGTGAACTTCATGTGCATTGCATATAAATATTTACATAAATCTTATATCAAGCTCACATACTATATATAGATAATGTAAAAGAAATGTAGAGGAAATGTAAAGGAAATGTAAAGCAAGTAGAATAAATGTAAAGATTTTCCTGCCATTCCTATGAAACATATACTTACATTTTCTCTATATGAAGCTTATATAAAGTCCATATAAAGCATATGACTTCATATAAAGCTCATATGAGCTTCATGTATAAATGTGGTAAACCGTCAGGTGCTCGATCTGGTGCTGGTTCACGACGACGGTTGTAGTACTTCGCCATGTCATCGCTAGCCTTAACCAAGACGGACCTTGCCTCTCGGAGTGCAGACTCCATGCGATTCTTGAATGTGTTGACATCTTCGCGATGTGATCGTGGCTGGTTTGGTTCAAAGCCCATGCGAGGATGACGGCCAGTATCAAGCATGAAGGGAGTCTGCTTTGTTGAGGCGTGCACATGATTGTTGTACGAGAACTCTCCTAAAGGAATGCAGTCCTCCCAGTCGTCCTGGAGCTCTGAAACAAAGAGACGAAGGTACTGCTCCATCTCCTGGTTGACACGTTCGGTTTGTCCGTCTGTCTGCGGGTGGTAAGCAGTGGAATAAAGTGTCTTGATTCCAAGCAGTCGATAGAGCTCTCGCATGAAGTCTGCGATAAACTGCGGGCCACGGTCGGACAACCCAGCCTCAGGTGTGCCATGGAGTTTCCAGACATAGCGAAGATAGAGGCGGGCTGCACCCTCAGCTGTGCAGGTGGTGTTTGTAGGTATGAAGTGTGCACGCTTGGAGCATTTGCAGCACACTACCATGATTGCGTCATAGCCGTTTGACTCTGGTAGCTCCGTAACAAAGTCCACAGAGACCACCTGCCATCGCTCTGTTGGTATGGGAAGGGGATGTAGCTCGCCGATGGGCTTGCAGTGGATAACCTTTGTCCGAAGGCACATATCGCATGCACGACAGTAGTTTCTGATGTAACGAGACATCTGTGGCCACCAGTAGCTCCGAGAGACAAGCTCAAGGGTCTTCCAGCGTCCGGGATGCCCTGCGATCGGACTATCATGGTGCTGTTCAACGATGCGGCGGCGCAGGTCAGCAAAATCCGGGACATAGATTCTGCCTTGATAGCAGAGAAGATCATTCTGCATGGACCACTCAGCACCGTGGACCGTACGTGCCTTGCCCTTAAGTAGTTCGGCGGCTGACTTTGTCACAGACTCTTCTTGGGTGCCCTCACGAAGCCCTCGACGGATTTCACGAAGGATATCTCGCTCTTCGCCTTCTGCTGTGATTCCTTCCAGGGCCCGGATTGCGAAGAGCTCCGGCTTAAGAAGCACAATGTCCTTGTTATCGTCAGTACCAGTACCATGGTCTGCGCGTCGCGATAACGCATCTGGCTTGCCCATAGTACGGCCCGGTCGATGGACAAGTGTGAAGTCAAAGCGCGAGAGGTAGAGAGACCAGCGAGCCTGGCGTCTGTTGAGTTTCTGAGCCGTCATGAAGTACTGGAGGTTGCGATGGTCCGTGTGAATCTCAACAGTGTGACGGGCACCTTCAAGATGGTGTCTCCACTCCTCGAGCGCGCGTACTATTGCAAGCATCTCCTTGTCGTGGATCTCATAGTTGCGCTCGACAGGACTGAGTGACTTTGAGTAGAAGGCAATCGGGTGGTGTTTGCCATCCTCACGTTCCTGGGACAGGACTGCACCGGTTGCAAAATCTGACGAGTCAGCTTCAATTCGGAAAGGTCTGTCATCATCCGCGGAGACAAGCACCGGCGATGACGTGATTCAAGCCTTGACCTCATCGAACGCCATCTGCTCTGAGGGGCCCCACTGGAATTTCACGTCTGCCTTTGTCAAGTTGAACAATGGGCGCGCAATGGCCGAGAAGTCCTCGATGAAGCGTCGGTAGAAGTTCGCAAACCCCAGGAATGACTGTACCTCCTTCCGTGAGGTTGGGACTGGCCATTTCGCAACACCATCTACCTTGACCGGATCCATTTCCACTTGTCCTTCAGAGATGATCAGTCCAAGGTACTCGATGCGCTCTTTCTCAAACTCGCACTTCTCTGCACGCAGATAGAGCTTGTGCTGTCGGAGAATCTCCAGGACCCGACGGGTGACCTCACGATGCTGCTCTCGTGTTTTGGTATAGATCAGGATATCATCCATGTAAACACAGACGACTCCTTCGGCTATGAGGTCGCGGAAGATGTCATTCATCATGGTTTGGAAGGTCGCGGGTGAATTTGTGAGTCCAAAGAACATAACAAGTGGTTCGAAGAGACCTCGATTGGTCCGGAACGCTGCCTTCCATTCATCGCCCTCCTTGATGCGAAGATTATTGTAACCCCATCGTACGTCGAACTTGGTGAAATACTTTGCACCTCGAAGTTTATGGATGAGTTCTGGAATAAGAGGGAGTGGATAGCGATTTTTGATAGTCATTAGGTTAAGCTTGCGGTAGTCTTGAACAAGCCGAAGCGAACCGTCCTTCTTCTTAACAAAGAAGACTGGAGCTGCCATTGGTGATTTCGAGGGGCGTATACGTCCTGAAGCAAGGTTTTCTTCAATGAACTGGTCAAGCTCCACCTGCTCAGAGGGCGCGAGCGGATAGATCTTGCAGTTTACAGGCTCTGCACCTGGCACAAGCTCAATGGCATGGTCCCATGGCTTTGAGGCGGGTAGCTCGTCGAAAGAGTCCTTGGAGAAAACATCCTCAAAATCACAGAAGCGGTCTGGAACAGAGTCACGGAAGCTCGGCTTCGCAGAGTTCCTGGCAAAGGCCTCTGCCAGGCGTTGAGATGTTGTCTGCGTTGCACGAATGAATTCTGGGTCCACAACATTTGCAGCGAAGAGGCGCTCTCCATCTTCAAGTTCCGGAAGGTTGGATGTGGCTGCATCAATATGCTCCCCATGCTCATCGTCATCGCAGTCGGACTCCTGATCTGAGTCACAGTCCTCCAAGCTTGGCATAAGTCCTGCCCTGCATGTGGCACGGGCACGGGTTTCACGCCGGCGAATCTGACGCTCTGCCCTTTCGCGTTTTCGGCAGACAGTGCATGCCCGGGGGCAGCGGTTGAGCCGAACTGTCTGAGTCGTCCAGTCTACCTCAGGGTTGTGATTTCGCAGCCATGTATAGCCAAGGATAATGTCCTGCTTCCCTAAACTGGTGACGGCAAAGACGGCACGCTCTGCATGACTATCGTAGCGGAGTATAAGGTCGATCACGGAATGAATGGAGCCGGCCTCATTGGGTGTGCCATCAACGTTAAACACGGGTATGGCTTGAGACAGCTCGCGTGTGGCCCAACCGTTCTTGCGTACAAATTCTGCATCAATAAAAAGACCGGTCGCGCCACTATCGAGCAGAGCTTTGACCTGATAGGTCTTGTTGGTATCGGTGGTCTCGAGTTCAACCGGGAGTAGAAGGGAGTTTTGTGAGGCTGTGGCGGCAACGGTAAACGAGCGTGGTAGCTTCTTTTCCCAGTGTTTCAAACGGGGAAGCCTTTTTGGAATAGAGGGTGCAGAATCGGTTGGTAGTGTTGGAGAAACGACATGTATTGCGTCACAATCTACATGTTCGACTTCTAGTACCGAAAACCGATTGCGCAGGGGCAGGGAGTGCGCACCACCCCTCACCTGCCTTGCGTAAAATCCTCTTCGACAGCGGGAGCATCCGCAAGAACCATCTCTGGTGCTGCAGTGCCAGCCTGCAAGTCCTCCATGTCACGCTGTTGGGCGCGTGCCTGAAGCTCTTCTTCGAGTTCGTCAATGGTCAGGTGTCGAACATCGAAGCGGTTAGGACACTGTGCCTGTACGTGGCCAGGTCGCTTGCACTGGAAGCACACCACAGGGGTGTCACGACGCTGACGTGCAGCGTCAACATCCATGGGAATGCCCATCGGTAGAGGCTTCATATGGCTACTGCCTGTCGCAGGCGTGTGACTAACGTTTGTGGCAGTGGTGGTACTACGTGGGACCGTAGTTGTCATGGGAGAGAAAGTACGAAAGCCTGACGCGGGTGCCGTGGTACGTGTACTAGTGTTAGACGGTGACGCGGTTTGTGTCTTTGAGAAA
Source organism: Pleurotus ostreatus (assembly GCF_014466165.1). NCBI lineage: Eukaryota > Fungi > Basidiomycota > Agaricomycetes > Agaricales > Pleurotaceae > Pleurotus > Pleurotus ostreatus. The sequence continues at coordinate 3,096,066 of NW_023503161.1, read as the reverse complement.
ACACCAAAGCGGAAGGCTTGGTTGGACTGACGATTGAGGTCGAGGCGTTCTGCTGCTGCTATCCACGCGCTGAGATCGTCCTCCTTAGGTACACCCGTAGCACTCTCCGCAATGCTGTTCTGGATCTCCGAAGACAGACCGCGGCGGAAGCGCATGACATTAGAGTATCCATCGCTTTCGTACCCTGCGTGATGGACGAGAAGTTGGAATCCGTCAACGTAATCGCGAACTGAGCCTTTGCCCTGATGATACTGCGTAGACTCGAGTTTATTGCGTGCTTCCATCGCTTCGTTCACGGGATAGAAGTCTTTGCGAAATTCCAAAAGGAACTTCGGCCAAGAAGCGTACGTTGCCTCGTCTTTCTGAAGGTTCTCGAGGTAACGATCGCGCCAGTAACCTGCGCGTCCCTCCTGCATGAATGACAGTACAAAGCCTATCCGTACACCTTCGTCCTCAAAGTCCTGACGTAAGAGGCCGAAGTAAACTTCACACGAGGTGAGGAAGTCACGCCCGTGATCGCGTGAGCCATTGAAGAGCTTAGGCTGAGCGGGACGGATACGTCTAGCCGGCGATGTTTCTGCTTTGGGTCGAGCAGCGTCCTGAACTGTCAATTCTGATATACGCTGCTGAATTTGGTCTAGTGTTGTCTGAAGATCTGTAATGCGAGCATCCGACGATTCTTTGTCGGTTGTGAGACTATGCTCTATGTGAGCAAGACGCGAAACGATATCGTCCATAGTTTTATGATGTGATAAATGCGAAGATAGATGTGGGAAATAGATGGACAGGGCTGGGGGCGTATTCTGCGACGTTAAACCGAGCGTGCGAGGCTCAAGGTACGTGAATCAGAATAGCTGGCGGCCAAAGAGAGATTTGTTCTTCTGTAAGGGCAACTCTGCGGTCTGGCACCACGTGCTTGACGGCTAGCAGAGGGGAATCCAAAGTATATATTAATATATGTAAGAGACAGATCAACTGCACTGCTTACCTAGCAGAGGGGAATCCAAAGAGAACAAATCTAAGGAATCCCCCTGCTAGACCTCCTCCTTATATATGTATGAAGTATGACGGTCAGCCTGCTGAGACCGTACTAAGAGAAACTAACAACCACTAGCCTAGCTGACAGGCTATAGTATGGTTGGTACGCTCTAGCTCTGCTAGTGTGCTTGGCTGTGACTAGTGCAACTAGTGCAGCTAGTGTGCTTAGCTGACAGCCCTAGCTGAGATCTGCTGGCCAGATCCCCTAAGAACAAGGATGGAAAGGTACGAAAGGGAAAAGGGGCTAAGAACGAAAACAGAAAGGTATGAAAGAGAAAAGGGGCCTATCATGTGATGCCTAGGGGTTCGAATAGGGGGTTCCCCTTACAGGATGATGTTAAGAGCGGAATGACTTGCAGACGCACACCGCAAGTTAAGCGACTGTTATTCAAAATATGATGAGTTGCCATACTATACCTGGGCAGCAAGTGAGTTTTACCATGCATTTCTCAGTCACCCTATTCATCAGTTTCAGTTCTCGATCCTCGAATTGGATACGAGCGCTTGCGTGAGGACTATGCGGACGACCCAGCACTCCTTGAGTATCTCGAGAACTCGAAAGAGGACCTCCATGCCACCTGTACATCCCAATTGTTATACCGTACTAGACCCAATGAATGGGTCGTACCACGCACCTAATTTGACGGCTTTAGGCCAAAAGTCCCTGCAGGCAATAATAATTGCCAAGTGTTGTGGTCCCGAATGTAGTAAGTCCCCACGAGTCAACAGAATTCCCACCCGCGCTGGGTGTTTCCCACACAGCCGCACATCGCCGCATATGGCCGCTGGCATCAGCACCGGCTAATAAACCCTCGTGCTCATTGTTGCGCACAACGAGCTCGATATCTAGGTCTCCCTGCCGCTACAGCTCCAAAGAAGACGTGATAAATTGTAATAAATTATATATACCTACATCAATACATATATAATGATTTTTGAGCAGTGACAAGCTCTTAAAATGCGATTTTCTGAATGCACCCAGTGTAAAACAAATTCCTATGAAGTTTTGACAGGTTTATATGTCCAGCAAGTAGTAATACATTGTACCAGAGGTACTCCAACAATGAGCACGAGGGTTTATTAGCCGGCGCTGATGCCGGCGGCCATATGCGGCGATGTGCGGCTGTGTGGGAAACACCCAGCGCGGGTGGGAATTCTGTTGACTCGTGGGGACTTACTACATTCGGGACCACAACACTTGGCAATTATTATCGCCTGCAGGGACTTTTGGCCTAAAGCCGTCAAATTAGGTGCGTGGTACGACCCATTCATTGGGTCTAGTACGATATAACAATTGGGATGTACAGGTGCTCCATGCATATTTCTTAAAGCATTACAGTCGGTCCAACGTGCAACGCCGTTCTGATGTCACCACATCAGCTCATTGCCCGCGCCTCGTCGCCCTGCTCACCTCAAAAGATGAAGTTCACCTCTCGGTATCAGGTCAAGGAGCGTGACAATCTTGATCAGTTTGTTGAGTTCCTCAAGCTCCCGCAAGAGAACTTTGACACTTGTGACCCGATCAAGTGGTGGGCCGGCCGCGAGTCTCTGTTTCCAGATCTTTTCCGGCTTGCGCGAGACATTTTCACCATACCCGGTAAGTGTTTTCTATTTCAGTGTGTGCTATTCTCACTTTTGAGCTTTATAGGTTCCGCTGTCGCTGTCGAGCGCATCTTCTCGGGCGGCCGAGATACCATTTCGATTCGTCGCGCTAGCCTGAAGCCAGACACTATCAGAACCTTAATGATAGTGAAGCAGCGCCTCAAGCTAGCTCGTGAGGCGGTCAAGGAGCTGCTAGGCAATGCATAAAAACAATATATTCCTCATATCACTCCGTACGTACCGTAACCTGCCGTACCGTACCCGTAAAGTAGACTGTACCGTACCGTCGAGCCTTTGATACTTATGTCATACGGGACGGTACCCTGCCGTACCGTACCCGTCAATAACCCGTAAATCTTACGGCCGTACCCGTAAACGGGTACGGTGCACAGCCCTATGTGGAATGGTGAATATGTGCAAATTCATCCAAAGGGAGCGCTGGCCTCATTACCTCAAGCTGTGGACGGCCTCCGCAAAGGCCATCTGGTCGAAATACCAGGTCATCTCGTCATTCCCATAAATCTTGGCCAGGACCCGGTTTCTCTGCTTCCCGATTCCGCGATCAAGCGCAAACTCAATGCTCGGGTCCAGAAGCGTCTATCGCCATCGTCATTTCCCACAACCCGCTCAATCTTGACGCCAATGAGTTCCGCATCTTAACGCTTTTAATGCTGATATACGTAGAAGGCCCCTGTTCCTCAAGAAAAGGTTCTACGTCGAAACACTGCGGGAGCCAACTTCGAGCCAACTTCGACCTTCCTCTGCTCAAGCTTTCGATGACCCTCAATGCACAATTTGTGCTCAACCACAGTCTCACCGACGCTCCTTCCGTGGTATGGTCCCTTATCCGAGCAGGGAGGACATGCTGTCGCTGCAAGTTACGGTAAGTACCTACCTTGGACTCTGCTATTCCGCAACCAACCGTCTTATGCTCAACATCGCTTTGCCAGTGATCGTACGGCTTGTATTCCAGCTGATTGAAGATACTTCGCGCGTCTCCTTCGCAAACGAACTCTCCACTACCCCAGACCAATCTGCACCAAGCATGTTGAATTGTCATCTCAAAACGCGATTCCTCTTCCCGCTCTGATACGAGCGTCGTCCGCATTCCCGTCCTGCATCCCCCGAGCGCGACTATCTATACCGATCGTCATTTTCGCGCTCGCGTCCCTTCCGATCATCTTCCAGCACGTTTCCTCGTATCGATTGCCCCGCCCTCGCTTCGTGCCTGGGTCTACTATCTCCTGTGCTCGCCTTTAACGGGGTGATGCAGGCGCTCGTCGCAGGGACATCCATGTCGTCAAGTAAAGCAGGTGCGTCTTTTTTCTCATTTATACTAGTTCCATCGGAACATTGACATGTAAATGCAGGTGGATGATGTTGTTCTCTGCGATCTGTATATCCACCGCCATCGCGCTCTATCAACTCGGCTACGGGGACGTATTGCTCGTGTACGCCAACATCGTCGACGCAGCGTTCTTCGCGTCCCACTACTTCCGTCGCCAAGCCGAACACCTCGCCTCCCAATGCGAGACCCCGCCGCGCCTGCTCAACAGGCACCTCATCCTCCCCGACGCACTTCGCGTCTGTTTACGTTGGCGCTGAACCAAGCCCTCATCCGGCGGCTGGCGTCGCCGCCATCCAATTCGAATTACTTCTCGGCACGATTCTCCTCCTCAATCGCAAGGGCGTCCGTCATGCTCTATTACGCACCCCCCAAGAGCGCAGAGAACACGGGCACAACACCACCTTCTCTAGGTGTCGCGTTGGCGAACCTCGCGTTGGTTCCACTGTTACTCAGCCTGCCATTGACGGTCATAGCTGCAGTCGGATACACAGCTTGCGCACCTACGGATATCAAGTTCAGCCTGGATTCCGGGGACGGTTACGATGTACGCGTTGGCTGTGTTGTTGGAGCTGGCTTGTGAGCCAGTGCATAATCGGTACGCCCATCGTGCTCTATACCCCGATTTTACGACTGATATGGTCTGTACTCTATACAGCTCCGTCATCGAGCTGAAAACTGCCGTGCGTGTCCGTGCCAAAGGCCTTGGAGTTGGCGCCAAGTCGCTCATGACCTTTCTCATCCTCTTTTATGACTCCAGACTGTCCACCAAACCGCCTGGTTACTTCGCCCTCTTTGCCTTCGCTGGCGGCCAGATGGCATATAGTATCGTGCTCTTTGTGACGGACGCGTACTCGTACCCAGACACCTTATCCCGATTTCGCTTGATGAAGTTATGGTGCGTTCGTCGCTTGATTTGGATGCATTCTAATGCTGATCCATCTCATAGAAATGCACCTGTAGCTCAAGAAAAGGCTCTTCGTCGAAACTCTGTGGGAGCCTACTTCGATCTTCCTCTCCTCAAGCTTTCGATGATTCTCAACGAGCAATTTGTTCTCAAGCACATTCTCACCGAAGGAGACAAAGTCGTCCTTTCGTGCTATAGCCCCATGGCTGAGCAGGGAGGGTATGCTCTCGCTGCAAATTACGGTGACATCAGCAATCCACGGTTTTTGGTCTTAGCTGGGGCCCGATTTTGCAGCGCTGCTTAGGAGTGCTTAGCGAGGGATTTGAGCGTTAGCTCTCGTTAGACAGGGGGTAACTACTTAGTGCTCGGGAGATATGGGGTAAAATGTTAGTCAACATCCTGCTCTAGAGATCATATTATGATTGGCTTGTGGCTTGCCTTCCAGTTTCGCCGTGGCTGACTGCGCACAAAAACGGCTGTCCTAGAGCGTGAGAATGAACACATATGTGGTTCGACTTTCGTTCAACTTGAACTTACTCCTCTGTCCTCGCCATATGTACTTCACCCCGACCTCCCTCACAGATACCTTAGCGGCCGCACTGGCTGGTGTCTGAAAGATGTTGATCTACGCCATGTATGTTCGTTCCACTCTCCGTGTTCACAGCTCTATGCTTTCCAGCCTTCGTCATTCCGCCGCAGGCGGGCTAGGGTTTACCCCATGAAAGCACGGTCCTCAAAGGCCTTGCAGGTGCGTTATCCACCCCTCGCTAATTTCAAACTCACTCAACGGGTCTTTTGGTAGCCTCCGTCACCCCATTGTCAGTGTCACCCCGTAAAACCAGCTGTCGACGAGGCCTACAAAGGCTACTCAAACTTCAGTACAGGCTGTCTGCGCATTTGCCTTGCGTCCACTTCAACATTCCCTGACTTTGTCCAACCAATGTGGCGCCGTCGGGCCTTTCTCATTCCTCCCGATACGAATTCGGCATGGACAGTTGTGGATACAGATCCTCGATATGCGTCACAGGCAATGTCGTCCTTGGTAAGTCCTATTCACGTTTGAATGGATTGTGTATGTTCGTTGTTGACCACGCAGTTGCAGGCGTACTCATCTCCTTTCGTGCGCTTTGATGGATTATGCTCTCGATGATGTCTGTACCAGTCATGTATCATAAGTAGCACGAAATCATAATAAATTTACTTCCTCGTTCCATACCTAACCAATCGGAGTGAGCAGTCACTAGTCACTATGGCTAGGAAAGCAGAACAAATGTAGCATCCAGTATGTCCGTCCTGTATTTCTTAGCTCTCGTTAGGGACTCCTTAGCTCGCTGCATACTCCAGTAGCCCTAAGGATGTGATAAAAAATTCAACGAGTGCTCAGGAGCACCCCACCTCGTCTAAGCGGCTAACAGGCTAAGAGGTGCTCGTTAGCCCTCGTTAGCTCTAACGTTTGCACCCTCGGATTGCTGATGGAGCATCTACCTCGAGCTCTGCTGCCGCACAGTCACCTGTCTTACACTGATCATCGCTTTACCAGGCTCTTTAATCGCCCGACTAGTTTTTCAACCTATCGAAGAAACTTCGCGTGTCTTCTTCGCAAAGACGCTCTCCGCGACCCCGGGCCAATCTGCGCCGAAGACCATCAAAGATGAATCGGCATCAGATGAGCAGCAAAACTCGATCTCTCTCCCTGCTCTCAAGCAAGCGGCGGCATTCCTGTCGAGCATCCTCCAAACGCAACTATTTCTTGCCATGCCGATCATCGCTTTTGGGCACGTGTACCTTCCGATCGTACTCTCCTTCCTCCTTCCTGCACGCTTCCTCGCAACGAGCGCCCCGCAACGCCTTTATGCCTGGGTATACTACCTTCCCGTCTTCGCCGTCAACGGGGTTCTGGAAGCCTTCGTGGCAGGGACAGCCACAGCCAGGGATGTCGTCAAATAATGCAGGTGTGTATGTTTTCTTGATTTACACTGATTGGAACAGGCTATTGACATACATATTCAGGTAGATGATGTTGTTCTCCGTGATCTACATATCCGCGGCCATCGCGCTCTATCAAATTGGCTACGGCGACGTATCCCTCGTGTACGCCAAAATCGTCGGACTCTCCATGCGGATCCTATATGTGGCGCTCTTCGCGTCCAACTACTTCCATCGTACTCTCACCTCCACCAGCTCGACTCGGCCACGCCTGCTCACCAGGCACAACATCCTCCCCGACGCCAGACTCCTGTTGACATGCGCCACCGCGCAAGGCATCGTCACGTACGGCCCGCGGCGGAGACGAATCGCCCAACGCGTCGCGGCTGTGATGCTCGGGCAGCAAAGCAAAATGTACTTGCTTTCTCAGCCTGTTGTGGTGCATGTCGGGTTGGGAGGGGTCCTGGCGTTGGCGTGTTTGGCGACGTGTAGGTGTGCTCAGGGAGGCATATGGAGATTTTGCGGATGCGGAGGGAGGAGAGGGAGGGGAACGAGAAAGCGCAATGATATTTATGGACTACGTTTCGGGATCGGATCCTGCTTTGTACGTCCGTGCTCGCTGTTCCCGGTTGATGCCATCTCTGAGGCCCTTTTTGACGGAACTTAGTGCTGATATTTTTTTGTAAATTATGGTATCCATGGACATCGATGACATCTTTAGAACAACTGAGTACGTCGTAAAACAGCGGCCGTCCAAACAGTTTGCGCACAAGTTGTGGTAGGTCTTGTGGGTACAGTCGTTCCAAACGAGGATGTACCGGAGATGTACGATACCATATTGATTCAACTTCCTTAGCGCAGCCTATTCACGAGCTGCGCGAATTGATGGAGCGCGGGACTTACGAGTTGCAGGGCTTTCTATCGGCTCTTGCGTTTCTCGTTCATGACCATGAAATTCCTCTGGCATTGATTGAGGGCAAAGAAATAATTTGCGTAGTCAAAAAAGTGTAGGTTTAGTCCATTGCTGCAATAAAGGAATATCGACTCACAGCTTGTAGATCGCCCATGATCTACAGAACATCTCCGTCACGTCCGTCGTCCAATGATGAAGCGGTCGACAAACACATCCCAAGTTTACCGGTACCTCATGCATGAAGGCTGCGTGTAAAGGGAAGTGCCGCTACTGTTATGTTCATGGGATGAACTCTGTTCACCTTCTTAGCCGCAGCGCGCTCTGCTAAACTTTCGCTGTCATTGGGGCATTGCGAAAAGAATGGCGAAAAGTACTCCGCTAAACTTTCGCTGTCATTGGGGCATTGCGAAAAGAATGGTGAAAAGTACTCACCTAAATGTACCACTCATGATGTTTCCAACATGATCACCCACCAAGCACGAAGACCAAGTACGGGGATCAAAACGCGCATGCAACCTGGTATGCTTAGTACAATAAAGTTGACTATGGCGAGATTATCACATAGGAGAATGAAGGTCTATAGCGGTCCGTTTGTACATTTAATCCCGCACTGCCGCGCTGCACTGAGATTTTGAACTGCGCTGCGCTGGGGTATGTGATAGCGCTGCACTGGGACAATTCAATGCGCTGCGCTGAGATAATTGAATGTGCGGTGCTGGAGGTGGATGCCGTGTTGTGCTGCGCGCTGAGAAGTCGTTGCTGTACTGCGCTGATCTGAGCTCTGTGACTGCACTGAGAGTGCTGATACACAATGTTATCAAGGGATTAAAGGCTTACCTCCGAGTTGATTCTTCAATTAACTACAAGTTTTCAAGCTTCAAGTCCAAGTCGGACTCGATTGGAGTCAGATTTGGACGTGCCTTGAACTTGATTGTCGGCCATACATGGGACTTGGGTATTTGTACGAGTTGATTACTTCATGGGGAGTGTATCTTAGGGTCTTCGTGTCTCAAAACATGGTCCAGTAAAGGCAGAGCGGAACAAAGAGAGTTGTAAGTGGAGTTGTAGGAAGGAATGATTGAACCCGAAACTTGTCGGAGCGGTTGGAGCAACGAAATCATAATAAATAATAGCAACGAAATGCCATGTACGGTAATGGATGAGAATGAAATTAAGTAAGGAGTGACTGATGGTGATTGGCATTAGTAGATATAAATTGAGGACGGGATGAGAACACTGGTCGAGACGGCGGTGGCAAAGGGATTGAGCTAAAGCGCTCACATGGCATTAAAACCATGGCTTGTAAGCGGGCATCGCAGGACGCGCAAAGCCCTTCTTGACGGAAGATGAAGCGACTGCAAGTTTCCTTTGTCCCAAAACCCTGTTTGACGAGCGGCTGGCCCAAGACGACGGTCCTGCTTCGCGAAGAGGAGACCCTGGCACGGAAAACAGGTAAAGACCTGATGGTGATGCAGCAAAGTTAGCAGGCTCACTTTTGACACGTTTTGGGGCAGGTGCATCATTCTCGCTTGCGTTGTCGACAGATAGCTGAGTGTTGCTTCGAGCACGCTTTGGGCCTATTAATCAAGGTTAGTAAATCGACATCCAAGTCATGGGTCGCTGACCGATGACTCACCTGCGATTGACTCCATAGGTACCTGCAGAGTATTGAGCTCGTCCGCTCCATCAGCAGGATCCACCCAATCCGCCATGTCCCTGACAGACTCATCAGCTTGGACATCGTCGTCATCGAGGTTCACATCGTCTGGCACACTAGGCTCGTCATCATCTGAAATTTCGATATATGCCGCGGCACGCGCCACACTGGACATCCTTGGACGTAGGCGCAATAGGACAGGAGGAATGTCGTCTTCATCCTTGGATTTATCGGAGTCGCTGCTTGAAGGGTGTGGTAAGAGGTGAAAGTTAACTCCAAACAAGACACGACAACTGACTAATCAGTGCTTGCAACAGACTTCGTCGCAGTAATATACCCGGAGCTGCAAATTTAAAGTCCGCTGGCATCCACCGGCCCGCACAGGCTCCCACCGTTGTTCAGTGAACTTCTCCATGATTTCGATGGACATCCTACTGGTGGGTGGTGGATATCGCTGGAGTACAACACAGAGCACCATATCAGAGTGACATTCAGTGAGTTCCAGTGTATCATAGTGCAGAATATTATTTTTCTTCTAAGTTCACTCAGTTTACTGTTGTCCATTGGAATCCACCAACATTCAATGAACCACAGCAGCCAGTCATACTGTACTGTACTGTAGTCCACTGGACAATGGTGAATCTCAATGGAGTTCACTCACGTACAATGCATGTTCGTAGTTGGATTCCAGTGTACAATAATGGAATCCGCTGTTGTACAGTGAAACTTGAAACTGTATCTCACTGGCATCCACCGGGATACAATGTACTGCAGTAGAATTTGTAACTGTATTTCACTGGCATCCACCGGAATACAATGTACTCCAGTAGAATTTGAAATCGTACTTCAGTGACCTCCAGTGGATTTCACTAGCACCCACTAGCATCCGCCGAAACTGAGTGGACGAAGTCCACTCTCCGTCGCTGGATTCCATTGAACCCTAGTGGTATTTGATGAACTTTGAATAGATTTTGGATAGTAAACCATGTAATACAGGGCTACATATTTACCCAAAAGTCCTCTGGAATATGCTGATTCTTTTTATCTATCCGCTCTTCGACTGCCTCCTTGTAGAGCATAAACAGCACATGAACATAGAAGTCATAATTGACATCCGTCATTTGCCGTAGTTGAGCTTCAAACCCATCCATCCATGAGTTCAACTGCTCTGCGGTCTCCGTATTGAATGCTCGGGTTGTGTGCTTATTACCGTTTGCGTCTTCTTGCATAATCAGCAAATCGGGCTGAGAGCCATTTGCTGGAGCTGGATTACACCAAATGCGACACAAAACATTACTTGCCTAGATCAACAGGATCAATGAACAGCTAGCATAATCAGAAAAACTTCACTTACCTGGTGACCAATATAATGCCACGCATCGACAATGAACTTGGTGGACTTGAGCCAGGGGTCCCCAGCATTTTGAGTGACAATATGGCGGAGAAGATTGCAGGCATTATCGTATGCGATGAAGCCAGGCCTGGAGCCATGAAAGTCCTCCCAGATTGCATTCAGAATTGAAAGAACCTGAGAGGGGCTTTCTGACCGATAACACTTTCCCCATCCGATGGGAATACCACAAGCCCACTGAACTGTTTGAAGACAGTATATCGAGCGAGCCCGAAAGGTGTGCACCACATCTTCAGCTGCTACCTCACCAAGGGAAGGAAGCTGCACTTCCAGAGATGGCCCGGAAGGGCGGCGACCTGCATCGTTCTGCTCCTTCTGACGGCGGATAACTCGGCGAACACCAGGGTACGAAAGTCTCGAAAAGCGGGTCTCGTACTTCTGATGCCATTCCATGTGGGCAGGCAGATCGCATGTGAGGGCACCAGCAGTACGAACAGGACGGCCGCATGGAATGATACCACAAATATTGACCATGTGAAGATGATCACTACAAAAGCGCCCATTCTTGTAGTTCACCAGTGGCTTGCAGCATTCACTGATGGCGCAGGTCTGTTTCCCCAAAGCATGGCGCGGAATGTGCTGTGCACTGAAGAGCTGCCGCTATCCAAGCAAGGCAAGGGCGCCCGCCATGTGTCATATCTTAATCAGTCGAACGTCCGCTCGGCTGTCGAGCAATGGATTAAAGGTGTTATACCTGTCGACAAAGGAGGATTTGAAGGCTGGGTGCGTCGCTTTGTTCTATTCCCCATATTGCACGCCCACTAAGTTCTTTTACTCTGTTCATCAGATGCGACCTGCAAAGCTTTCACGCTTTGTTAATCAGTTTCTATTCCCGTTGCTGAGGATTGAGGACACGGTTAGTGAGTCAACTGCCGTGCAATGGTTGAAGAGACTTGGATTCCGGCTCTGCCGTGTCCAAAAAGGGGTTTATGTTGATGGCCACGAACGTGACGACGTTGTTGCCGCACGTAAGGAGTTTATCGATTATATTTATACGCAGATTCTCCCGTGAGTGATGAACAATGATCTGTTGCCATTAGAGCTTTACTAAATTGTCTCACTCAGGAAATGTTATACTTATGACGGACCAGACATGGCTCCTGTAGCGCCGTCATTACAAACCGGCGAAAAGATTCATTACCCAATTTTTCATGACGAGACTTGTGTGCATGCAAATGACCAGGTTAATTTCGTATGGATGCGGGATGGTGAACAAACTCTTCGAGACAAGAGCCGTGGACGCATAGTCCATGTCTCCGATTATATTATTGAACATTGCGGGCGCCTTTGTCTATCCAAGGATGAGATTGCAGCTCAGCTCAAGCTTCCAGAGTGCCCGCATCCACCGCAGCAGCCTGTCTTGCCAATTTCTGCAGCACCATCAACCCCTGCTCCCGCTGCACCATCAGCACTGGCTCCCGGCGCACCTCCAGCTAGTGCAGCGGCCGAGCGGCCCGTCACCGCGCCAGCTGTTCACGGCACATCGGAGAAGGAACTTCCTGTTGCTGCAACAGCAACCGCAAAAACAAAAGGGAAAAAGACAAAGACAACGAAGGCCAAGGCAACGAAGAAACCGAAGCCTCCAGTAGTCAAGAAGCCAGTGGGAGGTCGCACGTTTGCAGAGCACGAGTGGATCCCGCCGCCGCCCCCTGCGCCCTTTACTGGGTATCGGCTTGAAAGCTTTGCTCGCCGAATCATTTACCCAGGCGCCAAACATGACCTGTGGTGGGATATGCCTCAATTAATCACACAGGTAGGTAACTTTTGATCTGAGGTCTGCAATTGCTAAAGTACGAGTGACGGGACTACTAGACTAAGGATGCAATCAAAATCTTCGAGGCAAAATTCCCTGACGGCATTGCGGTATTTATTTTTGATTGTTCCTCAGCCCATGCCGTGTTTGCATCCGACGCGCTTCTGGCCCACAAGATGAATCGTAGCCCAGGTGGGAAGCAACCCAAAATGCGGTCCACTGTTATACCGTTGAACGGGCAGTCGCAATCAATGGTTTTTTCTGACGACTACAAGGGGAAAGACAAGGATGGAAATCCGCTTGCTGGACAGGCAAAGGGCATGGAACAAGTACTTCTTGAGCGTCGCCTTCTTGAGCCTCTCACACAGAAGTATGGTAATAAATTGGTCGGTGTATGCAAGACGTGCCGATCTTCCCAGGAAGCGCGGGATAAAGCGCTGCAAGAAGCCAAGGCCAAAGAAGACGAGATCGAGGGCTCGGGCATGGCAGCGTTGAATGAGCGAGGTGTGTCGGACACAGAGGAGGAGGATATTGCACGGCCCGGTGACTGCTGCATGCAACGAGTTCTGTCATTGCAAAAGGACTTTCAGACGGAGAAACCATTGCTCCAGCTGGTCATCGAGAAGGCTGGGCACAAGTGTCTCTTCCTTCCGAAGTTTCATTGTGAGCTCAACCCGATCAAGATGGTTTGGGGTCAGCTCAAGCGACGTAAGTTTTCAAAGTAGTATATCATTGAATTTGCTAACATGACTTGCAGGATTCCGCGAGATGACTGATGGTACATTCCCGCGTGCTAAACAACTTGTGCCGGAATGTCTGGATGTCATCACGAAGTCAAACATTCGTCGGTATTTCCGGCATTGCTGGAGAAACATGGATGCTTACAAGTGAGTAGTAAAGGGCCGTAAATCAAATAAGGTGCTAATGAAAACACTAGAAAAGGACTTAATGTGAAGCAGGCTGCATACGCAGTCAAGAAATACACCTCCCATCGTCGTATTCCGGCCACGGTAATGATGGATGTCAATATTATTACACGCGGGACGATTGCCTGACGTAGTCAGGGTCCTATTACCATATACGGAACCCTAATATTATGTAATAGGGTTTGTTTCACTTTTACGAGGCCAAGAAATGAAAAAGTTGTCCGATGGACTTGAAAAGCACAACACAACTAGCTATAGCTTTCCTTACTCTATTCCAAGTGTTTTTATCACTTTTCATTGCTTTGGGTAAATGCTATTCAAGTTGCGGCATTTTAAAATCTCACCTGCCAAATTCGGGTCGAGAGGTGGTGACAGGCACTGTAGCGGCATGGAAAATCGCGCCAGGGAATCAAGTTGCTGACGGGCGCCCAGTGAAACATGCGACTCCCGTGCGTAGCGTGCGTAACACCTTGTCTTGGGCAGGCACGGCTCGCGCTCCGCCTCTACTTCGTCAACCACCGTCCGGGCGATTGAAGATGATTTAGATGCACAGTGGTTGGACCGCGAGGGATGATGGTTCAGACAGCACGCGTCTCGCGATGTTCCGAGCGTGGCGAGCGTGATCCGCTTGACTAATGAGAGTACGACACGTACACAAGATGTGATTCCAGGTGATCGGAGCGATGTATTCTGGCGACAGTCATTACGCGTTTGCGGGGAGAAGCTCTGCGGTTGTGTCACTGTGCGCACGCTATTGAAGTAAGGCGCCTGTGGGGGACTGCAGCGTGCCATCATTCCGATCGTATCGAACAACAAGTTGAAAACCCAAAGGCAGCGGTCTGAAGTATGCATCGACACGGAGGGGTGACCTCACGCGTTTTCGACCCAGCCTTTCGTGACCGAGCCTGGGGCTTCTGGAGAGCGCTCATGGTAAGTACGTGCGTTCGAGAAGCAGTATGACAATTTGGACTCACGAAGTTGCGTTTAAGGCCACCGTTAACGGCTTTGGAAGGATTGAGTAGTTGCAAGCGCGCGCAACGAGCTGCTGCAAGGAGGCATGCGTGAAGTTTTGACCCGCGCCCGACGAGTCTACGAGTTTTGGATGGACAGATCTGGGGGCTAGGCGGGACCTTAGGCGGTGGGCAAAGGTCCCACCGGGAAGATGGCTGAGGTTGGTCCTCCCGCTCGCCTCAAAGCCTTTGGCGATGTGTTCAACTTCTGCGAACATGCCTAACCTCTTGCCCTCAGATGTCTAGCAGCCGTGCGTATGCTCGATATGTCACGCGCGGGCCTCACTGTATGGCTTTGCCGTCGAAAATGAATGTTGCTGGGTCCGCCGGCCGTTTTTCACAGCATGCTATTCAGGATGTTAGAGTACCCAAGCAAGCGCAGATCTGCAACCACGCACCTATGACCAGGGTATAATCGGGGTGATCAGGAGAAATAGAACATCTTCTCCCTTCCCAACGATGGAGACCACTTCATTGGTTGAGGCTGCTCGGCACTTCCTTGGGCAGAAGATCCTAAGCACCGGGGAGCACTCCAAGCACCAAGCACTCATGCCACTCATGCTAGTGCCATCGAGCATGGCTGAAGCCGGGATGGATGGGACAGCTGGGATACGTAAAGAAATATAAAGAAGCTTGAGGTGATGCAAAGCCTTGGAACTTGAAGCTTGAACTTCAAGATGAAGCGAGCTCGCATCGATCTCATCCCTCGCATCCCTCCCTGCGGCTCCCTGCTCAGGTTGCCATGGCTGCTCACGTAAGTCTAGTATTCGCCAAGCTTCGCCAAGCGAGTTCCGGCCACTTCAGCAATTTCACTTGAATGACTTAAATCTCTCAAATCTTTAGAATACTTTGAATCCTTTGCTTAAAATTTAAAATGTTTGAATTGCTTACATTAAGTACTCAACCCGCAACATGCTAGGCGTGCTGTCAGGTTAATTATCTGACTTATCTTTAACCTCATACTCAGGTTTCTTGCGTATAATAAAGCGGATATACCGGATATACACAGATCTGGCGAGGGCTCCCTCGAATTTGCCATAAACTTTGAACATGATACACGGCAGAATTATCCTCCACAAATCTCCAAGTGGAAGAACTTTACACCCAACCAAAGCTAACTTACGCTCTCCTCCTCAATTGAATGTCCACTGATGTTTTCAGAGATCATGCCTCGATCGATCTAATCCTCAACGGCAGTGGTCAGGCAGAGAACCTCCGACGCTAGACGCCCGAGCAGCAGTGACTTCAGATTGCCTCATCCCTCTGGCCCCGATCCCAATGTTTTTCTCAGCGCCACGAATCAACTTGAACTCTAGGATCCACATATTCGCAAGTCATGTGACGCATACAGCGTTGACAAGCAGCGGGGGGAGCACATCACAACGAGTAAACCTCCGTGATAGGGATAATTTTGGCCGTGATAGTTCGAGCTGTGTACTGGAATTTGGTTTACAGAAGGATGATCTGAGTGGCGACTTCGTTTGGGTGTACTACGCTGAAGTCACCAGAGATGTGAGGATGCACATAAGCTTGTGTTCCTGTGTTCAACTTAAACGTCAATACGGGCATAACAAGGATCCAGATGGATGAAGGGAACGAAAGCCACGAAAGCATTATAAAGCATAGAGAAACTCATCTTGCGATTCTCTTGCGGGTGAACGATAATAGGACCATCCGCCACCTTGGCGTTGAGTGGGGACGCTAACGAGTTCGAGATCGTGATCGTCTGGTTAGAAGAAACATGCATTGTTGGGCCATGTTGGTGTGATGGGAGGGATGGGAGGGATGGGAGATCACTCAGATCACTTCACTGATCGACCGACGACCAGCGGAAAAGGATTACGTAATCCTCGGAGCGCGCCGTCGGCACGTGCAACGCGCGGATTCTGCCGACTCCTTTACCGTTACCACTGTTACGCCCAATACCGCCAATACCGCCAATACCCTTGAAACTAAACCCAAAATCTATCCCACTAAACAGCCCAGTCACATCACTATCCCGTCACATCGTACAGCTTCGAGTCCTACGATGCGTACTAGTGTGTATAGTATTCCTGGTCCGATCGACGCAATTTGAGCGTGGTCACATTACCACGACGCTCTAGCAAAGGCTCGAGTAGTGCTTGTCTTGGGCCTCTTCCAGAATGCTACTGAATGTGAGTACTGTAGTAATCAAATCAATTCGTCACTTTTGAGAAATTCCGTGACATGACGAAAGACTCAACAAATCCGATAAATCGAGAAAGAATTATTCCCGCTGTTTGCGAAAATCGGGTGTGACACGTGACTGACGAATTGTTTTGATTGCTACAGTACTGGTATTTTCTTACTCCTGAATAAACATCAAAGCTCACTATATCAACTCCTCTCACAGAAACAGAATACATCGCTGTCTCCAAATCGCCCAAATCGACAAAATTGTGCGCCACTGATCACCGATCTAGCCTTCAACGTCAGTTGCCTTCCAAAGCGCGACTTGGCGACTCGGCATCTGCAAGTCTGTGCGCGCGCCAAAATCTACCCCGTCGCAGCCATGGCACAGGCACCCCCAGAGCCCGCTTCAACGCGCTTCAAGTCGTCTCTGGCGCGAGCTTGACTCGCTCAAGCCTTTACTGCCTTTACTCGAGTTCTCCCAGTTCTTCGAGTTCTTCCCATTCGACTCGTGGGCGGCGCGGGATACGCCAGAGACCAAAATTTAACCCCCGGAGACTTGAGGGTGGGTGATTGCGACCACGTACGTAGAGTACGCGAGTTCATTAGTTCACATAGTTCATTTCTACCCGACCTCTGTGTCCTTGTGACTGGACACCCTTCCGCTTTTATGCCTGCCGCGTTTGAAGACTCTCGATCCGGAGGCTGACGACGCATGGTTCGTGCCAGCGGCATGCTTACAAGAGCTCGGCCTTTCTACCCAGAGCCGCCTTTCCTACCAAGTCTGACGTACACCTCAGCATCGTGCTCCCGCTCTGGACCACCTTTTCCTCTTTTTCTCATCGCATCCCGTCCAATTCTACATTCCCATCATCTTTCCGTCGCTTGCGTTGAGCGATGCGATTACATGCTTGGCGCCACCCATCACCTCAGCATGCACGAACCTCCACATGTGCTGTCCATGATAGCTATGATAGGCACGGAGAAGGTGTTGTCGCTTGCGATCCCTCGACATACTCTCCCCGGTAGCACCAGACGTTCGCCTCGAGCTCTGTGTGCTGCCCTGTGTAGAGACGTTGAAGTATGGATGCCTGCTTATTCCTCTCCTTGCGCCTTATCCGCATCCCGCGCATCCCCAAATTTTCGCGCGCCTTAAAGACCTTACGATCTTCGTCACCGGAATGCTATCCCCCGGAATGCAGTGCACTTCCCAAACCGGACAAACTCGAGCCAACTCGAGGCACTACTTACATGTGATCATACATGCATCATACGCCGAACTGCCGAATGGCCACCTCGCGCCAGCGCTCTCCCGCTTCCTGCGCTTCCTGAGCCTGACCCGCTTTCGCATCAGACACGATGAAGAATCCGCAGAGCCCGCTCCCATATGCCCACAATGCCTCCACCCCTTGTCCGCGCTAACGCATTTCATGGAACTGGCATTCTAATTTACCTCCCTCCGCTTGGACAACGCCGTTGTGGCCTTCACCCCGCACATCTCGCAGGCGTTTCACCTCATTGAGCTGCCCCTTGTATTCAAACCCGTTTCCCATCCCGCGGCTCCCCGGCAGCCCCTCCCTCCCTCCCCTATTCCGCGCTTTGTAGTTCAAGTGCTTAAGCGCAGCTGGGACTGCATGCGTCAAGTCTGCGCGCGCACCAAAATCTATCCCAGCGCAGCGGCGTCAGCGTACCTCTCGCGCCTGCGCAACGTCGAGAAGTGGTGGCCTAATGTGGGCGGGCCCCCGCCCGCGGGATATGCTGGATGAGTATGGGCAGAGGCGAGGCCAGGTGAAGAGGTTGATCAGGGAGACGGATGAATACGGGCGTGCAGGCGGGTGGTGCGGCATAATTGAGTAATGGGACGAGGTGTATGATGTACGATTGGGACACTTGGTACGGTCCGCGATGATGTATCCTGCTAGTTTGCCTCAGTTCACCTCGTTCGTATGTAAAGCATCACTTTATGTTTCTCCTGTTTCTGCTCAAGCTCGTTGAGCTTGTTCCTCGTCGACGGTTCTGTTGCAGTGCTAGTAAGTTGCCCTGTGGTTATTCCTCGATAGCCTCAATACGTGCTGTTGGACGACTATGATTTTGACGCTATCCCTGTCAATAATTACCGAGCTACAATGCCAAAATCTATGCCCCAAAATGCCCCCACAATGACTAGATAGAATTCGCAGAATTCGAGCGACTTTTGCAAGGCGCCCGAGGCGCTAAGGACGGGACGGCCGGGACGGACAGCGACGTTGACGGCGCGTCGGCGCGTTGCCAAGGTACTTGTTCAGCTTGTTCAAGCAGTTCTAGGGACTTCGCGGTGTTCGCGGTGTTCGCGGTGTTCGCGGTGTCCGCGACTCTTTTTTTGCGACCGTGACGCTCGCTGGCTGCGAGTCGTCTTCGAAAACAATGTCTCATCACGCTTATTACCAACTTACCCGACTTATGACCATACACTGCACTGCGCCTGACACTTTCCGCCAAGCAATTTCAGCAATTTCACTCAAATGGCTTAGATAGCTCACATAGCTTGAATACCGTGATACTTAATCAAATGTCTTCAACGTTGAAATTTGAAAAGATTAAATTCTGTAAATTATTAAAGAAGATTTGTAGTTGGCCTTGTTCGCCTCGTTCCACCTGTAAGTCAAAACAAAATATTGAAAGCTTTCAACGACGCAGGGGTGACGTTATAATGGCCCAGGTCCCACATTTTGGCGCGAACCAGGTAAGTTAAAGCGAGTTGCCTGCCTGCATGTCAATGCTTGAAAAAAAAAACCGCGAATTAGAGCAGTCGAAAGCTAGGCGATCTCTGAGATCTGAGCGCCGTGACAGCCGGTAAGAGCCCAGAGAGCGTAGGTTCTGTAGATTTGTCTATCCCTAGAATTGAGACCAACTGAGGGCACGTCGGGCACGTAGACCTGACTCAACAAGCTAAACCGCAGGGATCACGACAGACGTCTTGGACCTTGGTATATAGAGACACGGCGGACGCAGACCGTCTCGATAGTACCGATGAGTCCTCGGGGTCCCCGTGGTCTCTGACGCAAACAGAGCGCGGGCACTGAATCAGCGGCGGTGAGCCATGCGGGCTTAACCCGCTTAATCCGTCTTAAATCGGTCACGTCCGTGCACCCATGCAGTGCACCCTAGCTGCTGATATTTCTCGCCCTGTATGGCCCAATTTGAGGAAAATATCGCCCACTCGTGAGTTCACTGGCCATCTTTGTCCTACATTTCCATAAGGCACACAAAATCACCCAAATCCGGCTGTGTGCAGCCGGCTGCACACAGCAGTTGGCGGTAGCCTGCATGCCTCTGTAGGCGTGGGACTGCATGCGTCAAGTCTGCGCGCGCGCCAAAATCTATCCCGTGGGCCTGGAGATGCGAAACGAGCTCGGAGCATGTGATGGGCACAGACGCGTCAGCACAGGTGCGATGCAGAGTGTCCTGAGTGCGGAGGTGGAGGTGTTTCCTGAGAGAGCGCTGAGACATGGACGCATCACGCATGCGCACAGTAGATGCGTATGACCGAAACTGCAGGAGAGCTATCTGGAAAGCGTCGAGCGGCGGGGAAACGGCCTGTTGATAGTTTAAGACGTCAGAAAAGCGCGGGTCGCAAGTGAATGCGCGCAAACGTACCAGTCGTCGAACACAATTATCCACCGCGTCTCCCCGCAGAGAGCTTTGGATGAAGCCGCACCGTCCCATGCTCCCCGATCTCCTGAGTTCTATCATCAATACAGCAGGCAAGACGAGCCATAGTAAACGATATGAAACTTCTCAGTAATGTGGGTTCATGGTGAAGAATCAATACATGTACAAGATCATGTAAATTCAAACACAATAAGTAGGAAGGTGACAGAATATTGAGGAACACAGCACAATGGAAACGAAAGATACGAGAAACGAAGGCATCGCGCGTCGTAAAGAGACAGAGGTATAGAAGAAGAGGAGAGAAGGACCAAAATCGATCCTTCGCTGTGACCTGTTAAAGAGGTTCGGGTTCACCCGCACTGGAGCTTTCCCCAGCATCCACATAATCACCAGAAATGGTGACTCCCAGCCTGGCGCGCGCAGCCTTTCTGCCCCATGGTGACCCGTGTTTTACGCGTTGCGCAGCAATGGCGACAAGTAGCGCTCGTTCGACATCATAAATATCATCTTGGGCGATGGGAAACGGGGCGACTCGATGGACTGGTGGAGGCGGGATGAGTGCTCCATATGATTTAGCGTGTCACATCGACCGCCCACAGGACGTTCGCCGAGAAAGCAACAGCGGCGATGCTGGATAATGGTGGTCCATGAGGTCGGTTGCATTTTGATACAGCCCATGTTGTGCAAGGCGAGCGGTACGAATGCATTGGGATGGCGGCGTGCGCGACTGCTCAAGTACACAAGCATCGTGCTGTTCGAGGTGGATTAGAGTCAATTAAGGGAAATAGGAAAAAGAGGGAGCACCACGTACCTTTAAGTTAATGATACACGTTCACATTCTTAGCAAGGATGACGGCCGTATATAGCGCGAGAGGACCGCTACACCAGCTTCCCCGCGATGCCCCGTGAAGGAGTGCTTCATCTCGAATCGTACGCCCAGAGGCAATCGATCGTGGATGGATTTGGCGCAGGATTTGGAGTCCTCGAGAGCCAGGTTCGAGCCCACCTCGCTGGGGAGCATGTACCGCTGACGCGCACAAGGCAACCCTAAAGGCTTCATTGATCCAATTGGCGCCCAATGGGCGCGGCGATGTCAACGCGTTATGAAGAAATCACTTCGTTTCATAGGCATAAAGACGGTCATTGAAGGATTGTGGTATTTTGCCTTGAATAAGTAGGCAGAGTTGGCCTCTCATTGGCTCAACGCAGAGGAAATGGCTTACAAATAACCTGCGAGATTGAGTGGCGAACGCACTCCTCGTCTCCCTACGCTTTGCAAATCGTCCGTCACCCCACTCTATGAACACATCCATCCCGCTATACCACTCCTGATACAATTTACCAAGACGACGGTAGCCTAAAGTGTCCTGATACCTTGTCATGGTCCAGCTCGTATCGAACATCGCCACGTGGCGCGTCGATAGCCACATCTCCTCCACGATGTGTATGCCTCGACGGGATCTAGAGGCATGGCGAGTTCTGTGAAGGTCACAAGCACGAGCACCCAGATTTGCTCAGTCGCGCACCCGGGGCGTGACTCGACGTATCTCTAGTGGACGAGAGACCGGCTTGGGATACTGGGCAGTGTGCTCGGAGTTGTCGCAGACGCAGAATGTGAGCCTCGAGGTAGATGCGGCGCGTGCGTTGTTTCAAATGGGGATATCGTCTTCGACGAGCTAATCGCGCGTGCTGCGTATGTTGGCTTTACGATTATGGGGTAAGGGCTTACGCGCACGTAAGGCAGTAGTCATTCGGATGAGGGGGTGTCAATGAACGATGCGCTGTGAATATTGCGATGTTTGATGAGGAAATCTTCAAGGAGGACATATGAAGGCTCTTACCTTGTGCATAAGGCAACCTAGGTAAAGTTGCGATCCACGATTTGAGGATGATCATACTAGGGATCTCGACGTGCTTTATGTGCGCATACAATACGCCGACGCGGATGCGGTTTCGAAGATCTCGATTGCGAGGAGTTTAACTGTGCAGCCAAATGAGTGGCGCAGTCGTCCGGGTTGATGAATTCGACGCGCCAGGTTGTGCTGCTCAGGACGAAGACGACGCATAAACACCTCGCACAAGACTTAAGAAAGCGACTTTGGGAGAGCGAATGGGGGGTCGTTTATGCGAGGGATTCGTGCGTCCCCTAGTCCGTACCCGTATCTGTGGATGTTCCCAGGAGCGCGGAGATTTTCGAGCCTATCGAACTGACTGCAGGAGATCGTGCGTTCACAATGACTTTGTTTTATCAGATTGTTCGACGATGCTGTGGTCCCGATTGTCCACGAGTGAGTGAGCCGGATAGTGCGGCGGATGTTTGTACACGCTTGCAAAGTAGAGAGGAGGACATTGCGGATACGAAATCGTAGCATGTAGAATGCCACAAGGAGCCTACATAGATAGATCATCAGGAAGATGATACGAAGGAGGACGCAAATGAAACGCACGCATAGCCTGCGACTAAGACGTCGGACCTGATGACGAGGTGCCTTTCGTTCATGCCCAGCATCTTCCCAGCTACCATCTCATTCTCGCATCATTGATCGTCGTCCGATCCGCTAAGACGCAGTGCCTCCGGAATTGCTAGCAGAAAACAGCAAGACATCTACCGACGCATGAAGCCGTCCAGATCACGAAGGGGAGATCAAGATCAGTGTGACTCGAACAAATAACCTCGACGGCCGACACAGCGCGTACGGCGCGATGTCTATATGCGCAAAGTATCAGATACAAATCGGCAATCACTACCGCTGATCGCTCACCTAGGATCAGTCGAACGATTCGCTCGGGTGCTTGAGAAATTGTAAGGGCAACCTCCGCACGCTCTAGCACTCAGCCCGAGATCTAGCAGAGGGGGATCCAAAGATAATATATAAGACGATAGGGAATACATCCAGTGACTATACTACGCACCTAGCAGAGGGGGATCGAAAGATAACAAGTCTAAGGAGCCCCTCTGCCAAGGCGAGGGCTAATACTACTGGAGCGTGCGAACGAAACGAAAGAACTGTACAGTACACGAAGGGGAGGAATCACAAGGGGGCGGGCGCATATACCCGAATGGGCAATGCGCCGTGTACAGCCACCCGATAACCCGATGCCCGATATCGGGGTCTGAGAATCCCGATATCGGAGCCCGACGATCCCGACGACGAATAGGAAGAATAGGAGGCATCGGAAAATGGAGAGGGGGTCTAATAATATAAAATAGGAATAGAGAGAAGTAGAATATATGCGTACGTAATAGGATCGGGAACCCGACGATGCGTAGGGGGGCCCGATGTCCCGATAATGCGTGGGAAAGCTCCCGACAGCGTCGGGGACTTGTAGGAGTGATCGGGCAGCGTGTAGGAAGACAGCCCGAACAGAATCCGACAGAACCCGATGGCGAAATAGGGGGTTCCCCTTACAGAAATGGCCGCACGTCGTCATTGCTAAGCCGTCGTCCCAAGGAATCCAAACATCAGCGGGCAGGTTGAGCAAGAAACGCCGAGTATTGATAGATTCTGGAAGACAGTCTGAAGATGGGGTTGGACTTGTGATCGACTCGAGATCGGGAGACATGACTTACAACAAAGCCCAATGGCTAACCCGCCCCGCGCATCGTAGTGTTGGTCAAATGCAATCCAGCATGCTCTATGTCGTGCTGAAGGCGGGCTACGCTTATTGCGTACATCGCGGTGCCAGTCAGACGGTTCGATGAGATGGCTCCGAGTGTGCGCGAGTGAGGAGCCAGACTGCGTGCTGGACATCTCTGTACTCGGAAGGAAGACGACTCGAATTAGGGAGAGATCGTCCTGAATATATTGCTAGAACACCTTTTACATACTTGGTTTTGCTTAGCGCGCCACCCGAATGGTGTGTTCTCTGTCTTTTGTTGTGTGGTTGGGTCTTGTTTGCCTCGGAGGTGGTCAGTGACGTCACACGCCATCATTCCCAGCTCTGCCTTGCTCGGCGCTCGCTAGCTACATACCAATATCTGCGGTTGAGTGCGCAGAGACCTTTGAGGACGAGGGTCTACACGGTCGTTCGACAATTGCTGGTCCATGGTGTCGAGTTGGCCGTTCGCATCAGGGAATCTGTACTTTCATATTACTCTAGATTTATCGTTAAATACCTCACACTATGTTGTAATATCTTGTTTAATCCCGACTAGGCGGAATAGAGACACTATAAGACTTATCTCGAATAGCTCCGAAAATATTGCCTCCAAACAGAACGAATATATTTTTGCTATATTCCAGGCTAATCCACCAGTATAATAGCATATTCTACACTGTATGCTGCGAAGAATATTCACGACTAGTATCGGATGACCAAATATTATCTTCTTCAGTGGTTCTCGTGAGTGAGAATTGGATAGTATTAATGTACACTACATTTACAACTACACACGATGTTCCAGTCCTATCACTACTGCGGCAACCTAACACTGCATAGAGGGGCGGTGTCGAGGAGATGACGACGACGGCGGTGACCACCTATGACGCCTTCCCTCAGATGCTCGAGGGTGGAAGTGGGGCGTATCGCTTCGACTGGCTAGCAGCATTACAGGGCAGTCAAGCCGGTGACTGCATGGCAAATCATTAACTTTAGTTAAAATTAGAGGGAATGCGACGCACTGTGTAAATTCCATCGCACACGAGTCCTGCGGGGAATTTCGGGCAACAACGCCTCGCCGACGTTGTACGCGCGAGCCGGGAGCATTGTGTGTTTTGGCTGAGGCCGTGATCTATAGCTTGTACGGAAAGTAGCCATGCCAGCGCCGAATGAGCGGGGGGACGACAAAATTAGCCAAAGGTGGTTCAATGAGTGATCATGCGCACGGAGAAATAAGATATAACTCACCCATTGGTACATCTGAAGGTGACGCGTGGCGCTAAGCATGCGAGGCGCGCGTCACATCTATTGCAGGTACTCCTGGCTGTGTAAGACCAAGATCAGGT
The DNA here is from genome assembly GCF_014466165.1 of Pleurotus ostreatus. Taxonomy (NCBI): domain Eukaryota; kingdom Fungi; phylum Basidiomycota; class Agaricomycetes; order Agaricales; family Pleurotaceae; genus Pleurotus; species Pleurotus ostreatus. Next base: position 3,070,830 of record NW_023503161.1, on the reverse strand, counting down.
TCGCGCGCTCATGGCCATCGTAGTAGATGGCTCGCAACACACACGTCATGCTAGAGGGTCAGGACAAAGCAGGCAGGCGGGCTATGTTTCTACAGGGCCTCGTCAGAACAGAGCTAGTTTGAGCATCAGTAAAAAGCAAAAGTCATAGAGAGAGAATGTGCACCTCGGCGATGTCAAAGACGTGCATGCAGCGAGAAGGGGTATGTGGCGAAGGAGGTGGATGGTGGTCGTTCAAGTTCAACATGTATTTGCAGTTGTTTGTGCCATGTTGAATTCGTTTCACGTGTGGCCCGGTAATTACCGGTCCGACGATTTAGGGCCGTCCATCGAGACTTCACCATTTTGCTAACCTTGCGCACCAGTAATGTTCGGTTGGCTCCATCGTCACCCCCAGTCAGTGTCAATTCATCAATAATGTATGTGCCTTCCATGCGCTTCAGCGTATCCCTTGGAGCCACGCTATCGGTCACCAAATTCAATATTCAACGTAACGACTCCAGTGCAAGCTCAAGCGCGTCACTACAACACTTCACCCTCACGATCCATTATAGCTATTCAATGAAAGCCTATACGTCAGGAGCTGAAAGCATTGGTTGAAAAGTTGGGTTGCAGGTATGTTATACAGGTGAGTGACAAAGTTGCTTATCTGGGACCTGTGTTCTGAACACTTTAGCAGGCTACATCCGCGCAAGCAGTATTTGACTGCAGCATGTACCAGCTCTCGCTGCTGCTACACCTCTGACGTGTGCTGATCCCCGTCACATCCACATCACCCTTAGCCCACCTGCCCGTGTAACGGCCACGTTGCGTGCGCTTCCAGGCGCTTCACGCAGCCTGGTTGTTCCCCACCTCTAACGCTTGCTAACCCCCGCCGCATTTACACACCCGTGCACCTGCCGCATGCGTGCGCTTCCACGCGTGTCCCGCAACCCGGTTGTTTCCTTGCACATGCCCCATGCCCGTCCGTCTGGTGCCCCCACGCCCTGACTTGATTTGACCGAGCCGTTGGCTTCGTCCTACTCGTGCACAAACGGACTTCCATGACGCGGCAACATCCTCCCCAAGTTTGGGCCTCCTGACGCGGTGTATATTGCCGTATTTTTAGTTAGGACATGGTCAATGATAAGTTTTTATATCAGGCGGTTTATCGATCACCATATTCGAATCTAATCCTCTATATTCTAGCCATACTTTGGCGGGCCGCAAATAATTATATCTACTCTGGGATACTTGAGGATATTTTAGCATACTGACTCTCATTTGTGTATTAGTTATACACCCGCGAGAATTATATTCAAATATGAAAGTACGGATTTCCTGATGCGGCAGCATGCGAGAGCCACGCTGGGGAGCTTCCGCGTCTGACTCTGGTGAATGCAGCATTCGGATGGCGCGCTCAGCAAAAGCAAAAATGTTGAAGTATTCTGACATTACTCGCTGGTTTATACAGATTTTAAAACCTATGTAGGACTCCGAGTTCGAATGCACGTACCATTTCTTTGTTTGTGAACACTCTCTTGGTGCATAATCAACTTGTACCCGACCTTTGTATCAGGTACTTTTCTTACACTCGTACCCTTCACGGTACAAGTGCACCCGGGCCATGGGGTCCTCTTTGCGAGCGGCGATTATCGTCGCCTTCTGTTTGTCGCAGATCGTGTCTGCAGCGCCAGTCGCTGATGCTGTACGTCTCCACACACGTCAGTTCATCCTGCATGCTCACTTGGTGTTCATCCAAGGCCCTCAACGAGCTAAACTCGCGCGCCGACGCTTCATGCTCCATCGCAGATCGCTTGTTAATTGTACTCCTTCTCATCTGTCCGCTTGCTACGTCCTCCTGACCACTTCATCTTGTCCTGCCAGATCACGGTGACCACATCACCGGTACGCTTCTCCCAAGTACGGACGCAACCGAGGCCCAACGTGGCTCCCTCGAGCAGTGAATCCAGTAGGCAAAGCTGGCTGCCACCGCCGCGCTTGCAGCTCATGCCATCGCTGCCAATAGTGTGGCAGAGGCTGCTGAAGCGACCAAGTACGGTGTCTACCAAGCCCGCATTGGGCTTCTTCAGCGAGTTCGCACCGTCGCGATACAAAACATGGTCGTTGCTAAACAGGCTCAGCTGCAAGATAGACGCACCCGATTGCGAGCGGCCAGGCTCCAAGAAGCGCAGGCCGGCCGGAGGGTCACCGAGGCACAAACCTTGGTGAACCAACGGGACGGAGGGCACGCCCATCCTCATACTTAGTAGCCTTTACCTTCCCCAGCCCCCTGCGCATGTCAACAAGCAGGTTCCTATATTACCGTTCAACATGCGCTCCGCCAACCCGGGTGCTCTGAAAATGTGGCACACAATGCACGAAGCAGCTGGCGCGCACCACTATCACGCTCAGTCAGCACGGAAGCTTGTGCAGGCCGTTAACGATCTCAATAACCTTCTGGCTCAGCCCCAGATCGACAAGAATCGCCTCCACGAGCTGACTGTGAGGCTCAGAGAGGCCAGGATCGAGGAGCAGACGGCGGACCGCTTTCATTCAGACAAGATGCTGTCGCGGCGTTGGAGATGCAACAGAATGGCCGCCTCAGCGTTGGGGAGCAAGATCACGGTCCCCCACCTCCAGAGCCCTGCCTGGCGCCGCCCTCTACGCCTCCTGTCCAGCATCAGCATCAGCCTCCTGTGTACAGGCCCCCTTTTCTACAGCCCCATGTGAACAGACCGAGCCATTCAAACGATCACGGCCCCTGGAGCAGCGTATCCAACAAGCTATACAGCCGCGGCGCTCGATGCTCACGCTATTGCGGCCAAAAAGGTCGCAGACGCTGCTGAATCGACCAAATGGGTGTATACGGAGCCCACGGGGGCGAAGATCCATAATTCACAAATCCAACTTGCATTCTATGTTATCAGAGGTACGGTAGACAGATTACAGCAGGTACAGAGTGACTACTCGCGGACATGTCCGTAGGCACCGATCCCGGTCAGAACTAGCTTGATGCATTCATTTCTATCGCCAGGTGCTTGAAGATTGGGGTGATAACCTCGAACGTAAGCCCGCAAGTGATGAGGCCCTAACTCGTCGATAGCCTGCGGTGAATGCAGAGGGGGGAGATTGTGCTGGGTATCGGGCAATGAGAAACCCATGCAAGATGAGACGTAAAGTTGGACATACAGGAGCAGTAGTCGGGTCCTCAAAATTGGGAAACGGGACAATCTCAAACGTGGCCGTGTCTGTAGGCCGAGAGTTACCATTCCATGTCTAAAAACACAGATTCAATAAGTGCACAGTCGAGAGAGAGAGTTGGAGCGGTGATGGCTTACAAGACCAATGAGACGGCCATTTCGCCTTATATCCCGTCGAGCACCGGCTAATTCTGTTTTTACGCGCGTGATATCATTTCGAACAGGTTGTAAAAGGGTTGGCATGGTGTCACGAAGGGCAGCCACCACTTCGTCACGAATATCCGGGCGACCTGAATCGAGACGTGAGGTAGGCTGGGCAAGGAAAAATGCCGCGTTGCTTACCGATCCTGGTAGTGATGAGCTGAGTGGCATATGTCGCCACCTTGCAAATATCGACGTCGCTGATGAGCCGACCATCGAGGTAGTGAACTATATAGACAAATTCATGGTTGAGTCCGGCACAGTGAAATAGAGGCTGATAGTGAATATTTGTCTCTCACTAGCGCGGCTGGAGGCTTGGTTAAGTAAGATGTAGGCTTTTGCTACGTTGGCCGGATTCGGGGGATCATCAGGAACTTTGAGAACCTGCAGGCGGTCCTGCGTCAATTCAGGCAGAGCGACGGGCATGATCAAGTATGTGCTGAAGACAACTTTGTCACGGTGGCTGACTACGGCGACTGCGGTTGGAATTTCGCTGACTCAGCACACAGCCACTGAGCCCAAGAACTCGAGTTCAAGTCAACTCGAGCTGTCAGATTATGACAGATGTAAAAATCGAGTCGACTTGAGCCTGTCAAACTCGAGTGATAAATCGAGTTCCACGTGCTGCCCGTGAGCGTGACTAATACGCCACGATCTTATCAGTCTAGGGCGCTTTACACACCTTGTATACTCCCTTCATCCACTTCATCGACGCCGCGCCTGGCGTGCACCAACGCCGTTCAACTTCTCGCTAGTGTACGGTGACCATTATGGGATCCATAGGATAGCCCGCTGTCATAATGGCCAAAGCGCCCTTGATTGTACCTTCAATAATTTGCAAAAATCTTTGTTTAAACCCTTTTCTCGACGCGAGCGATCACGCACACCACGGGCGCAGTGCAAGATATAAACGCGAACGGCGCGAATAACATGTAAACAGATTTCTCCCCCCAATGGACAATGATCCTCGCGAGCCCGACTTGCGCGCCATGCGCGACTCTTCCCCCGGCGCGCGCGATTTCGAGTCGTGACCTAGTACACCTCCGTCCATCGTCTCTCAGTCGCAATGGAACGCGCCGCACTCAACTTACTTTGCCTCGCCGTATCATTTAACGCAGCCCCTACAGCCTCAGTATACCCCCATGATCCAGATCAGTCAAGCATCACATCCAGCCCCGCAAACGTCGTCGTACTATCGCCCACACACTTTCGTAGATCCATCGCTATCTATTTCACAGTCACCTGTGTCGCCTTCGCCCCTTCATTCTTCTTCAGTCGGACTGAATCTGTCGTCATATCCGGCCACGCAAGCTTCGCAGGCCGGCACTCGTAAACGCGCGTCGGCGAACGCGGCTCCCCGAGGTAGACCCAAGAAACGCCGCCAGGATGCTGAAAACACTCCACCTGCTTCGCAAGCGCCACTAATGCCTCGCCCGCCGTCACGGCTTGCTGGGCTTGTATCCCGTCAGTTACCCCCAGTTTACCCAACACAAACTCTTCCGCCTCCTGTCCAACCTCCACCTCAGCCGCCGCCGCCGCCAATGCTCCAAAACCTTCCCGAAGCGCGACAACCGCTGCCGCGCATACCAGCGGCTACAGGATATGGTCCCATCCCTTCGGAAAGCACTTACGCCGAGCCTTCGGCCCATCCTGGATTCCAAAACCGTAGCCCATCAGATCGCGCATCCTGGGCTGCATCAGATGTTTGGTACTTCATATGCCCCGTCCCTTCTGCTAAGAAGGCAGACTGCCCCGCACGACACGACACCGATAAACGCTACAAGGAGCAGCCGCCTGTTGGTGACGGCGCTCGGCTTGCTTGCCGGTCTTGTCCGTAAGTCTAGCCCTGATTCATCTTTTCTTTAATCACTTGGCTAATTGATTAACAGCTCATCGGACCAATGGACCACTTGGGCCAATGGCGCCGGCGCCAATTCAAACATCCGCAAGCACCTGGAATCCTACCACTTCAATGAATGGCGAGACGACGTTATCAGGCTCAAGTTGAAAAACTGGGAGACCATCAACGATGGTCATGCTTCGCAACTGCAAGATCGTCATCACGAGCCGTTCTCGCTTCAAGGCTTCTTCGATCGACTTATTCGGTGGATCGCTGTAGACGATCAGGTATGTTACACTTACTCACTATGCTAAGCTATACCGGGTGCTAAAATTATTTGAGGCTATCAATGTGATAGAATCACCGGAGCTTCGCGACCTTCTTTGCTTTGTTGGGCAGGGTAATCTCACAGATAAGGATATCCCCGGGCGAACAGAGCTCAAGAAAAAAATCACCGAGGCCTTCCAGATATCTTATCGCAAGATGGCCAAGGAAATTCAGGTCAGTAAAAGTACCATTGAGTTGAATCCCGCTAACTCATATGGGTAGAACTCTGCCGGGCGTGTTTCTTTCACGTCCGATGTCTGGTCTCGTGTCACGCTCGAAGGTTATATGGCGATCACAGCACATTACATGATCGAAGCATCCGACGGATCACTGCGACTTCGGTCTACCTTGATAGCCTTTCGACGTCTGCAGGGTAGTCATGACGGCGAGAACCTTGCCAAGGTATTTATGCAAGTCCTCAAGGAGGTTGGTGCAACTGAGCGGGTTAGTGTTTACAAAATCCTTTCTATTCCACTCATCCGCTAACAAATTATGATTTGTGGATTGGGGCTATCACGCTGGATAATGCATTGAACAACAACACGATGATGGCTGCCCTTGAGCGCCTTCTCCGCGCAAAGGGCATCCCTTTTGATCGGGATGGCAACCGCATCAGGTATTCCATATTACTCTTCGTGATTCCTGGCTACTGAATCTGTGTGCTAGGTGTTTCCCGCACGTTATCAACATTTCGGTGAAGACAGGGCTCAAGCACATGAGTGTCAAATTGCCGGACAAGGATGCAGAGGCATCTGTGCTCGAAATTGGTCCCATCAGCTCGCGCCCGCTCGATTGTGATGATGAGTACCACGACACGCTGGAGGCTGACCCTGTTGACAAGGCCAGGAAGCTCGTCAGGAACTGCCGAAGCTCAGGTCAACGCCGCGAAACATTCAAGGAGACAATCATTGAAGGAAACATCGCCCAAGTGTGGGGTTCTGACCCCATGCCTGAGCTTGTGCTACTTCGCGATGTCGACACGCGTTGGTCATCGATTTACCTCATGATCAATCGGCTCTTACGTCTGTATCCCGTAAGTTCAATTTGCTTTGCATGAATGCGAAAAATATTAATTCTGATTCACAGGCGGTTACAAAATTTGTTCAAGAGAAAGTTCCCTCCCTCGACGAGTATTTGCTCGACGAGCTCGAGATGCGCGTGCTCAATGATATCTGCCAGTTCCTTGAGGCTTTTCATGAAGTCCAGCAGATTGTGTCTGCAGAGAAGACACCGACTCTTGCAATCGTGCTCCCGTTGTACAAGGATTTGATCGAGATGCTCAAGGACCTCAAAATCCACCTGCCAAACCTTGCACATGCAATTGCAGCCTCCGTTGACAAGCTTCGTGAGTACATGGACAAGGCGCGTGGCACTCGGCTATACACGCTAGCGATGGGTAAGCACATCTCAACTTCTTTTCCATTTCAGACAAGGATTTGATAATTGGAAGCCATCAATCCGGTGACTAAGATGGACTGGCTTCGCAAGCGCTCAACTACAGAAGCGGCCACTGCCGTCAAATGGGTTCAAGATGCTGTAAGTCAAACACAAGTTGTTATTGAGTAGCTTGCTCATATTTCAATAGATGATGGAGTTTCAGAAAGTTCGTCACAACCGGGGTTCCCCATCAATTGCCACTCCGAGCGGGACCCCAACACGACGGGACTATGCACCGTCGGCCGCTTCCAAGCAAGCATCGGGCTATGCACGAATCAAGGCTCTCAGAAGGTCGTATTCCCAGAATAACGCTGCCACCGAGCCATCTCCTTCCAGCCACGCACCCTCACAGTCGGCGGCAGCACTCACGTCAGAGCAGATTGAAGCGCAAGACCGCGAAATTGTTGCTGATGAATATAATCGCTGGGTCGCTGCCGGTGTCATTACGAGTGATGCGGAGCTGCTGCGGTTCGATCTCGTTGACTCCTGGAGTGTAAATTACCATTTATGCTCTTTATGCAATCACAAAGCTAACAGTACGACTTCTCTCGTAGCTACAAGAGAACCAGCGACAGTTCCCCCTTCTCTTTCGTGTTGCTCTCGACGTCATGCCGGTTCAAGCTTCAGCTGTGCCTTGTGAGCGGGTTTTTTCGTCCAGCAAGGAAACAGATGTGTTACGTCGGTCCAAGACATCTCCGTTGACGATGGAGGTACTCCAAGTCCTAAAGTACCTTTACCGCTCGGAACGCATTCCTTTCACCGCGCGATTTCTGGCCACGGAGGCCGATCTGGACGAGGAGGGGGTGGAGCCTGGTCAAATCAATAATCTCTTAACTGAGTCTGTCGAAGAGATTGCCTCTTTCTTTGATACACCCTCTGTATACCGCGAAGATTGATGGTTATGCATTGTCTCTTGAAATACCGTAGTGTCAAATGTGTTGTTATCTTATCTATGACATTGTCCTTACAGAATAGGAAGGAGCTCTCGACTCGAGTCAACTCGAGCCGTCAAAGTTGACAGCTCGAGTTCACTCGATTTTCCAGGGACGTCAACTCGAGTTCAACTTGAACTTGACTTGCGGCAACACTACCGGCGGCGTTGATGAAGTTTAGCCAAACATTTAAGGGGAGGCTAAATGTTTGGTCAAACGTCGAAAAAAAAACATTTGAGGCGTGGCAATTTTTTTTGCCAAACTTGGAGTTTAGCGCGAGGTTAAATCCTTATTTTTGCTGCACGTTTCGCCGGTGTAAAATGTGTAGTTATATTTCATGTATAGACAGTGGTAAAATGTGTAGCAAATATAAACATTTGGACGAAGACAAAACCCAAGGCAAAACATCAAATTTACAGTAAGGCTAAATGTGTGGTAATTCTAGGGGTTTGGCTAAGCATTCGAACACGCTCTGAATTTGAAGTTTTACGCAGGGCTAAATGACAAGCAGAAACTTGAAGTTCAAGCTGCCGCTAAAGTCGTTACCCGCTTGGGTGCCCGCTTCGTCGCCCGATGATCGCCCGGGAGAGTGCCACAAGACGCTTGTGACAGCGTGACAAGGAAAAATGCAGGGCGTCGGGAGCGTCGGGAGCGTCGAGCGGTGCGCGAATCACTGCGGGCACCCAACTATCTTTCCGCCCGAAAAACTGCGTGGGAAAAAGGGTTTGTAGTTTCCGGCAGGTTTTCCGGCCGGGAATACTTAGAGTTTTCTGGCCAGCAAAATGGCAGAAATAATATGCATTTTTCAATAGTCTTGCTGAGAGAAAGATGCTGAGTTTTCCCTTGCATTCTGCAACTGTCGAAACCACCGGAAAATGATTTGTTTTCCCCGTGACAAAAACGTAACATTTTTTGGGTGGTTTTTCTGATAGAAAAATGCCAAGTCTTTCGAAAGGTTTTCTGCCGGAAATCCTCAAAGTTTTCTGACATTAAATCAAGCATTACCTACCAATTTCCCACCAGAATAACGGGGAAATGCGGAAACCCCTCCGAAAAACTTTGAGGAAATCCTACCGAAATACCGTTCGAAAAACTTGACATTTTTCCGTTAGGAAAACCCTACGGGAAATGTTATGTTTTTCTTACAGGGAAAACCATCATTTTTCGATAGTCTTAACACTTGCAAAATGTAAAGAAAAACTCAACATCTTCCACTCAGCAAAACTGCGGGAAAACTCATACTATTTCTACAATTTTACGAGCAGAAAAAAACTACGCATTCCTGACAGGAAAACCCGTCAGAAACTACAAACCCTCTTTCGCACGGGGTTTTTCGGGCAGAAAAATAGTTGGGTGCCCGCAGTGAATACCAAGAAAATGGGCTGCTTTCTATGTGATGTCAATACTGATAGGAATACTGTCCCGGATTGCATACCGTTTACGCCGAGCGAGAGTGGACAAAACGTCGAATCCCAGTTCGGCTTGGCCTTGCATCGCAAGTCTCAGCGAAAATGGACACGGAGAGAGGCGATATAGCGAACCTTGCTTTCGAGTTCTCCGTCGACATCGTCCCGAATCCATCGCCCAAAGCGCGTCGCCAGCTTGCGCGCGCGGTCAGGCTTGGCCTGACATCGCAAGTCTCAGCGAAAACGGTCACGGGGAGAGGCGACATAGCGCACCTCGCTTTCGAGCCCTCCGTCAATGAACCATGTTAAGATTGACGCATCCTCCGGAAATTGAGTTCCTTTGGCACGGACGATTGAATCTTGCTTCCATATCCCGGTGTAGGTTAGGATTGCAGTTGGAAGCAACTTGGTTGAGGGATCGTGGTGAACATGACTGTAAGCTGAATCCGGGGGTGATTCGCCAGTAAAAGAAAGGAGATTTTCGGAGTCAAGGATTGCGAGTATTTGCTCAGGGATGCTTGGCGGGGCGATGTCAATATGACGAGGACGCTTAGGTCCTGCTTCATCGATTGCGGCCAAGTGATTCCAAATGTCTAAGGACGGGAGGGTGGAGGTATTATTCTTCTGTACTTTTCGTCTTTTAGCTGTGGTCGCAGAAGCCCAGGATATCGTTTTCTTCAGGGCGTCCCAGAGTAGCTCATATCCAATGACGATGGGGTGAAAGACCTTATCTTCGTGTCCTCTCCAAGGTTGCCAGACCTGGAGATGGTCGGAATAATAAATCTTACGGTCACGGGTGTCGACCCAGATGTCGCCAGGATTTCCTCGGGAAAGGGGAGGAGTTTGACCAAACAGGCGCACGTATACAACACGAAAAGTCTCGCCCAGTTGTGTCAAGTATCCCCAGTCCTTCCAGGCCTCAGGACCTGGGCGGCGTATCTTTGAGGCTGATGTGGCTTCGAGTATGACACCTCGTCCCCTTTTGCCTTAGAATATCTGTTCCATTTAGTGACGATGTATTCGTGCTGGGATTGCTGATGAAGACCTCGGCCGCCGAGGACTCAACTAAACCATTGCATGAGCTTAAGGCAGCAATGGCGGATATTATATAAACGAACCTTTCATAAAAACGGCAGGTGTGGCTGTCATTCTGTGGCAAGCGGCGTAAAGGGCGTAAAGTTCAAATTGCGGCAGCTGGCGGTTGCTGTCCCACGCCCACATTTGCCAAACACCAGCCAAACAAACACCTGGTGTGCAGGCACTTTGTCATACGCGACATATCTCATTCATTTATTCTATGCCTTTACATCCACACCCAGCCTGGTCTCCTTGCCGCCACTGGCGAGGAGCATTCTCCCCATCCGAATGGCACAATCCCATCAAACCTTTACGCTACTATCGCCCATGTCATCGCGCACGCAGGGCTTGTTCAGACGGTTCGGGCAGCCTTGGCAGTATCACAAGCAGTGCTTCCGATTTCGAGGACAGAAGATTGAAATCAAGCTTGACCTGAGCGAACTCGTGCTTGAAGATCGTCATGGCCGGGAGCGGGTGCGTTCACAAACAGGACCAATCTCGTCGTGAACTAAGACCACGTAAGGTTAGTTGACGTCTGTCTTTTCGTTTCGACGCTCACAAGTACCTGGGTAGCTAACTCCTGCCCACCCGGCGTTAACGCGCTTTGCAGAACAAAATCTCGCCATATACCGAACACAGCGAAGTGTCCTTCCGCCTCCCACTGCCCATCAGCGCGAGCGCCGTCATCGCAACCATAACAATCGGTTTCTCCTCGCATCTGAGGAAAGATCACAGCAAATTTGGAACCCTTATTCACCACTCTGAACCTCAGATAAGGTCAGATGCGTTCCGATGAACCATCAGGCCTGGCACGGAGCTTATGCAAAGAGAATAAGCACCACCGCCACTCCCGCTTCCCCCTTGTCAGTACTTTATCATGGATGCAGCGAGACGAATACGGCTACAACACGAGTAAACGACGGTTCAGTCTCAGGACAAGGCACGCACTGGCAACTAGACGACCACAGCGTCGACGCAGAACAATATAATGTAGCGACATGTTATAAGGTAACGATGTTGTGATTTGGTAAAGAAGGCACGCAAGTTGAATGGATTAGATCAAAAAAGCGCAGAAGGATGCATCGAAATTGGAGAGGGTCGGAGAGGGTGAATTAAGCTGTAGCGCCCATCGGTTGGCCTAATTCATGAGACCGTAGTCTGGCCAAATTTTATTGTTTCACTGTTTCCGACTCGTCAGCTTAGCAATAACTCAATGCATAGGAGAGACCCACTGGTTCCGGAGTGGTCAGAACTAGAACCACCAGCCTTTCCGGCCCGTCCCCGTGTCCCATGCGTTCTCGTTTTCTTACGGGAAGACGTCCCCTCCGAGGCGACCTCCGAGGCGAGGCGCTTTACGTGGCCAGCGCTAGAGGATGTATCGTTTGCTGCGGAGGTTGGCTTCTTGGTGTGTTTGTGCATTGCCGCGGACAGAAAATGACAGGCTTTCCAATGATCATCGCATAATTGCAAGATAGGGTACATTGCTTCAAGGAGAGCAATCGCACCATACCACGCTGGTGTATGCTTAATATCCTGCAGTTTGTTCGTGAGCGGAACACCGCTGGCTAGGACTTCCATAATCCGCCGAGCATGATGCGTGATGGCACTGGCCGTATTGGAAGAGATTGGTGCTCCGTCCGTATTCCTGATGCTGCTATTCGCAATCTTATACCTCTTCGACGAGGTCGCCTCAGACCCCGACCCCCCGGTCTTTCCTTCTGCTTCGCGAGCGGATAGAGCGAGTTTTTCAGTCCATAGGACTACTTCCTCGCGAATGTTAGAGAATCGGGCTCGACTAGGCTCATACTTGGCATATTTCCAGTTTTGAAGGTCATCTTTCGTGAGGTAGTCGAGAATGCTGAAGCACTGGGCGGGTAGATTGGAATAAACTTGCTCACTAGTCTAGACTTCAGCATTGACTCCGGGCTGATAGAATACGGCGACTAACCTTTCTACCGGATGTTGCAGTGGTTGGGGCAGGGCCGAACCTTGCATCATGTTGGGAGGAAACGGCAAGTTGATAGGAGGCTGCATGTTGAAAGGAAGCTGCAAGGAAGAGCCACTGGGATCCAAGGGTGACACGCTAACATTGGACGAAGGTGGCACGTCAACTGCGGAAGAAGACGGTACGCCAATGTCGGACGGAGGTGGCATTGCCGCAAGAGGTGACCGCCTAAAAGTCGAAGGTGGCACGCGTACGTCAACTCCGGAAGAAGACGGTACGTCAACGTCGGACGGAGGTGGCATTGCCGCAAGAGGTGACCGCCTCGACTGAGAGTCGGAAGATTGCAACCTGGACACTGAATCGCTCGGCGCAAGTTGACGGGGCCCGCTGAAGTTCAAGCGTCAATAGCATGCTCGGCGACGATTAATAGACGATAAGACGCACACTTGGGAGCCGAAATTCTTCTCCTCTTCCAAACTCGCTATGATTCTCATAAGCTTATCGATTGTTTCTTTGCTTTCCCTTCTGGTTTGCATGAGGTCCTCAGCGAACTCGAAGAACTTCGTGTTAAACTTCGCGTTGCTTTCGGAGAGTGCTGCTTGCGAGTTTGCGAGTGCTGCTTGCGAGTCTGCGAGTTGGTTGGTGAGGTCCTGAGTGTGGTCTTGATAGCCCACGACAGCCGAAGCCAATTCTTGGAGGTTTTCAAGAATCTCGGGGTTATCCTGAACCTTCGGCCATTCCATCACGAGCTGAAGGGTTCTGAGGCCTCGTTGAACTACTTCGGTGGTGACTGTGGTCCTGGGCGGTGAGCGAGGCAGTTTCACGGAAGGAGAGCGAGAGCCTGAGGTATAGGCATAAGAGTGAATGGTTTCGTGAAATGTTTCGGACATTCTGGAAGGGCTGGACATGGTGACAGCAACTGGTTGAGCGAGGTTGAACTGTGGTAGCGGATTTCGTCAAATTGCGCTCCGAATCATCTGTTCCCTATTACCGTAATAAGATAAAATGGGCACACGATCATGTGGCAACTTGAAGTCCCTGACGCGAAACACGCGCTGACAGGCGCTGCCTCGAGTCTGAGTCGGAGCGATTCAACTTCCTTTCAACCACAACCACGTCCACCTTGTTCCTCCTGACCCATCCATTCTTCCAAACGCGTTGACTCTTGCTTTTCGTCTTTCGCTCGCATAACAATTAACGTCGCTGGTTTTGTTTCCGTACTCGCTTGGACTCTTAACGCTTTTCATCTGCTACGGTCGATTGCTTTTGTACCATGTCAACTTCTGTAAGTACACATTTCAAAGCAAGCATATCATACTAGAATGCATTCTTGCAGATCACCCATCTCGCAGAGTGTTTTGGTATGGTTGATCAGCCGCTGACATATAGGTCGGCCATGGTGAGCATGCCCTTTCAACTTCAAATATGTTTGCTTACATTTCTTCTCAAGAATCATGCCCGGCGTATGGCGGACGCTTTATTTCTGTTGGATACGAAGGCCAAAATTGCTGCCATGCCGGCTCAGGCCTGGAATGAGTACCGGACTGCGTTAAGCACCTAGTGTGCCTCTTCAATAACGCCGCGAAAGCTTTGTGCTGCGTTCCCTCAACTCGATCTTCCAAACCGCCAAGACAAAATCAAAGTCTATGTTCAATATTATTTCACCCAGAGAAAATCGAAGGCCCTTCACGGGCACTTTCAACAGCACCACCACGATGTCCATGTCCTTGAGGGGAAGGCGCCAAAGCCGGCCAGCCATCATTCTCTGCTACGAAGTCGTCGTCAGCTCTGCAGCCTTCGTCAAGCCGTGCTTCTGAGGTAGACTTTCTATTCTATGCCGCTAACGGGCCTCTCAACAACATATGCAGCAGGCTTCCCGACCGTGTCCGTTCATATGCCAGCGGCTCCACCTCGACGACCTCGCGCCACGACCCTGAGGTAAGCCGTCTTTTCCTCTCCTCATAAACCCACTTAACCAATCTATCGCTTGCTCCCCGACAGTACACGTCCCGTCCGTTGATACCTCCCATTCGCTGTTGCGCCGATAACGCGGGACCAGCCTCCACCGCACACCGCACCCCCACAGAAGGCTCAGACTGCCTCGTTGGTCCGCTCGCCTGTTGTCAACTCGGCAACTCGGCAGCCACTCCCGAGCCGTGAACTCGACGTAAGTCACTTTACCGCCTTCTCTGTATTGAATACTTGTAAACAAAAATCGCCATCCAACACAGTGCTGGTCCTTCCAGCTCACGCTCTGATGGCAAAACCGCCAACGCCCGGAATGCCAGCCCGGCCGCGTTTGATGCCAACCTCAAGGAGCAGGCCCTCGTCCAGCTTGTTGTTCAGCGCGCCCCAGCGAGCGGCGACACCGTCGGTGTGGTCTGGCGTCAGCTGGAGGAAATGATTGCGGAGCGTGTCAGACGTCTGACTTGAGTGCGCTCCGCACCTTTTGCCATCGATTTCCCGACACCTAGCCTTCAGTGATATGAACTTTGCTTGCATAGGCGCAACTCTCCGTGCACGCCTTCATTGAACCTACCCATGCATTGTATTCGTACCGCTACAAAAGTCTACTTCCACACATAGCGCACGCATTCCTCATCTAGTTCACCATTGCACGATCTTTTCCCCCACGTACGCAAAGCATTGCTCTAGCAAACTATCAAGATTCAATACTCAGCTTGCAACCACCAACTTTGTAGCATTATTCTCGCCTTACGATACCCACCTAGCTCACCATGACACAATACTTTCCCGCATGTACTATACTAGCAATCACTTTGGACTCAGCGCTCAGCGCTCAACTTACAACTTGTGATTGCGTTGGATAGGAGGTGTAGCGCAGCTCCAAACAAAGTAAAATCTAATACTTGATAGTTACCTATGTACGGTGGTTGGATACAAGCAGATAAGGAGGGCTGAATGCCGACTGAACGTCGCTTCGGCAAGAGCCGTGTACGGTTCCGTGAAATCTTCCGTTCTCCACTTCTCAACCGTCGCTCATTGCTTCATCGTGCCTTACTCCCTCGTCGTATATCACTCCTTCATAAATGCCTTGGGCATCGTCCTCCCGACCTGTGCATGCAGATCGCCTCCGCTGCGGGGCTGGACTTGAGCAGTCGCCAGTGTGGACTGACCCAGTGACCTTTCGGTTCCCCACTCCTCCGGCTAACTATACCTATGCTGGTCGGCTCGTAGTGACAGAGTACGCTCATGCCGAGATTTGGTCACCTAATTCCACTTTTCTCGACTTCTACCCCGGCCGTGCCCCGCCCAAGTCGGAACACAACACTCCATCGCCTCGATACGATGGGACGCTAGGCCGCTTCGATCCGACAATCTTCCCTCAGGCGTATGACCCGGATATGCCTTGGCTTGCTTTTGCGCCATACGAATTGGGAAGCATAAACGATGGATGGCCGGAGTTCTTTTCCCTCCTCTCCGATCAATACTGGAACGCGGGGATCACGAAGTCACTGACCACCGCGTTGCGCTCACGCAATCATGACATAGACAAACGCATGGATCGTGCGCGCCGTGACGACCTTGCGCTTCCCAAAGACCAGCGAATCATTTCCTCCCCCGACCCCCGAATGAAGCGTTCGGGTACTCTTTGGGAGCTCCGGCCCATCTTTCCAACAGAAGGGCATGTTTCAGCCTTAGAAGGCATTGTTGATTATCAGGAGTGCGTAGACGCGCTGCGTCGGGTGCAGGATGGTCTTCGATTCAAGTATGCATGGTGCAAATATGCCGAACTTCGCCTGCGCTTGCCCACTGAGACCACCTTTTCTCTCCGCAACCGAAACATTCAGCTCTGCCCCTCACCTCGTTTTTTTGTTGGCGTCTGGCTCACCGCAGTCAGCGAGTTCGACGCTATGCTCTTCCTAACCACCGGATTAGCGCCCTGTTTTGTCCTCCACATGTACAGCGAACAAGATCAATATTCTTCACCCTCCTCCTCTCTGCCACTTCGTACTTTCATTTCCGCCTCCGAACGCGAAGAATACTTCACTCGCTCCTTTTGCAACCCTTATGAGAGGGAGGCCCTTCATCACGGCCTCCGCCTCCTAGAACTCACCGACCTTCCGGATTCTGAGGTGCTCCCGGAAAGTCACCGCGGGGCTTGTAGCACCTTCATCGACCCATTAACGCATCCCAATGCTCAGGGTTATCGTCTTGTTCCCGCCAATCGCCGGTCATCAACAAGCCATTTTGCCATCATACGTACCGAGGAATCCACGTTTTCAGCTCCCGCGCCTTCACGTCCCACGTCCTATGAAGATGTCTTCGAGTACAAAGGGCGTCGCCTTTCCATGTCTCGCCGTTTGCGCTCGCTTCCTGCGCCAACCTTGAGCCAAGTTCAGCTGACCAATCCAGACGGATCTTCATTCATTTGGATTCAACCCCCGCCGGTTGCGGCTCTGAAGCCCGGCCCCTGGACAAAATGGATTGTGGAGGAGGACGACGATGAATTTGATCCTCGCAAATGGATAGTGCGTCAGGTAGGCAAGAAGAGTAAATTGACAGAGGATTACCCCTTCGTAAACTATGATCGTGAAAACCTCAGGGAAATTTATTTTCCGCACGACTTCGTATTTACGGCGGACGAAGGCCCTAACAATGAGGGATACGGACGGGCTGCTCCTAGACTGCGGTACTTTCGTCCTGAGGACAAGCACCCGCTTCTCCGACAGGTACCCCCGTCCCACTGGATGTACCCAGATCGCAAACCTTCCTCGCCGAAGGCTGGTGCTGTCGTGGATCCCCCAACTACGCGACAACCTGAGCCTTCTTCGCCATGGGTTGGCGAGGATGACGATGACGACGACGGGTTTGGCTATGGTCCTGCTACTGTATATCGAGACCCCCAGGGCCAGCTGAGGTCCGTCCAGGATGACACCTCCGTTGTTCCGGTTGAACGCATGTCCGAGGATGACGCCCTGGCAGCCTATCATGCCGCCTTGGCCCCTAGTACCCCGCTGCCTGGCAGTAATCTACCGAGCATCCCCGAGCCGGGACCGCCGATGACGTTTGCAAAAACTCCGAGCCTCGAGCATTCTACTGAAAACTCCCTCCCACGTGATCCTTCACCCTCGGCGTCCACTTTGGCAACAATGGGGACGACCAATGTTACTACCATGCCGATCAAGGAAGTTGTAACCAAGCATTCAACAGATTCGCAGAGTGATCCCAAGCTAGGAACCCCAGCGGGTTCGTCTGAGCCTCTCCGCTTGGACATCTCCTTGCAGGCTCTGGGCAATCTTACGTCTGTCGCACCAGTTACGCTCGCTAGTCTACCTCCTAGTACAACCTCAGCCGGGGATGTTGACCCCGCTTCGTCCACGACTCCTCCCAGCAATTTTGAATTGGTCCCACCAACGCCGGGGCCTGTTGGGCCTCCAGATTCCTCGCCTTCCGGCTCAGCTCTCTCTCCAACATCAGCAACTCTGACGCCCGCCCATTCAATTGGTATACCGGCAAAGGAAATCAGAAATACTCTGAGTATGTGCAACCGTCTTGTGTCCCCCTCCTTCCTTACTCATGAAACTTAAGCTGCGTCAGACGCCCCTCCCAGCTTGCTGCAGGTAGACGCCAAGACGATTTGGAAACCCTCATCTGCCACGATGGATGCTGATGCATCGTTGGTATTGGAGCCATCAATTATTATCGCGCCTCCATCGCCCATTGCTCCTCAGTATATGGAGAGGGATACTAGATTTCCTTTGTTGAATGAGGAAGACGAGGAGTCCATCGCCAGCCTGGGACTCTCGGACAACGAGGATGCCTGTATGGATTCCCTTATGAGTAGCATGCCTACTCAAGGTGAACATTCGGCTTCACTAGCTCGGTCCATCAACGAGGAATATTCTATGGGACCTCTGTCGACCAGCATGTCAACTTCAGGAGGAGATGCCGCTTCACTAGTTCGGCCGCTCCCGTCCTCCAAGTCGGACTTGCGTACAGATTCGTTGCAGAACTTACGTGGCAACCAAACTGGATGTCCTCTTTCTGGTTCTCCTCCTCGTCCTTGCTCTCCTCGGTCTAGCTCCCCACTGTTATCCCGAGCGTCGAGATTTTCAGTTGGGATGAGCTCCCGACGAGCCTCCTCCGGATCACCTACGGAGTCTTCGCCCAGCTGTTCACGTCAAGATGACCACCGACCCAGCCATCGTAGCTTGACGTCTGTCCGTCGATTCAGCTCGCGTTCCCCCAATCGTCGCTCACCGTTGTCCTCTCCTCGGCGGACTAGCCATGACCAAACCCCATACGTCGACGCAACATCTGCAAGGTCGTCGTTATCAGCCTCAAGCAGTGGGATCGCCACTGAGGAACGTGACCGGCTTCTTCCAGCGACGTTACCGTCCTCTCGCCCATCACTGGATGCCCAGCTATATTCACCCGCACCCGAACGGGGAGGTAGGGACGCGAGTCTCAACATGGCTCCTCTGGCAGCATCAGCGCTCCCGACCCCAGGGTCTGCAACGAATGCGTCGGGGATAAGAAGAACTAAGAGCCAGCGCGTTCGCCCTCCCAAACGTGTACGTCTGCTGGCCAAGTCTCTGGCTGAGGCGACTGGTGGTACAGCTATTGGTGGTACGCTCTCTTCTCTTTTGTGTACCTGCGTCCGAGCAATGAACTGACACTTCTACTTTCCTCTCTAGCTGCTGGTACCGTTGTAGCCCCTGCGGAACTTCCTTTGGAAGGTCGCCCGTCGGATCCGACCACAGCATCCTCCACCGGCCAGCCCGTCAGGGCTAAATCTTTACTGGATCGAATGGGATCGAGCAAGGAGGATGTCCCGATGGATGTGGATGCTACCCATGAGGATATGGAGCACCGTATGGATGAATCAGCATAGGTTTTGTCTCTTGCTACTGCTCACACACGGACGCAACTCGCACTGTTTTTTTGTTTAGTCGTTACACTACGCATCGCTAACTTACAGTATTGGCAGAAAATAATCAATGACTCTGATAGTATCTGTTAGTAGCAGATATAGGTATCGTAGCTCGCTGCATCCATAAATAAGTTGATAAAGTACTGACAAGGGGGAAGCGGGTGCTTATTCTCTTTGCATAAGCTCCGTGCCAGGCCCGATGGTTCATGGGTACGCATCTGACCTTATCTGCGGTTCAGAGTGGTGAGTAAGGGTTCCAAATTTGCTGTGATCTTTCCTCAGATGCGAGGAGAAACCAAGCTGTGAGGCCCTACGACACTAGCCCCTGTCAAGCTTAAAGCTCCGATGGGGTTGTTCACACCTGCATTTTCCTACCCTTGTCGGCGCGCACCTTCTCAAGTCCACCCCACCTACTGCTCCAGGCATATGCTACCTGCTCTTAGTGATTCGAAACGATTTGAAGACCAACACGCAGATAGATGTAGTGCGGGTAGTCCACTTGTAAGTTTGCCACTTTCTGCGAAAATCGTGCTATGAGTGATGTCTTGTACATGGCCATTTTCAGGATATGACCGTCGTTCATGATCAACATGGATCAAACGCAGTGCTGCTCTTCTTGATGTAGCGGGCACGGTTCACCGACCGCGTGTCACGACTCCCACTTCTCCACCGACTCCGTCGGTACCATCCATCCATGTCAGCACGCAGAGCAGTTGTTCGTCCGGTTTGCCTGCCTCTTGCTCGATCCACGGACGATCGTCGCATTCGGCCACTCTCGGGCTCTGCACGGTTCACCGCAGACTCCCTGCAGCATCGACTCTACAGACAAACGTTGCGATCATTCACACTTGAGCACCTAACCTACTGGAAACCTGTACGGCCCACCGAAGGTTTTCAGTAGGGTTCCCTGCCGACGCTTGCAATGCAAACCTGGACGGTTGACCGCTGGGTTTCTCCACCGACGATTGTCGCAATCATCACATTCCACTCCTGCAGCTCTGCACAGTTAACCGCGGGATCTCTGTGGTGTCGGCTCCACCATTACATTCTACGCGAGCGGCCACCTGCACGGTTTCACCGAAGGTTTCTTGCAGTGATCACTTTCGCGATGATATTTGCAATCACCACGACTCTGCATAGTAATTGCGAGTTCTCCTCGGCGTTTATTCTGCAGACAGTCGTCGCGGTCCTCACTCTGTACCTTGCCTGCTGAAACCTGCACGGTTCACCGAAGGTTCTCAGCAGCGCTTCCTGCCGACGATCTTTGTAATGCCGCCCTCAAGTCCTCCACGGTTCACAGTCCCGCCCACTCTACAACGGATCACCACAATTATGACTTCCCATTTTTACCCCACGAATTGCTGCAAAATCCACGCAGTATTCGGCTCCAGGCCACCGACATCTTCACCTTCTACCTTACCTGCTGGAAACCTGTACGGTTCACCGAAGGTTGTCACCAGCGTTCCTCGTCAACGATCTTCCAATCATCGCATTCGTACCTTACCTGCTGGAAACCTGTACGGTTCACCGAAGGTTCTCAGCAGCGTTTCCTGCCGACGATCTTTGTAATGCCGCCCTTAAGTCCTCTCTGTCACTTTCTTGTCCTGAGGCCGCATTCCAAGGCGCATATGATGTCCAACCTCGAAGATGAAGACCTCGCACCCGACGCTACGCTCCTAGCCGTAATCGGTGTCCTCGACGCTGCGAGGGACGAGACCAGTGTTGTTGCGCGGATACACGGGGGTGGGCTGTGGGTTGATGATGGGACACACAAGAACGAGGCTGCGAAGGATGCGTCGCCTGATGCAGCATCAGCTGCTCTGTCGGGCGTGGCGCCAGAGGACACCAAGTCGACTGTGGCATCGACTTTGTGAAACATTTGAGCTAACTGTACATCGTCTGATTTCTCGTAGTCCGGATCTGAAGATGGTATATTGCAATGCTGGCTTGACAACGTTGACCAAGTCGGTCACATCAAGCTCGTTTCCTCGAGGCGAAGATCACGTCGCTCGAACTCGATTACGGACATGCCTTAGCCGTAACAGAGCTTCATACATGCGCTCGCAAATATCGTGCGATCCTTGGTTGGTTAGATCGTTGGTGGACTGGATGGTAAGATAGACCCTGCTGATGCGTGTATCCGTAAGCGTTCTTGCAAGTTTCTGTCATGTTCGTCTTCGGATCGTCTGCGTGTAGAGATTGACGGTAATATCATCGGCTACGAGAGGCACCCTTGTTCAAGCAAGACCTTCCCATGCTCTCTTTCGGCCAGTACGAAGTCGATTTCCTATGTCCTGCAGCTGCTTACCTGTACCGACGTTCACCCCGTATAGAATCTTCAACGTCAGGCCCAAGTTTGAGATCATATGATTGTCGAGGCCGATCCGACATAAAGTACGATTTCGATTGTTAGATGAGCGACTGCGACTGTCGTTCCCTCCAAACAAAGGGCGCTCAAATGACCCCGGATTTTATTTTTTCTCGATTTGTTGAGATTTTGTAGAGTTGTCGGCAAATCTTTTCGTCACGTGCATGAAGACTTGGTCGTATTTCCCTCGCTGCCGCGGCACCATTGGGGCGTAAAAAGTCACTGACATTTATCATCCTAAGCTACTTACTCGACAACAAGGAGCGCTAGCACATCAATATAGAAAGTTGCAAAGAGGCACAGAATGCGACGCCAGCCAGCGTAATACGAGCTTGGATGACGAACTTTAGCGGCCAACGGAGTACGAGCATAGGTCTAGACACCGTTTGTCAAGATCTCCGAAGTGATCTGATCGCGGACATGTCTCCGAAACGACGGTCTTCAGCCGTCTCCGTCAACTTTGAACTGAGCTAATATCGGGGTGGAGCGCCTTGCCTCTAGGTATAGTAGGAATCTAAATCTTGGATCGAGTGTCATCAGTCCCGTTCTTTTGAGCCGCCTTGCGTATAGCCTCGCTTTCAGCGTTTGCGTTCAGTTGTAGGTTAAGGATACGCCACCACAAGCCGTGTGAGTCCCTAAAAGCCGCTCTACCCCAGTCGAAGCGTATGCCAATTTTTTCATCGGCCGATTTCTTGGGCCAACACCTAGTCGAGCCTCCGACAGGAGTATCGACTCCTGTCTTAATCGCCTTGAAAAGTGTCTGACAATGGGGAGTGAGCGCACAGCAATCGATAAAGATGAGAGGCTGTTACCTTGGGTAAAGGGCTGTTGCGATCTCGGATGAATATGCCAGTACTCAAGCTTTGCTCGCCCTTCCGTAGTTCACTCGCCCATGTCTGACGCTTTGACATATTTGCTGATGTTTCAGTTTACTTCATGCATTTTTCTACCCTGGTCCGAAAATTCATCCTATTTATATTTGTCTTTGCTCAAGCTAAGTACCTCGCAATAGATTTCCAGTGCTTGTAAGATAATGGATTGCCGGTGATTATAATGATTGAGATGCGGGCGGAATGAGACGGACGGGTGGCGAGGCAGATGGAAAGACCTCGTGGTTTGGGCCAGCAGAAAGAAGGCTGTCATCCGCGTAATCGAAATCTCAGTCTCGAAGGAGACCGGGGTGGTACATGACGTCCAGGTATACAGCGAGCATCCCAACTCAGTTGCAGAGCGAGGTGCCATGGTAATCGGGATATGGTAAACAGAGATGGGGACTACAAATATGATGGCGAAACATGTACACCGGTCCAAATGAACAGTGATAGCAAAAGACGGACAGGGGAAGCAAGAAAAACGAATACGCCGCGCCATCAATCCTCCCCCTTGGGCCACCCGCCGCCCGAGCTGTGATTCGTGTTCGCCTCAGCAGCCTGGACGGCTTCAAGCAGCTCACCCTCCGCATCAGCCTCCGTGTCCGCATCCATATCCGCACGGGCGTCGCCCTCAGCCACCCTCAGCCTCACGATCCGCGTCGCCAGTCTCGTTACTCTCTCCATCAACATTCATCCTCACAGCCGACGCGGGCACGTTCCCATGTAAATCCTCGACGATTATTAGCGACTTCTTCCTGGCAGCTACAAGCGCAGCCAACGTGCCAATGCTAGCGGCGTCAGCAGGCGTCGCAGGCCGGTTAGGCGTCGCGGCGGGACGTGCACGGCATGCGCTGCTCCACGAGTTGGCTCGGCTGTTGGCGCGCGATGACGCAGCCGCTAAGGGCGGCAGCAGCTCCCGCTGGCGCTGGTGCCTCGGCGTTTGAACTTGGTGGAAGTATCGCGATGGTCGGAGGTGACGGCGGGACAGGACCACCGCGGCGGAACGACGAGTGCGGGAGGGGGAGGGGCACAGCGACGACTCCTCGCTGGGCGCGTATGGCGAGTGCTGCGTGTTGGGTAGAGTATCTGTACGGTGGATGCCGCGCTCGGGTGGTGAATGGATGATGCGAGGTTGAGATTGCATCGGTGGCTGCTGCTGGGTGGCTGCGTGTTGGGCAATAGCGAAGTTGGCCGCCAGTCCAATGTACTGCGGCGCTTAACGCGTTTCATCTTTTGCGACAACTGCACCCAGAGATGAGTACAGGTCAACGGAAGTTTACGGGGCTTACTTACCAATCCATACTGTACCAGGCCTTTGAGACCCTGGACCCCATTTCTCGACGCATTTACCCTCCTTGTAACGACCTGGCGTACCGCATTGGCGGCAGATACGTTGGCCTTGAGCATTTGTCAGCGTAAAGATTGATGGTGGAGGCGCTGCGTCTGCACCGTTAGCGCCTGAATACTGAGTGTCAGCCACGACTCCTACAATTACAGGCAAAACAAAACAAAAAAAACTCACCGCTCGTAATATTGCCGAGGCTACCCGCAGTATCGATTGCGCCAAACTTTCTCTTCATGAGAGGCGCACCAGTAACGACGGGTGCAAGCACATGCGTCTGGTAGGCGTGCACGCCACGAGGGATCATGATTACGATCATGATTGTGATTGGGATCGTAACCTCAAATACGATAAATTCCGCCGCTTGCCGGCGTGCAGAAGCTTGTCGCGGTAGCTGGGATGTGGTCGGCGACGAGTTTGAAGAAAACGCGGATGAGGAGAACGATAAGGGTGGAGTGGGGAGCACCGCGCGCACGTAGTAGCACACGCTACTGGCGAGGTTACTGTTTGTATCGGGGTTGGTGAATGAGTCTGAAAAGGAGTTCGGTTTCAGAGGCGAGTAGTTCAGTGTCAGTTTGAGAGACTGAGTGTCACTCGCTAAGGCTTATAAGGCCGAGCGTTCGAGCTAGCCCAAGCCGCGCCGTGCTGTGTTGACTATAGTCTATGAAAAGTTGCGCGTTTTCGCGACGAATCGCGCTAATTAGCGGCCCTCGCAAATGGCCGCAACGGGTCCGTGAGGGTTGTGGGTTGCTGCCAGCGCATTGATGGACGTTAGGTCGTGCGGGGAAGTGTGGCACCTGTTGAAGTGGACAGGGAATGTAGTGAGATGAATGATAGGGCTTGAGATGCGTCGCGCAGCGGGGAGAGAGGTGGATGCGTGATACCGGGAGCCAAGCGTGATGAGCGAGAGGTCTGGGGGCATGGTCGTCGTGACTGGAATGGCGCGTGGGGATACGCACATGGATCGGCGACGACGCCGACGACAAGGTCTGGCAACGTGCGTCATCGGGGTGACCGGGGATCACTATGCAGAGTCCAAGAGCTCCAGGAGACGTTCAGATGTCTTTCGCGTAGGCATACTCCAGATGATCGCGCCCCATGACGCTCCTTCCACTCCGTCGTCCATCCAACTTCGTCCAACCGCAAGCAGCACCTGCATTATGCAACCAAATCCGGGCGAGCACAACCCCATCCTGCATGTAAAGCCAAACCCGATGTGTGCCTTGATTTCTTTGCGGAAAGTCTTCCAGGCGGCCGCCTCTTGTATGGTATTTTTGAAGCGCGCCGATTTCAATGGGTTTTTCGTTCATAAAACGAATTCGCAGTTGAGTCGAAATTTTTATGATGAACCAATGTAATCTTCAAGTTAAAGGATTGATTGGGGGAACCACGGGGGCCTAAAGAGTGGCTATAATAGAAGGCGACAATTGCGATCATCATCCGTCCATGAAGTGAAAACTACAGAGAACGTGCGGCCAACCGTGGAGGTTATGATAGGGGCCGAATGCGATGATTGGGAAGATCGTGGACGAGGAACGCTGCTGACAACCTTCGGTGAACCGTACAGGTTTCCAGCAGGTAAGGTACGAATGCGATGATTAGGAGGATCATTGACAAGGAACGCTGCTGACAACCTTCGGTGAACCGTACAGGTTTCCAGCAGGCAAGGTAGAAGGTGAAGATGTCGGTGGCCTGGAGCTGACTACTGCGTAGATTTTGCAGCAATTCGTGGGGTAAGTATGGAATGTCGTAATTGTGGTGATCCGCTGTAGAGTGGGTGGGACTGTGAACCGTGGAGGACTTGAGGGCGGCATTACAAAGATCGTCGGCAGGAAACGCTGCTGAGAACCTTCGGTGAACCGTACAGGTTTCCAGCAGGTAAGGTACGAATGCGATGATTAGAAGATCGTCGGCAGAAAACGCTGCTGAGAACCTTCGGTGAACCGTGCAGGTTTCAGCAGGCAAGGTACAGAGGTGAGGACCGCGACGACCGTCTGCAGAATAAACGCCGAGGAGAACTCGCAGTTATTATGCAGAGTCGTGGTGATTGCGAATATCATCGCGAAAGTGATCACTGCAAGAAACCTTCGGTGAAACCGTGCAGGTGGCCGCTCACGTAGAATGTAATGGTGGAGCCGACACCACAGAGATCCCGCGGTTAACTGTGCAGAGTTGCAGGAGTGGAATGTGATGATTGCGACAATCGTCGGTGGAGAAACCCAGCGGTCAACCGTCCAGGTTTGCATTGCAAGCGTCGGCAGGGAACCCTACTGAAAACCTTCGGTGGGCCGTACAGGTTTCCAGTAGGTTAGGTGCTCAAGTGTGAATGATCGCGACGTTTGTCTGTAGAGTCGATGCCGCAGGGAGTCTGCGGTGAACCGTGCAGAGCCCGAGAGCGGCCGAATGCGACGATCGTCCGTGGATCGAGCAAGAGGCAGGCAAACCGGACGAACAACTGCTCTGTGTGCTGACATCGATCGATGGTATCGACGGAGTCGATGGAGAAGGCGAGTGGGAGTCGTGACACGCGGTCGGTGAACCGTGCCCGCTACATCAAGAAGAGCAGCACTGCGTTTGATCCATGTTGATCATGAACGACGGTCATATCCTGAAAATGGCCATGTACAAAACATCACTCATCGCGTGATTTTCGCAGAAAGTGGCAAACTTACGAGTGGACTACCCGCACTACATCTATCTGCCGTGTTGGTCTTCAAATCGTTTCGAATCACTAAGAGCAGGTCGCATATGCCTGGAGCAGTAGGTGGACTGGAGAAGGTGCGCGCCGACAAGGGTAGGAAAATGCAGGTGTAAACAACCCCATCGGAGCTTTAAGCTTGATAGGGGCTAGTTTGAACGCCTCCTTTCAGGCTTTCTGACAACATTGAAGGTTCAACAGGGATCCGGAAGAGTCCCAGATCAATATTAGACAGGCCGTAGAAATAACGAGCATTGGCTGGGTTAGACATATGCATGCGCGGAGTACTCCGGTGTTGTCCCGGTCGTGTTCAAGGCAAAGGCATGTGCACTTAAGACAGCGTTCCTTGCACCGAGCAGAACCTTGGAAATACACAAAAGTCTTATACAACTATTTACGACTTTCCGTATATCACTGTCCACGTGCAAAGCAATTAGCTACCATCCCTCATGGCGACCCATCACGCCATCCTCTTCCTATTGCCTTCCTCCAACTCCAGACTCGCCACCACCGTAATCTCCTGCACAAGATCCTCAACAACCGGTTTCAGCTTCTTCATCCTTTCCGGCACATTCGCATCAACTACAGTACTGATGGCCTTGTCTCTGCAGTGATGAATGCAGGTGAGACTGCGCAGACGGTGGTGTGAAGCCTAGGACGGGGGTGAGAAACCCAGTGAATCCCCTCCGGTGGCTCTGAAGGGCAGACAACGTCAACCTGCTGAACCATTTCTCAGGAGTACGACCGGAAAGACGCTGAAAATGTAGTCAGCCACAACGCCTTCAGAAAACGAACGAATGTAGAACATACCTTGGCGTTACCAGCCGATATGGTAAACGACATTCTGTACAAAGTCTTCGAGGCCAACACTCCACATCAAAGCTCTGTGGTGTTTAACGATGGTGAGTACCGTCGCACCAGCGTGGAACAGGAATGATAATTTTCAAGAGCGATTACTCGGTGATGGGTTGGTGAGCGTCGAGATGTGCTCTTCTGGACGAACTCGTTTGAGCATCAATGCTCATCTCCTCCAGCGTAGTCCCCTATGGAGCTGTAGAACATTGGCGGCCGGATACAAGGATTGTCGACGACGACGCGTGGACTTCGTGAGTGGAAGCAATGCAGCCAGTAGCTTTGTGTGCGTCACCAACAGCGTTGACGTCGCTGTTCATGGGTGTGAGGTAGGAAAAGCATAGTCCTTTTTCGTACTTGAGGGCTTGTGTAGGTACAGATCGGCGCCCTCGCCATTGCTATGGTGCGCGGCGCTGCTCGTCGGCCGTGGATCAACGAAGAGTAATCCCTTATGGTACTCAAGAGCCGACTGGGATGAGTGCGTAGCATCGACCAACTCGAACACCGATAAACTCGTTGGTTCAAGCTAAGAAAACGAGGTTCTGTTAATCAGCTTCGCCCAAACTTCGTCGCATAATTTGCTCCAAGATTGAACCAAGTGAAACTCGTATCCGCCGCCACGAGAAAATCGACGCGTGAAGTTTCTCTGTGAGCCCGAGGTTGACGGTGAACGGACAATATTGGCTAAGGCATGGACCGAGTGATCAATTGTAAGCTTGAGTGCTGATATCAAAGTCAAGTTAGTTCCACAACATAGTCGAGGGAAAAAGGAGGGACTAACGAGACACAGGCGCTAACGGTACGAGATTTGAGCGCCCTTTGTTTGGAGGGAACGACAGTCGCAGTCGCTCATCTAACAATCGAAATCGTACTTTATGTCGGATCGGCCTCGACAATCATATGATCTCAAACTTGGGCCTGACGTTGAAGATTCTCTACGGGGTGAACGTCGGTACAGGTAAGCAGCTGCAGGACATAGGAAATCGACTTCGTACTGGCCAAAAGAGAGCATGGGAAGGTCTTGCTTGAACAAGGGTGCCTCTCGTAGCCGATAATATTACCGTTAATCTCTACACGCAGACGATCCGAAGACGAACATGACAGAACTTGCAAGAATGCTTACGGATACACGCATCAGCAGGGTCTATCTTACCATCCAGTCCACCAACGATCTAACCAACCAAGGATCGCACGATATTCCCGAGCGCATGTATGAAGCTCTGTCACGGCTAAGGCATGTCCATAATCGAGTTCGAGCGACGTGATCTTCGCCTCGAGGAAACGAGCTTGATGTGACCGACTCGGTCAACGTTGTCAAGCCAACATTGCAATATACCATCTTCAAATCCGGACTACGAGAAATCAGACGATGTACAGTTAGCTCAAATGTTTCACAAAGTCGATGCCACAGTCGACTTGGTGTCCTCTGGCGCCACGCCCGACAGAGCAGCTGATGCTGCATCAGGCGACGCATCCTTCGCAGCCTCGTTCTCGTGTGTCCCATCATCAACCCACAGCCCACCCCCGTGTATCCACGCAACAACACTGGTCTCGTCCCTCGCAGCGTCGAGGACGCCGATTACAGCTAGGAGCGTAGCGTCGGGTGCGAGGTCTTCATCTTCGAGGTTGGACATCATATGCGCCTTGGAATGCGGCCTCAGGACAAAAAAGTGACAGACAGCATCAAATGAGACTGACTAGAGCGGGACGCGCCAAAGTCCGGACATGTCATAAGTCCCTTGAGTTCACAGACACGTATGGCGACGCGCGGGTCAGCACTGTGTTCTGCTCGTGGGCACTTGGATACAGGCAAAGCCGAGTCTGAATACGGACGGTTGAGATGGCGCTTCACAGAGTGTAAGACTAATCACGTACTATGGGCACTTGCAGTTGTCCGACTCATTCACAATATCCACGATGCTCTCCCTTAGTCGATCAAGGTAATAAATAGCATGCGTGTCATTGGTGGGTGTCGAAGCGATGGGATGGAAATACATGGGATTGGGGATGGTCGTTGCCGATTTGTCGATGCGTTTGAAGGACGAGAGTCCCAAGGCCATCGATGCAAACGGCACGATCTGAGTCAAGGATGGAAAAATGGTACGGCAAGACGAAAGGCGCTGCAGAATGCAAGACGGGAGGTCAGTAACCGTGGTTCGTAGCACCGCAGTCGTTGAAAATGACGGGTATGGAGTCCAAACAGAGACATGAACAGAAGAGAAATGAATGGAAGCAACTCACCAACCAATGCACTGACGAGGAACTCTCGCAAACGCCATCGAAGTCAACGCTCTCAATACCTTGAGCTCACGAGAGGGCGGGGTCGGACAATATCGAATGAATGCGCGCACTACAAAGCCCGTGTCACACGGAAACAGAACATGAGCCTCACGAAGATACTCACCGGTTCGATGGTTTGAGTATGACACTCGTCCCCTTTTGCCTTAGAATATCTGTTCCGTTTAGTGACGATGTATTCGTGCAGGGATTGCTGATGAAGACCTCGGCCGCGGAGGACTCAACTAAACCATTGCATGAGCTTAAGGCAGCAATGGCGGATATTATATAAACGAACCTTTCATAAAAACGGCAGGTGTGGCTGTCATTCTGTGGCAAGCGGCGTAAAGGGCGTAAAGTTCAAATTGCGGCAGCTGGCAGTTGCTGTCCCACGCCCACATTTGCCAAACACCAGCCAAACAAACACCTGGTGTGCAGGCACTTTGTCATACGCGACATATCTCATTCATTTATTCTACGCCTTTACATCCACACCCAGCCTGGTCTCCTTGCCGCCACTGGCGAGGAGCATTCTCCCTATCCGAATGGTACAATTTTATCAAACCTTTTCGCTACTATCGCCCATGTCATCGCGCACGCAGGGCCTGTTCAGACGGTTCGGGCAGCCTTGGCAGTATCACGAGCAGTACGTTTGACTTGTGATCTTAGAAGCTGTAGCTGATAATCTGCTTCAGGTATGAACGGTGCCTCCGCTGCCCAGATTTCCACCAACGAATGCTCAAGAATAGCGTATCTGCCGCCAATGCGGTTTCCCAGGTCGTTACGGGGAAAATATGTCGAGAAATGGGGTACTGGGTCGCAAGGGTCCGGTGCAGTATGTAGTTGGTAAGCAATTTGCTTATCTCTCGTCGAACCAGTATTCATGCCTCGATGTACATAGCTGGCGCAGAACATAAGCGCGTTGAGCGCCGCTGTATATGCAATGCTCAGCAACTGGCTGCCATTGCCGCTGTCGCCTAGCACGCAGCCATCCAACACCACCAAACTCATTCTTAACCTCCACCCGAGTGGAGCATCCACCATACAGATGCTCTCCCGGACACACAGTACTCGCTGGAAGAGTCCTTGCTGCGCCTCCGCCCTCCTGCACTCGTCGTCCCGCCGCGGTGGTCCCGTCCCACCTTTACCGCCGACCATTGCGACCCTCCCCTGAAGTTCAGGTGACCAGTCGCGTCTGGAAACGTACCCTGTGTCCGCTGTGAGGACAGATGTGTCTGTTGGCGAGGGCGATGCTGATGAACGGACTGATGTGGATGCCGAGGCTGAGGATGAGGCGGACGCGTATGTGGATTCGGATGCGGAGGCAGATCCAGAGGTAGAGCTGCTTGAAGCTGTGGACGCTTCCAAGTCGAACTCAACTCGCAGCTCGAGTAGTGGCTGGCCCCAAGGTGGAGGTTTGACGATGGAGTGGCGTGTTCTCTTTCAAATACCAAACCCTCACATCATCATCTTAGTTATTCTCTTGTACTCCTCCAGTTATTTGACCCTCTCTTGCATATCCCATGGCATTGTTCCCTCACTGGTGACCTTCGCTATCCCCGTACTCCTCCAGAATGCTCCCTGGCCATCTCTTGCATGTTTCGACGCATTATTTCGATAATACATCACATTGATGACCTTGGGCGCGCCTGGACTCCTTTAATATGCTCCTTAACCACTCTTACATATTCGAACGCGTTATTTCCTCCATCTCATCGATGATAGTACTACAAACTAGATAAAAAAGCGAGGATGTATATGTGTCTAAGAGAGGAGGATGGGAGACTAAAACGAAGCGCGTCGCGAGCGCTGCGAGTATGGCTAGAGAGCCTTGTCCTCGCGTCCTAAATACTATGGTACATTATGCGTGACATAACGAGCAACAAAGAGATGGTAGAGACAAAGGGAACGTGACGCGACATGAAAGAGAGAGGCGGGAACAAAGCGGTGTGGTGACGTCACACTGTGCACGCCGCGCGATCATGCCCGACCATGGGAAGCCACCAAACCTCGGGTTTTGCCAGAAATTGTCGGTGATTTCTTGTGATTTCCCTGAAAGATATACTGGCAGTCGAATAATGAAATACGTGACATATTTTTTTTTTTTTTTTTTTTTTTTTTATGTCTGCATTTATATACCGCAACAAGTATGCTACTGCTACTAAGACGCGGTGGGGGGGTAGGTACGTACGTGTAGCTACTATCCCTGCCTGGGAGCCAGAGCCCAAACCAGGCGTTGGCGGCGAGGGTGCGTTAAAAAACCCATTGGCAAAACCCTGTGGGAAAAGGCCGTTGGGAAAAAGCTACCTGCCGTACCCGTTTGTGACGAGGCTTGGGGCCATTTGTGAGTGGGGCCGTACTAGGAGTAGTTCCCGGGGGCGTTCGGGGAGATTCATCTATGAGAAGGGTGTGTCAGATAAATGTTATGCTGCTCGAGGCTGTAGAATTATAAGAAGTATAAGGTATAGGAACCAGGGAAGTAAGGGGAGAGCAGAGAGAAAGGTTGGGCTCAGCTGTTATTTGAGTCGGGTGGACGAAAGGCAGTCGACCGGCTGATGAACTTGGCCACCGCCATTATTCCCTTTTGAGTTCCCAATAAAAAATCTACTGAAAGATTTGACGACGCTTCGCGTAGAGCGTCTCTTGCATGTTCGTGCAGCGGGCAGTCTACCAGGATGTGAGCTCTAGTTTGAAGCAAAGAGTCATCACATGGACAGGCTGCGTGCAGCCGTGGAACGAATCTGGCGAAATATTCCCCAGTGAATGCGTGACCCAGCAGGGCCTGAACGGTGTGCGAGTAGGTGCGCCGGTTTCCTGTAAACGTCCGATGGAACTTGTCTAACCGAGTTGATGGTGGCCGTGTGAGGGACAAAGACGAGGGTGAGTTTTTTGGGAGTTCTTTCCATTCCTGTACCCAATGTTCGAGCGCAGTTGCCTTGGTGCGTGCTTTTGCCCAAGCAACAGTAGTTCCAATGAAAGACCTTTGGGTAGCGGCTTGTTTGGCTAGTTGGTCCGCTCGTTCGTTGCCTCGTATTCCTGAGTGGCCTGGCGACCACAATACATCAATGGTGACATCCTGCCGGTCGGATAGCAGCTTGTCTATGCTGCGGCGGAAAATTACTGAAGCATCTTGCGAGGGGTGAGGGCTGGTATCGTAGACTACCGAAATGGCCGAAGTATTGTCAGCGAACAAGCGGACACGTTGTACTTGTGGTCGGTCTTGCAGGATTTGGTGGAGGTGCCTGGATGCGTGCGCTAGGGCAAACATTTCACCATCAAAATTGTCGGAGCAAGCACCTAGGCCTAGCAGGCCCTTGCTAACCTCCTTGCCTAGGTAGAAAGCAGTAAAGGCAGCTCCAGTTTTGAATTCGTCACCTACCAAATGCCTAGAGCCGTCTGTGAAGATGTTGATCACCGTTGGATCTACTGTTGCCTTGCTTTCGCATTCACGGATGTTGCGGATCAGCTGTTTGCGGACATCTTTATCCCGTGGGGCGTAGCTCGAGAAAGTCAGCCTACAGCCCCATATGTTCCCTAGCTGCCAAGGAGGTGTGGCATATGGATTGGTGCGTTCATCGATGTCAAGTGTAAAATGTGCTCGGGTTGCGAGTTGCTGGAGGTTTGTGAGCTTTTTTGTCCTGCTCTTTGAATGGGTAGGTCCCTGGACTGGGCCGCGGTTCCAGGGCTCTGCCAGGCGCACGATGGGCTGTGCGTGCCGTGGAAGTGTTCGCAAGCAAATAGCCATGTTATCGAGTGTGCGTTCAAGTAGTAGTGGAATGGGGAGGATTGATCCAATGTGGTGGAGGGCAGCGGTTGGCGACGTGCGAAAGGTTCCCAAAATGAGTCTAAGGCCTGCGTTCTGAATCTTGGCCATTTGCTTTGTCAAGCCTTTCTGGCGAACACCTGTATACCAAAGTGCCGCCCCATAGGTTAGTACCGGGAGGACAATGGTCTTGTAGGCCAGGCGGCGGTTGGCATGGTTCATTCCGCGGACCGAGTTGCCCAGCACTGTCAACGCTTGGATTTTGGACATGGCACGATTGCACATTATGCGGACATGTTCTTTGAACTCTAGTTTGCGGTCTAAGAAAAAGCCTAGCCATCTCATTACTGGGTTGGGAGAGATGGTTAGCACATTATCTGGGCTTAGAACGATTCGGATTGGAAGCAGCTCTGGAGACTTAGCTCTGGTGAAGTGCATCACTTCGAACTTCGTGTGGTCAACCGAGAGCCCTATGGCTTGCAGGGCTGAGTTAATGACCTGAAAGTCTTCCTGGAGCTGTCGGATGTTCTGCGGGATTGACTTGGAGAAGGCCACAAGCATGCCATCGTCAACGTAGAAGTAAAGTGTAGACCGATTTTTGCTTATCGAGATTTCGATGACTGGTGCAGTATAGAGCGCAGCAAGAATGGGCGAGAGGGGGGATCCTTGAGGTATTCCGATGGAGCAGGTCGACGGTTCTGTATTTGTACCGTTGACACGTATGGATACTTGACGGCTGGAGACAAAGCTACGAACCCAAGCTCGGATTTCTTGCGGAAAGCCGGCTAGGCGAAGCACCTCTACTAGGCGATCATGATGGACATGGTCAAAGAATCCTTTAATGTCGAAGGCGAGTGTGGTGGCAACTAGTCCCTTCTTCCATCCAGATTGAATGTCGTGCATGAGGGTAACGCCTGCGTCTGTCGTCGATGACTTGTCGCGGCACCCAAATTGATTAGTGTGGATTAATTGATGTTTACCTACGTCGAATAGAATCCTTCGTGCTATGACCTTCTCTAGCAGTTTGGAGAGGCACTCCAGCAGGGAGATGGGTCGGTATGACCGCGGGTTGGACATATCTGTTTTCCCGGGTTTTGGAACGATGGCCACGGTGGTAGCCCTCCACGGTTTAGGATGGTGGCCTAGGCGAAGGCATGCATTGAAGATGCGAGTAAGAAGTGAGCCACACACCCCGAATCCCCACTTAACTCGTCTATGGTGATAGGTGCAAACACCTGAGTATGCCTGGGCAGAGGATCATCAGGCTGTTGTATTGCGACTTGCGGAGGGGCCGAAGGGAAGAAAGCAGTTTTGAGGGCTTCACCAAGTTCGGCTGAGGATACTGCAACTCCATTGTCAGTGACAAGGGGTGGGATTCGAGACTTACGCTTTCCCGCCGACCAGTCTGCAATCCGCCAGACATTGTCGGGGGTAGCAGACTCAAGGACTGAATTAGCCCAGCCTTGTTTGGCTTTCTTGGTGATTCGGTGCATGCGGTGGAGGAGTTTCGGTTTATCTTTGCGGGATGCTCTTCGCATTTCCTCTACGGCGTTTTGGCACTCATCGTTCCACCATCGCGCACTCTTGGGTGAATTCGGCTTGCGGTCTGGCATGCATGCATTGGTGGCCTGAGTGAAGCAATCTGTCAGCCACTGGACAACAAGATCTAGCTCTTGTGCGGAGGCGGGATCGTTGAAGCTATCTGCTATGGCCTGATATCGTGTAGAGAATTCGGCTTCCCATTCTTCTCGTTTTCCGGGATCGAGGCGTTTACCTAAGTTATCAGAGGCACCTTCGTCTTCGACGACCGGGAGGTTGACAGCGTAAACCAGGGCATTGTGATCTGAACCGAAGGATAAGTTTTCATCTACTATCGGAGGGGTGAAGGCAGCAGCGTTAATGGCTGAACGGTTGAAGAAGGTGAGGTCTATGATGGAGTCTCGCTGCCCGCTGGTCCCGACTCTTGTGCGAACTCCTCTGGGGTTAGCTAGCATAAACAAGTTGTCAGTCGCCCACTCTAGCAAATCTTCAGCTGATAATTGATTGGGGACCAGGGAGAGCGACCACTCATTGTGGTGCAGATTGAAGTCCCCAGCGACAACAGTAGGTACTAGGGGATTGAGGGGAAGGAGGGACAACATAGTTATCACCTCTGCCTTGGCCCCGTTGCCTTCGTTATATACATTGACTGTTAGAAAAGAGAAGTCTCCGTAAGTAAACTCTACAGGTAAGATATTAGGGTGCTTAGCGATGTCTGGCCGGGGTGTGGCAGTGAGCCCAGGAACGTTGCGCCGTACATATGTAGCAACTTTGGGTCGTCCAGGGGAAAACGGGGCAAATGATTCCCATGCTGGCGATGCAGGGAGGCCGTTAATGGGACGCCCTTCGGGCGTGGAATCTGCCTTGTCAAGCCCTATGCGACCAAACCATGGTTCCTGCAACATAAGAATATGTACATCAGTTAGATAATTAAGTATAGTATGAATGCGCATCGAGGAACGAGCGACGTTAAGTTGCACGATCTTCAGAGAGTCAGCTCCGTTCATTTATCAACTTGCATGGGTGGGGGTGGAGCAGGCCGTGCTGGCATTTGGAGCTGCTGCTGCCGTGCCTGAGATGCTTGAGGAGGCGGAGGCGGCGCTGGTCTGGGAACATATTTGCGTTTTTCCGGGCAACTGGGCTCTGTAGCCCAATGATCTCCTTCACAGTTTGCGCACCGGGGCGTGCACTTGCAGGTGCTGGATCCGTCCTTGAGGACTGACGGGCAGTAAACATTGTGCTCTGTCGTGGGGTGCCTCTGAGCACACTTGGCGCAGACGTTCGGCTTGTTACACAACTTCGCGGTATGCCCCAGACCTTGACATCTGTCGCATTGGGTCAGCTTCGGCTTCTCCCTCCACGGGCGTACTGGGGTGTGGCGGCCGTCCATGAAAATCGGGGTTTTAAGCAGCTCCTTGAGTTTTGATCCATCTGGGTCTTCAAAGGCGAACACCACAGGCGCGACCGGGGGTAGTCCATCCGCAGGGTTGGATACAAAACGGGGCTCTTGTGTTATCTTGAGGTTCTTGATGACGGGGTTGCGTCGAAGCAGCACGCCGAGGGCTTTGGAGTCCCAATAGTGGCCGTCAAATCCCATCGAGGGGACTCTCGAACAGACCGCCTTGGACCATTTAGTGTCGTGGGATATTATAACATCATTAAGGTTGTGGTCAACTATTGAATGAATCAAGTCAGTATGATTATAAACAACGGAGGGATTAACATGGGATGGGAAGGTTAGTACTATATTGCCGCTGCGATTCCATTCGGTGCCCAGTATCTCCAGGCCATCGTTACGGGCAGCGGCGTTATTATTAAAGACTTGATTGAGGTGGTGGAACAGGAACTGAGAGGATTTGCGGTCGACCTCGGGGGGTAGGCGTCCTTGGAAGCGAACAATGAACTTGGTGTTAGGTTTGGCAGCAGGCGGAGTTGATGTGGCCTTTGACTGTTGAGCTGGTTTGGGCTGTCCAGGGGGGCCGACTTTCGCTGCCGCAGCGTACATTGTTGGGGCGGAAGGTTGCTGCCGTGTGTTAGAGCCATTATGAGCAGGCGGGGTAGGCTGGGAAGATGCTGAGCCAGATGACAGGCGTCTCTCCACGTTTGAGATCCTGGCGGAGATGTTGGCCTCCAGATTGCGGAACAGATCTTTGACCTCCAGCTTGAAGGCGTCAAGAGAGCTACCGTGAGGGGGGCTGGGCATAGCAGGTTGGGACATGAAAATGTCGTCGTCGACTGACACTGAGCCATCGAGCTCGCTTAGGGCCGTCTTCATTACTTTCGCTACGTTGAGAATCTCATGCATGGCCTCTGCTTCATCAGACCATCCCAGCATTTTCCTAGCGCCTTCAACGATATCTTCCAAAACTTGTACGCAGATTCGGCGCCATTCTGCGCACGATATATGTTTGGTACCGCCTCCTTGCCGGATCGCTGCAGAGACGTTGGGTGGGTTGAGGGACAGAGGGGCAGCGCTCGACTCAACTCTGGCTCGTTTCCTAGTCGGCGTCGCGTCGGCATGGCCAGTTAATGGCACGTAGAACTCATCGAGGTTTGGGACCGATGCGGGGTCTCCAAACTCTGATCCATAGGCACTCGGGGGTCGGGGCGGTGGGGTTCGAGGTGGGAGCTGCACCCAGGGCTCGATGCATTGTGATCCGTTAATTGGCTGGGCCTGGGGAGCCCCATGGGCGAGGGGGGGAGGAGCTGCTTGAGAGGGTGGAATGTTGCGAGGGTGGGCGCTAAATTAGGTGATAGAGGTAAGAAGCCAAGAGGCGTCCATACGTGACATATTTTATCGGGTTCTAGTTGTCTCATTTCTGCGCTGACTTTTTTCAAGACCTTTTTTCCACTACTCATTATGTCGAGAAAGTCGCAATCTGAACGCACAGCGCTCGAGACAGACTGGTCAATGTCTAGTTCCCAGGTTTCGGAAGACGTCCCATGGAGCCAGTCCTCGCCACAGGCCTCGCGGCCATCCCAGTCACCCCAAGGACGCAGGCATAGTAGGCTACAAGCCATCACGGATGCGCTCAGTGGAAAGGATATCCCGACGACTCGGAAGCCCATGGTACCGTCTTATAATGTAAACAAGCGGCCAATCCCAGCATCGTCACAAGGCGGCGTAGCGAAGCAGCCAAGGCTGTGCCCATCCCAAGGACGCAGTGATAGTAGGTTACAAGCCATCACGGATGCGCTCAGTGGAAAGGATGTCCCGACGACTCGGAAGCTCATGGTACTGTCTTCTAATCTAAACAAGCGGTCAATACCAGCATCGTCGCAAGGCGGCGTCGCGCAGCAGCCAAGGCTGCGTCCATCCAGCAGGAATACCTCAAGCGATGGCCTGAGTGCCTCCATAGTGGAAGGTCCTACGTCGAATACTTCTCGCCCTGTCGCTTCAACCACTAGCAAATCAGTCTGCAGGTCTGAAAAAGCGGCGCCCGTGTTCCTTAGCCAGGAGCAAGCACAAATACTCAAGCTCGTAGAGGAGGGCCGCAACGTGTTCTACACTGGTAGTGCTGGTGGGTAAATGGATACATGCGCGCATTCAATTCTTGATGTTCTAGCTAACGCTGAATAGGAACTGGTAAATCCTTACTCCTTCGGGAGATCATCAAGACTCTTCGCAAGCAACATGCCCAGTCTCCGGAGGCTATCGCAATTACGGCTTCAACAGGTTCGCTTGCCATTTCCCTTGATACCGAATATGAATCCTAGAGTAATGCTAGGCATCGCGGCATGTAACATACGGGGCGTTACTATCCACAGCTTTGCGGGCGTTGGACTCGGCCAAGGTAGCTCGAAGGACCTAGCTGAGAAAATTCGTAAGAACGACAACGCTGTCTCACGTTGGCTACGGACTAAGGTTCTTATAATTGATGAAGGTACGGCGCTAATCACTTCATCGATGCTACTTGTCGTTAATATGCGACTGACAGTTTCTATGGTGGATGGGGACCTCTTCGACAAACTGGCTGAAGTAGGCTCGATCCTCAGGGGTAAAGAAGAACCTTTCGGTGGTATCAAGGCGTGTTCACAACTACATGACTCCGCAAGATCACCAAAGCTGATCATCCATCTTCAGTTGGTTGTAACAGGCGATTTCTTCCAACTACCACCCGTCACCCAAGGTACTAGGCAGGTGAAGTTTGCCTTCGAAGCGAAACTGTGGAAAGCAACCTTCGAGCGCACATTCAATTTGACCAAAGTATTCCGCCAGAGAGATCAAGGTACTTTCCACGCCATGGCTGTAGTTGAATACCAATGAATATCTTTGCCTAATGACAGAATTCGTCGACATGCTGAATGAGATGCGCTTCGGACATCTATCAGCCAAGTCTATCGACAGGCTCAAGACTTTGTCGCGCGCTATCGTGTACCATGACGGCATCTTGCCCACTGAACTGTGCGTGGTGTTTTTTTGGAACAGTGATGCATTGATGCATAAGCTCGCAGATTTCCGCGTCGCAATGATGTTGATCGCTTTAACGCCATACGGATGGCTCAGCTCCAGGCTGAGAGTCATTTATTCAAGGCAGTTGACGGCGGCTCGCCGCAAGACGCTCAACAGAAGGCGAAGATGCTAGCGAGCTTGGACCCGCACTCCTCGACCTCCGCACAGATGCGCAGGTTATGCTTATCAAGAACTTGGACGACATGC
Organism: Pleurotus ostreatus; assembly: GCF_014466165.1. NCBI lineage: Eukaryota > Fungi > Basidiomycota > Agaricomycetes > Agaricales > Pleurotaceae > Pleurotus > Pleurotus ostreatus. Next base: position 3,031,217 of record NW_023503161.1, on the reverse strand, counting down.
TGGTGAATGGCAGCATGGGCCGCATTCTCCGGTTTGCCGATCCGACTAAGTATGGCACTGAGGGCGATCAGGAGGTAAGCGTTGGCCCTCATTTATTTCTGGTATCTACGCTGATGCTAACGGCGAGGGCAAGGAGTCGACCACCGACCCAGGGGATGACGCGCCTGATCCTAGTAGTGCCTGAGCTGTGGAAGGTTGAGTTACCTAACGGCGAGATCCAAGTGAGCAGAACTCAAGTGCGTTCAACGCGATTGTCTGCTCTTTTTGAACGTTGACGTAGACTTCGACCTTCAATACAGTTACCGGTGATCCCTTCGTGGTTCATGAGTATCCACAAGTCACAAGGACGAACGCTGGAGCGGGTCAAAGTTGATCTTGGTAAGGTCTTTCGAGAAAGGTCAGGCCAAGCTATTCAATCAGCGCATATTATTCATGTGACTAGGACAAGCGTATGTAGCAATCTCGCGGGCCACTTGTTTGGAAGGTCTTCAAGTCTTAAACTCGCGAAAGGTCGTTGAGTGCGCGGCAGTGCCTCGATCATCGGATGAAGGAGGGCGAGATACTAGGGTGGGTCTTAGTCTTCGTTCATAGTGGCTAACGTCAGCCTATTGACAGGTGCCGACCAATTCCGCAGCTGGCCTCGGTATGGCATTAGCTCACAAGACCACGTCGGGAGCCTGTTCTCTCATGGAGATTGGGTTTGCATTATCTCGTTGCGCTGGCTGCAAATGGGCCTAGAGTTGACTGTTCAAAAAGATCGGTTAATCGGTTTATCGTGCTGTACAAGAAACATGTCGACCTTGAGTTTTTGTTTACGAGTCCAGCCGTAGCATAAAACGAATTGAGATTGAAATGAGAGGAAAAGGAACTTGGCGGGAGCGCCCAAAGCGCCGTCAAAGCGCCGTCTCTCTGTTCTGGACTCACAGACGCCGACACAGTCACGGGTACGCTGGTTGCATTTCTTTCCCAGGCATCACCACCTCTTCGCTTCCGTCAACACCTTGTTCGAAATCTATATACGAAATGTACTCCCTTGGTCCTCCTCCTTGTCATTTTCAACGTCGGGTCAAAGGCATTACCGGTGCGCTTCTTGTTATCATTTATGCTGAAAAGTCCTATAATATTGACCCTATACAGCTAGCTATACCCCCGACGCGACTTCGCAAAACCAGAACGTCACACAGTAAGTGTTTCTCATTATGCAACGCCGTGATACCCCGCGTCTCAGACCATGCTCTCAGCGCAAGTGATCACGACATTGATCTTACTGAGTGGGATGTCGTCAGCGACGAGGAGGACCTTGCGGTGTACGTTTTCACCTGGCAGTGGTCTATTGTCAACGCAGAACACTAACTCATGTATCCATAGCCAGTATCCTGTCACGCATCTCCAAGACACCAATCGATACGCGCCAGTCAAGCTTTCCATTCACTTATACTATCGCGGTAAATTTGTGGCCCTGGTAGCAGGGACGTGCACCGCCGATACCCTATCTACAAGCATCCTGGCATTCATTACCAGTGACCAAAAACTTGACTTTGATATGAATCTTGACGAGCTCGACTTGTGCATGTTCCATCGCTTCAGAGCTTCCCGTCAGCGTAGACATGGGCATGCTCGGAGCTCTACCTTTGGAGATATCTTTGCTGACGGTCAGACCGCGTAACAAGTGGTGAGTCTGGGATACGCCGCTAGCTTTGAACCTGATGTCATGAGCTTATCTTGCATTCAACAGCTTCCTCTCGGATTTTGCGAATTCTTAAGATGGACACGTCATCGACCTATTTTGTTACTGCTTTGCTTGTATATACTACAGACTGAATTGCTTTATTTTATTGTTGCTTTGTATATAGTACATTTGGATTACAATAATTTCCTATGGCGACCGACGTACTTCCAGCATGGCTGTGGCCATACAGTTGTCCCCGTGCTCTCAAACGTCTCGCGAATCGTCAAGCGGGGCGCGGCCTTGGGACAATCGTGTGTCACGCTGTCGATGAACTGAACAACGCTTGCTTTGCGCTCTGCGATGGGTTGCGTGATGTAGGCCATTATCTTTCGATGAGCGATAGGAGGCGCGCAAAGGGCAAAGGAAAAGGCATACCGAGACGCCTGCAAGTCATTGCGACGAGAACAATGAGAAAAGCGGTTCATTTCAGACTACGCATATGTGACCGGCTTGCCAGGAGACGAAAGCGCCAAAGGCCGAATCGAAGCTGCCGCCAATAACTGCAACAAGTCGGATCCATGCTCCGTATTCATGTCCACCGTCACTCCCACGTGCACCCGCGCCAACTTCCTAAGTCCCATCGCTTCCTTATGCGTGATCGGTCTCGCACATAATCCTCGCATTTGCCTCCTGGCCTGGAATGGAGCAATGCATCTTGACGGAGATGACCGAGGGATAAGACACTCGAAGGCGTAGCGGGGGGCTATGGTGAAGCAAGCGTCGCGGAAAGAGACTTTGGCGGTAAAGGTTATGCCGTGGACGGTCATAGGTTCGTGGTCGAGGTCGAGGATGTCCGCTATCGCCTGACTGTGTTATTAGTGCGAGAAAGTTCGTCAGTAAGATATCCGGGGTAGGGAGGGAACGAAAAGACGACGAGGAAATAATATAAGGAAGATATCTACTCGCATTCAACGCGTCCCTCGAGCTCCCCACCAGCCGCCCATCAGCTTTGACCAAGTTGTGATAAGATTGATCATCAATATGGGATTCGTCCAGGTGGCGGAGAAACGGAGCATAATGTTGGGCCATACTTCGATGGCGCCGAGGGAGATGCTCCAGGCTGGCATCGGCGTTGCCGGCACCATCGTCCTCGGTTTCAGCCTCTGCGCGTGAATCGTCGTGAGACAAAGTTGGCTGCTTATAGAGACAGTGTGTCGTTTAAAATCGACGGGGTCGCGCTGGTGGATGTGTCTGCTGAAATGGATCAGCGGAAGAGGTTGGTGGAGTAGATCCATATACCGTCTAATCGTCTTGTCACCAAGCTCAAAGAATGAATGAGAAACATACTGCAAAAACCCTCATCCGCATACGAAGGCTCTGTTGAGCTCTGGGATGTGACCGTCTTCAACCTGATGTGCTTTGTGACGAGCAAAGTGGCATTTTTTACTGTCACGAATTGCTCGAGCTATTCCTGATGCACTAACACCGACCCGACGGGGAGGACACCCCAAGATACTGCTGACGACATCTCTGAGCGTTGGCTCGCTCCCGTGCACGCCTGTACTGACGAAACACTGGTCGAGGAGTTGGCTAGAGATTTGATGATCACGATGACCGCGACGATGGGCCGCGAGGAAAAGGAGAGTAGAGTTCATTGGCGACAGGCAGATGCAGAAAGCGGATTCGCGTCGAAGTGGGCCAAGTACGCGGCATATGTGACTTAAAGAGCGACACCAGCGATGCTTGCGAGTAGGGCTAGATTTCAAGTTCAGAGTTAGATATCAGATATTTGAACCTGGATGTAAATATGAGAAATCGCACCTCTTCAAAGCGCAAGGCAGACTTGGGCCCTGTTGTGCGCCAGAAAAGTGAAATTGCATGACTGAGGCGAGTTCAGGAGAAGAGGAGAACTGTGAGAGGACGTCCGGCAGAGTATTAAATAGGAAAGTGAGAGTGAAAGAGAAATAGGAGAGTGGCAGGCTGAAGCAATGGACTTCAAGTTGGGTGGAAAATGGAGAGGTGATACCCCGGTCCGTGGTGGTCCGGGTAGCAAAGCCGCAGCACCGGACTCCCCTGTGGGCCCTGATCGAGAGCTCCGAGACTCACCGCCACCAATCCCAACTGCGGGGTCAATATATAACCGGTCAATTATCGGAGCCCCATCTGCTTACCGAATCGCAGATCTCCTGTACTTGCGGGCGCATGAAAGGCTCTCTAAGCTTGGATGGCGCGTCAGCGGTTCCACTCTTAAACTTTTGGTTCATCATGTAACCCTAGACCCTTCGCCGTTGGCCAGACGCTTCCTTTCAAGTCACTTGTGCGATCGTGTTGACATTCAATATTCAATATTCAATGCTCCCCTGACTCATTAGTCTCCTCGTGCTCCCTTCCTGTATCATTGTTTCGGTTCTCAGTACTCAGTAACTAACCCATCTTCATCGCCGAAACACAGGGCGGTTCTCCAGGTAATCGTTTTTCAGAGGGAGAGCGTCGATGAAGACAGGCAGGACTTGGCCGAGTGGGATGGCCGCAGTGTTCCGGATGATCGTGCGTCCAATAGCCCCCGCTGCGTTATCCCGCGCATTGAGTTTGCCGGCAGGAGCATCAGGAGCGAGAACGAACAGAGGCCGAAGCGCTCCAAGAAGGTGCAGGTGTTGCTGCGAGAGATCGATGTCGGAGCTCTCGATAAGGAGGCCAGCGGCAAACGCAGCATTACTGAGAACTTCGGCCTCAGATGTCGCTGAGAGCTCGAAAGAAAAGTTCCAGCAGAGGCTCAGTGTACGGCGTGATAGATCCCTTCATGCCTGAAATAGTCTCGGCAAGAGTGCCAATAGACGATGAACGGTCTGCGAGCGATCTGCTCTTTTTCTGCAATGGAAAGGCAAGTCAATATACAGGCTTATCGGCAAAATCCTGGAGATCACTCACGTAGTACTTGGCGATCAAGAGGAAGAACTTCTCGAATGCTTGAGCAATGTCCGTGCCAAGAGCATTCACCAAAGCGGCGACCAAGTAACCAGCAGAGGAAATCAGAACAGAGTCGTACTCCGCTTGGTCCTCGGGTGCCTCCTCTGCCCCATCTTGGTCAGGATATTGCTGGCAGAACGCCTTTTGCTCAAGTATCTGAATAGCGATATTGCAGACAGTGTCGAGATCTGGAATAGTTTCAGCAAGAGATCATGCATGGGCTGGGGAACGGAGACTCACGTCCTTCGACAAACGCAGGACTGAGTGTCTCAGCCAAACCGACACAAACAGCGGATGCAACAGACTTGAAAAACCGAGTCAGAACAAGGTTTCAGATATTTCAAAAGCAAATTCAGAAAATACTAAAAGTCGTCTCATTCGCATAGCGTCGAAGTGAGCTGAGGAAAATTCTCATCCCAAAAGAGAGTATATATAGAAACAAACACGTACTTGTCATCTTCGCTCTCATACATGTCCAGCAAAGGCTGGATGGCATGGCTGATGACTGTCTTCACTTGTGTGTCTACCGGAACATGCTTCACAAGAAAATCAATCAGACGAAGCACAATAAGTATACAAGGGACTCACGACAACAGCGCCGGGTCGTCACTCTTGATGATTACTGAGATTGTAGAATGTCCGCACGATCTCAAGGAGAGAATCAGTGACGCTCTTGCGAATACCTTGATACTAGTGGTCCAGGAGGTCGATCAACTCGACGGTGCATTGCTCAACGTGTGGTAAGAAGTGGTTGCGAGTAGATGCAAAGAGGGTGCCAATAGTATCGGTAGCGATCTCTTTCTCGATAGCAATGGCGTTGTTGACATCAACCATCTGGCCAACATCCACATCCTCTAGTTCAATAGAGGCGTTGCCATGCGCATCAACCTCGTCCATGATGGCAATGGCATTGGCAGGGGAGGAGCCCGACGCACAAACAGCAGAGCCCTCGGAGCCGAAGACTAGAAAACGCACGTTAGCATAAGACCAGAAAGCAGTCCTGCCAGACTCACTGCTGAGATTCTCGTCACCTTGCTCGACCTGCTTGCAGCTGGCAATCGAAGGCGGCACAACGCTGGGAAGGTATGCCGCAAACTCCTCTCCAAACACACAGTCCATAACGCCAAAGAAGAGGAAGCTGCACTCGCGGAGGCGGGCACTGCCCATCTCAGCGCCCTTGGAACGCCTGCTTCATCATTTCAGGGAAGAATGGCCGGAACACATCCTTGCAAATGGCCTCGGCGAAGGTGCTGGTCGCATCCATCGTAATGCCGCGCAACTCAACCTCTTCGCCCTCACCAGTAATCACAAGGAAGTGCTGAGGCCGGGACATGATCGGTTCAAAGTAAAGGAGGAACCGCTCTTTGGACGCGTGAACGGCGCTGCCGATGGCACCAGTAATGACGGACTTGACAGGGATGGAGCGGTATCGAGGCCTGCAAGGCGCTCCATGACGAGAGGAAGATTTGCTCGATCACATCGTGAAGGATCTCCAACAGCGCATCCAAGGCCGTGCACGCAGATGGTTGAGCCTCGGGGTCATTGATGAGGTTCGTGATGGCCTGATTTGAAGTCAGGCCATATTAGAAGATCGAAACACACAAACTGAGAACTTACGGGAACCAAAACGGTATGCTCAGCAACGCACTCATCCTCTAACCATTCACAGAGGCAACTAACGGCGACACATGTAGCCCTGCGAACTCTTGCATTGCTATCACCAAACACAGCCTCGATGACTGGCCAAACTTCGGACATGAGAGGAGCCATATACTCGCTACAGCCCTCCACGGAAACATTCAACGCGAGCATAGCAGCACGACGATGCGTGGGATCGCAGAAGAGAAAGCTTTCTGAATGAGCATTCAGAGCGCAGGGAAGACTTGGGCGGTGGAAGCGATGTCGCAGGTCCATCGATGATACGGAGCGCAGACTGAGCGCAGACTTGTAAACTTGATCAGGAACTTGATACGATGTTCTAATATTTGAGGAGCGCATACCCGAGACCGCGCGTCATCATCGATGGCCTCTGGCTCCTCTTCTGAAGCGATGGGCATGAGACCCTCAAGAATGGCAGGGGCGAGGTTGTGGCTTTGAACTTTCGACTGTTTGCTGTGATAGAGGTCAGTCAACATATCACGGCAACAGTAAAGGCAGATATGGGACGAGAAACACTTACTATTGCACAGTCCAGTTGAGGGCGTTGAGGGCAAGGACGCGGAGGTCGCCGTCGAAGGCGCGGTTGCCGCCGCATCAAAGAAGGAATTCTGCCAGCCAAGGGATGAACTTCGCGAGAATAGTAATTTTCTGAAATCCAAAAATTAGTCTTCAAGGTCATCCAAGACTGGTACGATGAACGCACAAGGATAAGCAGAGTCTCAAGATTCAAACAGCTGACAAGCCCGGCCTCATCCCCTGCTTCAACGGTCTGGCCAATGACTTGCATCAGTGGCTGGAATCAAAAATCAAAACCTTGTAAGGTTATGTATGAGATGTGACATACGAGTTCAGTCTTGTCGTCCGCGTCCAGGTATTGGGCAATCAGACTCAGAGACCTGGCGAAAGGTAAGACTACTGACGTATTTATCAGGATGTTACTTTACCTAACAGTCGTAACACGGACTTCGAGGCTCTCGAAGTCCTGGAGCAGGCTCTCGAACAACTTGAAGACGCTTTGGAGATGTTCATGGAAGCCCTCTACAATATTTTCGAGGACAGTAAACAGAATGCACGATCCAACTCCACGGTGGGCGACCTGATTCGAATTCGAAACACATGTCTGGTGAAGGAAGGGAAGGAGCTGAGACCAGGTGCCAGGCGGAATCTCGATAGATGCGACCGCGGCAATAACCCGAGCAGATGAATGGTGGACCAGTTTTCTATGAATGCGAAGTTCATCGGGATCGCGACTCCGGGATCCGGAGTGGGGAGAAGCCAATGAAGCTCAAGGGCAATATATGCAAACAGCCCATCTCGACTCAGGAAAATATGACCAGAGGAAAAATCCCCAGCGCACATACATATGTTTAAAAATCGGTATATTTCAAAGAAAAGTGCTAGAATACCCTCTACATGGATGATTTTGCTTAGCGCGCCATCCGAAGTTTACATTCGTGAGGCGAAAATATTGGTGTGACTCAAGGTGTGACTGAAAGTGACACCCCCGCCTCCCGACAATTAGCACCTTGTACACTGGATCTTCCTTGACTGAAAAGGCTGTTAAGCTGCCAACGAGCAATTGGTGGGTTTCGCGCCAGATGCCTATATATGTTCTTGCGCTCGAGTTGATGTGGTGAGTAGTCTATCTTGGATTCTTTCCGTGTTGTCATTCCGGCTCAGAACGTCACAGTCCTTGGCGTGGACTACATGCCGATAGTAAGGTGAGCACATGAGCACCTTCAGCTGGTGCTCAGCTTAAATGTCGCGCGTTTAGCCCTACCAATGTCTTAGGCGACCTTCCTATCTATCCTACCTCGAACGATACGCACATCGAGAGCGATGCTTGCGATCCCCTGCCTGACACGACGGCCGACCTCTCAAATTTTGCTGTTATTATTCATCGTGGCATCTGTCTGTTTGTAAGTTCACTCTCTAACGAGATGGTTGTGCACGTCTGACTTGACCCCCAGACACAAAAGATGGACACAAAAGATGGACAACAAGGGTGGGAAGGTGTTCCTTATCTACAAGTGCGTCCATTTCTCACTCCAATTCCGTTCTCTTTGCCTCAAGCCATCCTGGCCAGCACAGTATCGAGTATCTATCACAAACAATGCATCTCCTCCAGGCACCCGAGTCCTTGGATCATGTTTAGCCCTCAGCCTGCTGCGCCCTGGCCGAAACTGTCCACCTATTGTTTCTTTCATGCCAATGACCACGCGACACGCCTCCGACACCAGCCTACCACTCATCGTAGACCACGAAGGTCCAGCGGCGCATGCATCAGTGGAGCGACCATACACGACTTCGCTTTCGCGTTTTACTTATTCTTCGCGGGCTTTGGATGAAGGTTGGGGCTGTGTTCTTTGGGATTTGGTTGCAGGATGAGGGCTGTTGCTTGCGGTTGTGTGGAGTTGGCTGGACGAAGGAATGGAAGGAGCGTCATGGGACAAGAGCATCTCACATATGCACGGAGGACATTTGTCACCACGAGGCATGTTCCTAGTCTTGTCGTTGTCTTGTGACGGCGCAGTCGTCGGTTGTCGACCCACACGCGTACCCTCGCGCGTCGTTTCTGTGAGGTCGCGACGTCCGCGCTCCTAGACCTCTCGTCCACCACTCTTGACCTCCCATATCACACTACCCCATCTACCTCCCACCTCGACGTGTGCGACGCATTTCAAGCCTCAGCACACTCCACACCAATCTGACATACCCCGTCTACCCTCAAGATGCCTTCTTGCCCGTACTCCCTACCCTCAGGATGCCTTTTTGCCAGTACTCCCCACGCAACTCATCGTACGCGTACTCCCCCTACTGATTGCGCCTGCACGAAGATGCCGGTGACAGGGACCCCGTGCCTCTACGCCTGTAAAATTGCGAAACGACACACACACAGACCCTCAGGATCCATGAGGGATATCAAACGACGGCTAAAGTGTACACTCACCAATGCACAAGCCCCTGTACCAGTAAACCATGGCTATATCACCCGAACGAAATCACTCGCAGAGCGAAAAGAAGCAGGAGAGCAAGAGGAAAGTCATCCAAAACAAAAACATCGCCGGAAAGAAAGACGGGGTTATAGGGAACGAAATGTAAACGAGAACAAAAGATGTTAAAGATGCACATAGGGGCTGCCCAGAGCGGGACTTCCTAAAGAGGAAATGCGCGCCACGACCCGCCGATCGCAATATACGGTACAATGTGGGCGCAATACCAAAATAACGAGTACAGTCCCTCGATCACAAAGAGCACCCGTTCCCGGTGCCTAACGATCGAATTTCGTTCCGATCAATCTAGCATTTTCGCTCTCGGACATAAACAAAACGAAATCATTTCCAAATATCTCAATGACTCGACTCATTTCATCATTTCAAATCACTACTCAATGTCCCGACGTCGGACCACCGATACCTCCGTTCCGAAATACGAGAAAGTCGTTCGACTTCGTCGAGAACGAAAATCCAAAACACTTCGGTGACTCAAATCGCCGAGAATTAGACCTTCTAGACCATAAAACCATTAGTCCTGCGCAGAAAGATGACATATCCTAGGCACAGATTCATCGTTCTGACTCATAGTGACTATTTTCATTTCAAACTTATATTTCCAATATCTACTTGGCCTGTAGTATATAAAGAGCTCGAGTAGCTCACCAATACAAGCTTTCAGCACCCCATAGTTCGGAGCTCAAGCCGAAGTCGAGCTTATTTCTGAAGACAGCTAAGTAGGACGACAAGAGGTCGCCGCTACTTACAGATCGTTCCGCATCTAAGTCGATTTCGTTCTCGTTCAAGTAAAGCAAGTCGAAACCGTTACCAGGCGGAGCCCCTGAAGACCCCTATTGTGCGGGTATAGCAAGATCATTGGATCGACGTTCCACGAAGGAGCGAACGAAGGACTTATTGTAGTCCGTTCAACGTTGGTACGAAAGACACATACAGCGTTCGAGGTTTAGGAAACCGAATATCGAGTCGAAGTCACTCAGTGGAGTCTTCCTCGTCGCGAACGAAACATAGTAACGAGCTCAAGAAGAGCATTAGCGCATAACTGTCCGAGTACAGTTCGATCTACAGTCCGAAGCGTAGTCTTTCTGAGACCTTTGGACTAACTCGCACCCTTTCCTCACAGAACGAACTCGATTCGAGCTTAGAACGAAAGGACGAATATTCATCACATCCCTATCTACACATACAACTCTACTATCCTATCTCGAAGGTCGTATCCTCCACCCGTTGCGAAGGATCTTCACTCGTTCCGGATACATTTGGGGTGTTGTGTGGTTTGTTGCCCATAACAGTTCCTAGTGTTTCTTTCCAGTCCTTTCCCAGCTCCAGAGTTCTGTGAGCTTGTCACCGGTCACATCGCTGTAGCACTTCCCACCCCCACATCCGCTTAGAGCAGCCGCTCCTTACCCCGATTCGTCGCCAAAAACGCCAAAACTTGCAGAGAGTATAGTCAACACAGCGAGGCGAAGCCTTACGGGTCTTATCGACTGTCACTCGGTTTGGGTCTCTGAAACTGAGCCTGAACTGCTCGCCTCTGAACCACTTGCCCCTCAAGCCGGACTGCATTTTAGGCTCGATCCCCGACGCACGATGCAAACATCGACATTCAACCTTCCCGGTTCACATACATACCTGCGTACGTGCGCGACAGCCGACTCTCCCACCCCGCCCGTTGGCTCGCACTTATCATGAGCACGTCTCGACGACGGCGTCGCTGTCCTCTCGCAGAGCATGCGCATACTTAATCGATCATTCGCACTCGCAATTGTGATCGTAATCGCAATCGTTGCGGCGCTGCGTAGTGCGCAGCAGAGAGCAAGCAATAGGTGCATACACACCTTACTGTGTGGGTTCGGCGTTTTATTTGCGGATGGATGATAAGCCCGCGCGAGGTGTTCTCGACCGAAATCGAAAACGACGCCGCTGGGTGACTCGGTGTATAGAAGGTGCACGAGCGAATGGAGCCCTGAACGTGGGGTAGAAGCAGAACACGACCCACAACCTGCGCGGTTTCGTTAAGCTGCCATGTCCAGGGACCAGCGCGCTGCGGCAACAATCAATCGAGGATTGAGGCGTGCCTAAGAGTCGGATGACTGTTCCGGGTGGCCATGTCAGCTGGTTACCCTGCATCCCGGATCTGTAGACTGAGCGCCCTCGGTTTTCACGAGCGTACAGGTGAGACTCGTCTGTCCTCAGCCGACCTGCGCTTGGTCGCATATACGGCGTTCCGGCGCGACAATTGCCCAATATCGTGGATTCCATCGTTTAGGTGTGCGTTCCTAGGGAGTCTCGCGCACTGCACCTGTCGGCTTATACATTCCTTCTAGCATCGCCGTGTATCTTCAGATGGTGTCAACAACACCTTACACCACGCAAGCCCTTCCTTCTGCCTCAAGAGAACATCGTCTGCGTTGCGAAAATCGTCGAAAATGCACCTCCAATGCGACTCTGGACACCTTCCCGAGGGTCGCACGTCTTTCCTGTCCTCCCCGCTTGCCCTTCAAGCATTTTCACGGCCATATCCCCGTTGTCCTGGGATTCGCGGCTGCTTGGGTGCCGGCGACCTCAGCGGTTTGGCAGTGGGTTGAGGTCCGAGGGACGGGGCAGGGCCTGAGACGGACGCCGATGTTGCGTCTACTGATGAACGGGTGTGGTAGAGCGCCTTGGGATGGAGCGATAACGACCGTTGCAATGGTAGTGAAGGAAGCGCCGCCACTACACGCAAGCAGGAATGCAGGACTGCTAATGCTTCGTCGGGCGGTCGACTTGTTGACTGTCCCACTGTGAAAACCCGAGGATGACGTACGCGGTCACTGGCCCATGCTTGCGCCGTCCGTCCACAATCCGACCTCGGACGACTGCAATCCCGTTCTTTGCGCCATCATGAACGCAAGCTCTTAGTCTGACTCGCTTTCCGTGCCGGTGTGTCGTCTCATAGCATATACTACATCCTACGATATCCTACTATACTAGACCATGATTGTCGTGACGCTGGACGAGTTCTGCTGAAATGATCAGACGTACGGACTTCCTTACCGGGACTTCATCGCTACCGAGAACATGTATTGGCTGAGAAGGCGGCTGCAAGCGGTGTATACACTACTACTATACTATCGCGCAGCGAAATTATCACTTTCAGTCCATTGGTGTAATCATCATTGTACGAGTACTAGTCATCTGTCGAAACACAAAACAGCGAGTGCGACGAAAGTGCGTCATCAGCAGTAGAAAGTATGAGCCAAGAGTCCATCGAAACCCTACTGAAAATGCCCATAGCCCACGCTCAGTCTGATACTTAGTCTCAAGCTGCACCGCCTCGAATGATCGAATCCAACCCCTGCTCCCTGAGTTCAGAGCTGATCTCGTGGCTTCTTGATCCCGCAGCACAACGGTACAAGAGATGCACTCGAGGTGATGATCACGACGTAGCGGCTGGTTAGGTGAGTTGAGTAACAATCCAGATACGCTAAGGCAAATGATAGACGTACCGGGCTGTGCCATTTCCGTGCGTAGGGGCGCAGCTCGCGATGTCCTCAGTAAACAAGCAAGCCTTGGATCTCGTGAACAAGCGCGTACACTGCACACTGCAAAACGTCGAGCGATGTGAATGTTCAGGAGATCGGGGTGTAGGCTTTCGATTGTACTGCAAGAAGATATCCATGTACACTAGGAGAACTGGCGCATAACGGATGAGAAAACCGTGGCTTTTGAGAAATGTGGATCAATCGTACCTGCAGCAAGAGACGTGTCCACGCTTGCGCACAGTCTCTCTCTAAATGCTTGAATCTGATGATGAATGACCAAGGTTGGCGCGGATGGTAAGCGACAATGGAACAACGAGAGTGAAATCAAACAACATACACAATGGAGGCGGAAATCACACACAGCGAAAGTACGAAAGAACGTCTTTGCCAGCGCGAATACGACAACGACCCCGTTGATCAATTTACGTCGAAGGATCGGAGCAACGACGAGGGTTTGCGCGGAAGATTGAACGAAGATGTATGGCGCAAATAGGCAGATATTCTAGGCGAAACGACGCATCAGCAAGAAAGTGCGTGCGTTTAGTACGATCAAATCGAGGGAACAAACGCTCGATTTGATTGGCTCACACGTACTCGGAACATGGGTTCGTCATCATGATCACACTAATCCAATATTGTTTGGAATCAACATTAACACAGCACTAGAGGGATAAACGCGAATGAGAAAAGCACAAGATATGGATGACATGAAAGGACGAACGTACTCATACGAATATCCTGTTAACGGACAGGATCGCAGTTTAAGGTCAAAACACCATGGCGCTTAGGCAGCAGATATCTTGGGATGTACCAGGAGTACAGTATATGCGCACTACGAATGTCGCGTTAGGTATGAAAAGCAGTAGATAATTCATAAACGAGATTCACCAGCGCGAATACGCTTCATGGTCGATGTTCAAACCTTCTCAAAACATCTTCGAGTTCCCTGACCCGGGTTGACGACGTGCGCGTCAACAAATCTTCTCCTGGGGGTTTGGACACAGGAAAAGAACTGCGTAAAGACGGGTGAGTGAGATGGCAATTCACGGCGTTACAAATTGATCACGTACTAAGGTATGTATCGGCATGCGGCGAGGCAATGAAATAGTCGACGATAAATGGATAAATGATAAGAGCTCCAAAGGCATCGATTCAAATGGCAGCCATGAGGGTTACTAAAGGACAAAGATCATCAGCAAAAGGCAGGAGGGACTGCCTAAAGTGCGCGGAGAGAGATTGCACAGGCCAGGATAGGATGACGACCTGCAATGAAGCTTTGAGGTTCAAAAGACTGGAAGATGAGAAGACCATCGCTGAGAGTACGCAGTCCTTGGCTGGACCAAGTTGAATACAAGTGGCGGAGAGACTCCTCAAAGAGGGGTGCTCAAAGAAGCGTCACGCGATTGATCTAAGCGCCCAAACCTTTTCTCGTCGGCGTCCACCACGATGTCCTCTCTTTGTCTCTCCAACATAGATCAGAGATATGTTGTGCGCCTTAGGTTCTTACATAGTAAACCCACATCTTTCAAAACAAATTGAGACACGCACTAGAAGGATACCGCTGTACATGTCTATATACAATATGATATACAATATGGAGAGGAAACCGAGGCTAATGAAGGAACCATCGATATACAATAGTGGGCACCCCCCAAATTAGGAGGATATGGAGAGCAGGACAAACCGATTGAACACGAAAGCAAGGATAGACAACAATGCAGTCAAAGACACAACTCCGCTGACCCTACACACCTGCGGCATGCTCCAACTCTGAAAGGCAAGACTCAAGGAAATCCCACATGCTCTCCGGGGCCCTGGCCAACTCTTCCTTGCGATCCTTCAAGAAGCAATCGAGCTGCACTTCCTGCTCTGCAAAGACGTCGTCAATCGCCTCGCTAATTTTCTGCACCTCTTTGGAGAGAAAAAGCTTCAGAGCCTGTTTGTTTTGGAGGAGGCATGAGCGCAACTTTCGATGCAGCAATTCTTGTCGATGCTCTTGCTGAACAATCCGTTGTGTAAGCTTGGGGTACACGCGGTGAAATTGATGTTTGTTGATGTAAAAAACACTTGTTCCTGGAAACTCTGCACTTTGCGTGTTTCGCCCTAGCACATTGAATTAGCTGACATTCAAAAACTGGGTGGGCTATATACCATTTGGGAGCTTAGCCACGTTTGCTCTCAGTGTGATCGTCCCATCAGACTCTGTGTCTGAGTCGAAAGCCGAAGCATCGTCGTCTCTAACTTTACTGGGGGTGATAGCTCCATATACCGGCTGCTCATTGCCATCAAAATCAAGCTCAGGTAATTGGTGCATTGACTTTGGTGGCAATGTGAAGGGAAGGCGTGCTTGCGAGCTCAGGAGGCTTGAGCAGCTGCGTTACTGTCAACAGGATGAAAGCTATGCACAACATACCAAACGTACTGCTCCTCCTCCACTCGAATATGTCCCTGGCATTGACGGCAATGATTGTGCTCCATGGCTTTGGTTAAGCGTTTTTCAGCGCAAACGCTTGGGAAGGTGCGCGGTATTTACATCTGTTGACCGCAAAGCTGCACGCGCGTCTCCCCCACCCCGACGCTTAGCGCTTACCGGTACCCTTATAGCTCTCGTTCCATTCATTCGTCTTCATAGTCGGACCATACTAACACACCTTTGCGATTCCAGCCCAAACCCTATATCTGGAGAATGTTCAGAGATGTCCACCCCGATCACATTGAGCGCGTTAGTTATGCGCATCAGCATCTTACCTGTCATCAAAGCTCAGATCTAAAGCTCAGATCTGAGCATTCTTCTTCAACCCGGATTGATCTTGTCATTAGCGGAAGAAAGGCTGATCAGTGGTGGTGCGGGACTGGGATGGCAGGCGCATAGACGAAGCGGAACTCGTCATCGTGGTTCATCGCAGCCTAGAGAGCCTCTGTGTACGTTTCGTTTGCACCGTCCTCGCATCAACGTCGATTCTGACAATCCATCCACTTAGGCTCCGACAACGCCGAGCTGCAGTCTCGCTACCGCTATGCCTCGTGCTCAGGACACTCACCTCCCTGTTGCCTTACGAGCACGGGAACATCCAGTGCACTGGCTCACTGCCGCAAAAATCAGACGCATCTGGTTGAACAGGTTGATGAGCGCGAGGTACGCAGCGTCCTCTCCCTATGACTGCAAAAGGCTTACCCACGGACAGCTAAAGCAACGACACGTCTTGTGGGACGGTTCCTCCATTCTTGATATGCGCATCAAGGGTCCCTTCCCATCGACCTCTTCCTCTCCAAAGCAGTCGTTCCTCTCGTTCAACACGCTCTTGTATTCCACAAGTCTGGCGCCCGATAGCTGTAAACAAACAACCACCACCCAGGATCTCCTTTGTCGTCACAGAGCCCGAGCAAGGAGCTCCTCTCGCATCCGTAGCCTCTCAGCTACCTGCCAGCGCACTTTCTAGTTCGGACAATCCGACAATTCGAGGCAGTCGTTTGACCAGGCAAGCCTCTGCTTCGACTTCCACTGCTGAATCCACAGGTGAGTCACAACCGTTTGTACTCGGAACAACGCTAACAGCGCTTTCGGATCCATTTCTAGACGATAACCAATCTACCATTTCCATGTCGGATAGCTCAAACCGTCCTCACTCCGAGAACCACGACCGGCGGCGCATCAACCGACGACGAATTCTCTTCCCACCTCGGCTCGTGTCGCTAGCGTAAAGCTAGCCACTAACCAGTCAACTTCATCATGGTTCGGCTCTCTCTCGCGCGTAAAGGGCAAACAGAGGGCCACCGAACTGGATGACGCGCGGTTGAGGTCCGAGATATCACCTACAAGTGCTTTGCCGACACCACCTGCGCCCGTGCGTATTCCACCGATATACTCCGTGCATCCACTTCTAACTCTCTTGCCCGTTTAGCCGGCGCATCAAGATCCACCCCACAACTAACCTCCACCCTCGAGCCAGAACTATGGCTACCAGCCTTAGAAGTCCCACCATCAACTTCATCCACGGCCGTTTCATCTGGTACTGCAGTCTCCGGTCCGATTTCCCCTCTGCCCCATGAAATGAGTCGGCCTGCACTCCTACATGAATTTCATGATCAAGGCTCTCACACGTCCAAAACCCCATCCCAACACCGCAAGCGCGCAGTTGAGGCGGCTTTCAGCGCTAGATGTGACCCTCCCCAGGTATCCGCATCGGAATCTCCTGCGCGTACCATAATGTCCGCCGCTGACATCAGTGTTGCTACGATCCATGTTGGCGGAACCGACGACTCGCTTCCTATACCCCCCTCGTGTCACAGTTCGTCCCACCTATACCCGTAGACGATCCACAGGTCGGCGTACCCGCTGAGGCACTCCTGACTTAGGCTCTAGCGCCCGTCCTGCATTCGCCACACCAGCTGATTACCACTCCCTCTTCTCCGCATGTTCTCCCCGACGATCTTCAGCCTGTTGAGCTCCAGCTATGCGAGCCCCTTGAACGCACAAGTGCTCCTCGGTCGCGTGTCAACGATGTAGATGGCCGCTCGCCCGCTCGCTGAAAACCTCTATCGCATCGATCGACCAAGACATTCCCGATCCCTGTGCGGTTGGGTCCGGAACCGGATATATTCAATCTCCATGTTTTGGCGAACCAGAAGAACTTTCGGACAGGGTATACGATGTACGGGCAGCATTGGTACGACAGTGCGCTGAGGAGTCTGGGACGAACGGGGCTGTCCGTGATGGTGACGAGTTTTACTGCGAGTTCGACGAGAACATGAAAGTGTTCTTCTTTGGTGAGGATCGCACATGGGAGCATGCACGGCGGAACTCGTGGGACATGTTCGTCCACCCGGAGCTTGAGGCTGCGAGTGCCGCGTCGACGGCGCGCTCGAACCGCGGTTTGAGTCTGCAGGATTGTTTGGCGGAGTTACGAAGGAGGAGAGGCTCAGCGCAAACGATCTGTGCCTTCGATGCAAGAAACACCCACAGGCGACGAAGCAGTTCGATCTCTGGAGCGCACCCGACGTGCTCGTCGTGCACCTCAAGCGGTTTGGCAGCAGCCGTGCATTGCCCGACAAGATCGACGTGTTCATCTATTTCCCCGTTACTGGTCTCGACCTAGGCGATGTCGTAGGAGAGAGGAGAGTGGCGAGGGACTTGAAGGCGAAGGGGGTTGATGTGGAGGCTTGAAGGAGTTGGGGTTGAAGGACGTTGAGGAGCCGCTGGTGTATGATTTGTGTGGTGTGGATGAGCATATGGGTGGGCTGGGTGTTGGCATGATATGTGTCGAACCATATGAATGGGATGTGGTGTCATTTTGATGATTCGTATGTGACGCCTGCGAAGGCTGAGGATGCTGTGGTGCGTTTGTTCTTACTTTCTGTACGAATTGTGATTTAATCGTGACACTGTTCTTTTCCTCTTTTTAGAATGCCAACGCGTACCTCCTTTTCTACCACCAGCAATCGTCTGCACCGCTTGGCGGCAAGACTTAACTTACGAAAAGATCAAGGAGGCGCGCGCTGCTGTGCAGAATGAATCTTCTGCAGAAATCACGGCGATGGACGCGCCTTCTAATACGGATGTGAACGCCGATGCCAATGCAATGCCGGCGACCCTATAATTGAAGACCAAGATATGGCCATTGATGCCCAACTGCCAACTCCGCCATACGAATCCGAAGACGAGCCAACATTCTCCATACACGGCAGCTCCAGCCCTCGTGCTGAGTGTTCGCGGTGGTTCTCCTCAGGCGTTGTCAGCGGCGGCAGCGTGCCCACCCCACCAAAGGAGGACGACCTCTTAAACTTTTCCCCTATGAACGACATGAGCCCGTTCGGTGATACCGACGGCGATGACGCGCTGCAACAGTCGTTTCAGCGTTTCGACTTCCCAGAGCCTTCGGATCGCGCGTCGACGACTTCGTCGAATGAGGCGGAGCCGGATTTGGAGTTGGACGGGGCAGATTTGGATGTGGATGTGGATGTGGCTGATGGCGATGTGCGGATGAGTCCGACACAGTGGTTGAATCTGCTGGGTGTGGGTACGCCGCCGGGGTCGTCTGCTGCTACTTCGGATGCTATCGTTCTCTCCATACACTTTGACCCATTATTACTACGGATCGGATGAAACTACAGGAGCGGCCTTTTGATAGTTTTTCGTAAGCTTGTGTCCTTTCGTCGTCGCTGTATGATTCATCAAACCTGAACTTAATTCACTCTTACTATGAGCATCGTACCTCCAAGATCATGCCGGTCTCTCTGGTTCCCTAGTCGTGCACGTGTACAGACCCATACGTGCTGTCATCACCGCCTAATACATCATCTCTCTGACTCTGCCATCGCCAGTAGTACGATCCATTGAGCGTCGGTTGCTTTTTGAAGCCTTTGAAGGATTAATACAAATTCGGGCTAGTACATCATCCGGTATATTGTTTAGGGCGTGCTGACCCAAACGGTCGCTTCGCAGGAAGATCACAGCGCGGAAGTAGGACTGGAAAGGCTTGGGCCATTTGCTCACTTGGCCGGGACATTTCCTGATGTATGCAAGCTCATCGGTTCAGAACGCTCCCCTCGCCAGTTGCGATGATTCTGCACTTCATGCATCGCCACCAGCACGGCCGCCGCATCCTTGAATCCGTCAACTCGTCCTGACAGAGTTTACCTAGGAATTTTTGTTCTCCAAGTAATCACTAGTCCGTATGTATGGAAGGGTATACACCCGGGGAGGGGGTCGCTGCGACCACGATAGATACAGACGGGTTTTTATACATAAAATCTTCACTTTCACAGCCCGAACTATTCAACTATCTTCTATCTTTGACCCAGAGGGTGCATTCAGTAATATATTAAATTTGTGTATGGTCTGGCGAAAATGGTAGCAGTGTTCCTATCTCGTTATTATGCATGAACTCCGGATAAGCCTTGTCTATGCGGTCGGTGAAAACAATTGTGAACCCTGCAGTACCGGATTCAGGCTCAATCGCAGTAGTGCTCGCATGATAAGACCGCGGCCGTGTAGCCTGTAGGGTACCACGTGCGGGCAGCACAACAACTCGAAGGCTGAGGTCGACGTAAGCATTACCACCTTTTTCGTTGCCCCAAGAGCCAGTGCACCATGAGATGCCCCAGCCGGTAGCCGAGCCATCTCTGTGCCCGGGCCTATGAAAGTGAGCATTAGCTGGCGACAGGGTTAATGAAGATCACTTACGAAGCGTATCGGTATGTGGCCAGGCCTTCCGGTGGGGCGCGGCGAGCAGTGCTGAAGTCGTATATCAGATCATCGACCTCGATGGCGAATCCACACCCTAATGACGGACAATCGATGAGTAGCTAATCTTGATGATTCCTAAGACAGACAGCACCTACCTGACGCGACATGGAGGGTGCCCATGGACGGAAGCGCAGCCTTGTCGAGATAGTCCTGGAGTGGGTCAATAACCTCAGCAGGAGGGTATGCGCGGGCAAGAGCCCAGAAAAGACTTGTTGCTCCAATAGCATCAGTATCAAGGGCCTTCAACGCAAGCTCAGAAAGCTTTCGCCGGAAGCTCTTGGCCCATCCAAGGATATGGCGGTGGCGTGGACCCATATTCAGGCCCCACTGCACCATTTCGCCCTGATGATATGGCTGAAGGGCGGGCGTTAATATATCTCATGGAATTTGTAGGAGCTTCACCTACACGGCAGTCACGGCGAACATGACACGCTGCCTCGACAACACTCATCAGCCAGTCGTAGAGGGGTTTAGCAAAGGGCGCGTCAAGGGCAACACCACGAATCACTACAAGTCGAGTGTGATCGCTAGAATTCTAGTCAGCCAGCCGGCGGGAACATGATGTAACGGTACAGCACACCTCCGGCTGAATCAATTGAGATAAACACAATACTCTGTTCAGGCTTCACAAAGTAAAAGCCAGATTCTGGAGTTACTGTTAGAATCTGCTGGTTGGGTGGCTTTATATTTCTGCGCGGAGTGCCTGGCTCAACAACAGCTATACCATGGAACTGCCTGTAATCATCTGACTGGCGATCGCAAAGCAGGAGTTCAAAACCCAGCTCTGCGACGCTGGTCCGAATGGCTTCCTCGATGTTGTCGCCATGCTTCCTGATATGAGCACTGATGGATGGTGGAGAGCGGTGGCCGAGAAGGGACTTAATCTATTACAGGGCTGGGTTACTGTACCACACGGTGACGACAAAGCCTGCTCACAAGTCCACGTTTTTGGGTGTGGTTAGCATAGCCGGCATTCTTGCGGTCCTGCTTCAAGGCGGACTGGAGGCGCTTGATAACTGGACGGAGTGACGAACCAGTCTGTGATTCGCTGCTATCATGGCTGATCGCAGCAGCGAGAAAACAGTCCCACTACCATCAAAGCTTAGAGCCTGCATGTTAAGGTATGCAGGTACTGGACATACGCTGGCGTTGTGTTGCGGTGCTGAAGAACGTGAGCAGTCCCTTGAGACAGGATGTCGGCAGCAGTGAGGTGTTCTAGAGCAGCTAAAGTCGCAGGTGCTAGTAAATAACTGCGGACTAGGATTTGTTAAAAAGCTGATCAAGAACAAGCCTGGACGACATACACTGTTCATTCTTTTGTTTCGTGGCAGCACTCTTACGGTGGGGCATGGTGTGGGTCTGGTCTGGGGACAGAGTGGCGCCGCTTCACGGAAATGCCAGGATGCGTGTATATGTGTGGCCTATGCGTGCTAAAACTCTATATACTGTAAGGAAGCTCCTCCTAAAGCGAAAGATGGTCAAATGGCGGAAGGGTTCCGGTCCCTGTGCTGTGCTAAACGCGGGGTGGGCTGTGGTCTCCATAATCAGAGGGCGTTGGTTCGATTCCCAGTAAGTGCAGATGTGTCCACTGCATACCCGTAACCCACGCCACTCCGGATTTTGCTCGAAAGTGCTAGCTTTTTGGTTTTCGCAACTGTTTTGCTCAGGGGACATGTGTCTGACTCTCCTAACTCTGCATCTCTGTCTACTCTGCATGAGATTCACAGTTTTATTTGAGTGTATATATGGAATGCATATCTGGGTCTCGTAGGATAAGACCAGTCCCGGTAAGTGAACATGGTTACGATTTACAGGTAGAACATATCAACAGATGACTACTCACCTGCGGGCTGGCCAGGTCCTGATCGGTGTGGCGTCAGTTGCTTCAGGAGGGCGACCTACACAACTGGCGCCGGCAGCGTCAGTGATGCGCTTAGGCAACGAGAACAGGCGGGTTGATACAGGACGAAGAATAGACTTGATCGGCATAATCAGAGGCATGGATGCTGATAGGAAGACGGAACATTGTTTTAGTTCGACAGAATCAGGGAAAGTGAACACGAGATTGATGATTTACAGTTATAGCGGGCAAGATGGCTTCCATGGTTTCGTCTGTAGGATTGACAGGTCAGGCAGGCGTCTGGAAAGAGAGATGCTCGCAGTCCAAGCATATGTGCGCCTTGATGGGAGTCGCAAGTTCTGAAAGCAGAATGAAGGTGTGTGTTTGAGCCCGAAGGGAAGTAGCACAATGAACGCACAGTAATCCGAGAAATCAACCAGCAGTGGTGCCTTGGAATTGAGTTATAGCGTGTACGTGGCTAGCATTATGTACAACAGGTCGACTCGGGAACCCTCATGATTGAGCACCGAGGCTGACTGTACATAGAGATTGTTCACTACAAGTACCAGGTGTAATGAAAGGGTGACGTACTGAAGATGTGGCGGAAGGGGACATC
The DNA here is from genome assembly GCF_014466165.1 of Pleurotus ostreatus. Taxonomy (NCBI): domain Eukaryota; kingdom Fungi; phylum Basidiomycota; class Agaricomycetes; order Agaricales; family Pleurotaceae; genus Pleurotus; species Pleurotus ostreatus. The sequence continues at coordinate 3,008,685 of NW_023503161.1, read as the reverse complement.
TGAAACAGCTTGATCTTGCCCTCTCTAAGTAGCCGCAGCTTCCTTCGCATCCTTCTTTTCTAGCGATTCGGCCTCGCGGAGACGTGGCCGGAAATAACCGCTGGCTTGCGAGGGTAAAATCGGGCCGTGTTCGTCACCGTTCGAAGGTCAGATGCCTTGAAGAAACGATACGGCGGCGTGGATAAATCGCAGCCAGTCGCACCGTCGACCGACATCAGCGCCTGCAGAATCGAGCTAGCAATCGGATGGGCGGATATAGTAATAACGAACTGGCGACGTTGATCTCCATTGTGATGTCCATGAGCCAAAGCACGCTGCTAGCTGCTTATCCTAGAAGACGAGCTGCCTTGCCTAGCAGCGAAGCTCGCACCGCAGGATTGCATAAACTGAAATAGACAGGCATGCGTCAGAAGTAACATCCAGACGTTTTTGAGAGGTGAACGTACAGGGAGGTCTGCTCCATCATGAAAAGAGGATCCGGCTTACCTAAGAAGTGCCTGTCGATGTTCGTCATCTCCAAGATCTTGTCCATGGAGTACCTGCAGTGGAAAGCAGTAGATATTGCGCCGATGCGCTTGTTTGACGGGCTGCACAGCTCCTCGTTGACGTTCTCGACAAAGGCATTCTGCAGTGTGAGTCTGCAGTGAGTGTGACAGCCTGGAAGGCTGCTCTACAGAGACGATAAGATGAGAAAACGAAAGAAACTGATAGAAGACTCACGGATATACGCCACGGTGTGCTCCATCTTGCCATCCAGTCCACCAGCCATATGAACACCAGCCATCGCAGTGATATAGCCGCCTGCATCCATGGAAAGCTCCGTTTTGGCCGAGGCGTGCCCGCAGCGGACTTCGAGCCACGGAATCGTCCGTCCCAGGGAAGCTCGGTTTGATTGACCGGCTTTCTCAAGGGTTTTTGCCGTTAAGTTCGAAGAGAACTGAGATCAAAAAGAGCAAAATTAGACCCGGACACCAAACGGCATACCCTATCTCGCCATCCGGAGCCAAGAAAGCGCATTTCTACGAGTTGGCCGCTGTGCCGATCGCTTCGAACTTGACGTCTCGATTACTGAAAGGGTACATCTAGGTTAGCCACCATCTCGATGCTGATGAGAGAGGAAGCTCACCTCGTCAGCTAGTTCGGGCGTGATGCGCTTGCCGAGAACGCTGGGAGGCTGCTGGCGTTTATCAAGTCGACGCGCAGTGAGCGAAGTCGAACCCGAGGATGGAACAACGGTTCTACTTCGTGTATTTGGGGAGACATTGGAGTCTGTACTTGCATCCGTAAGCGCAGCCGCCGATGGGGACGGGTGGCTCGAGTTCCCCTGCGTTGCTCGTGTGCTTGCATCGCGCAGTGTGTACCTAGCTCCATGTAATCGAGTCGATCGCTCGAACTCGATCGTTAAACACCACAGAGCTTTGATGTGGAGTGTTGGCCTCGAAGACTTTGTACAGAATGTCGTTTACCATATCGGCTGGTAACGCCAAGGTATGTTCTACATTCGTTCGTTTTCTGAAGGCGTTGTGGCTGACTACATTTTCAGCGTCTTTCCGGTCGTACTCCTGAGAAATGGTTCAGCAGGTTGACGTTGTCTGCCCTTCAGAGCCACCGGAGGGGATTCACTGGGTTTCTCACCCCCGTCCTAGGCTTCACACCACCGTCTGCGCAGTCTCACCTGCATTCATCACTGCAGAGACAAGGCCATCAGTACTGTAGTTGATGCGAATGTGCCGGAAAGGATGAAGAAGCTGAAACCGGTTGTTGAGGATCTTGTGCAGGAGATTACGGTGGTGGCGAGTCTGGAGTTGGAGGAAGGCAATAGGAAGAGGATGGCGTGATGGGTCGCCATGAGGGATGGTAGCTAATTGCTTTGCACGTGGACAGTGATATACGGAAAGTCGTAAATAGTTGTATAAGACTTTTGTGTATTTCCAAGGTTCTGCTCGGTGCAAGGAACGCTGTCTTAAGCGCGCATGCCTTTGCCTTGAACACGACCGGGACAACACCGGAGTACTCCGCGCATGCATATGTCTAACCCAGCCAATGCTCGTTATTTCTACGGCCTGTCTAATATTGATCTGGGACTCTTCCGGATCCCTGTTGAACCTTCAATGTTGTCAGAAAGCCTGAAAGGAGGCGTTCAAACTAGCCCCTATCAAGCTTAAAGCTCCGATGGGGTTGTTTACACCTGCATTTTCCTACCCTTGTCGGCGCGCACCTTCTCCAGTCCACCTACTGCTCCAGGCATATGCGACCTGCTCTTAGTGATTCGAAACGATTTGAAGACCAACACGGCAGATAGATGTAGTGCGGGTAGTCCACTCGTAAGTTTGCCACTTTCTGCGAAAATCGCGCGATGAGTGATGTTTTGTACATGGCCATTTTCAGGATATGACCGTCGTTCATGATCAACATGGATCAAACGCAGTGCTGCTCTTCTTGATGTAGCGGGCACGGTTCACCGACCGCGTGTCACGACTCCCACTCGCCTTCTCCATCGACTCCGTCGATACCATCGATCGATGTCAGCACACAGAGCAGTTGTTCGTCCGGTTTGCCTGCCTCTTGCTCGATCCACGGACGATCGTCGCATTCGGCCGCTCTCGGGCTCTGCACGGTTCACCGCAGACTCCCTGCGGCATCGACTCTACAGACAAACGTCGCGATCATTCACACTTGAATTGATTAGTAAATCTGAAGAGACCTCGTTGTCAATGCCTCTAGATATGGCTGTATTGAATACCTTCATGGTTCAGCAAAACTCTGGCTCGAAAATTTGCTCAAATTCCTAGGGCTTACTAATGAAAGTTGTAGCTGGTATATGGTTGACTACAAGATCCAAAAGATCCAATTAGAAATTCGCTCTGGCTGGGGTTCCAGAGCCATTACAATTTTGCGATGTAACCCTAATCTAGGGTCAACTTCGAAAATGTAGCTTGTAATGGTGAATACTGATCCTACAGCTTAGGTCCAATAACAAAACTTGTTAGTTGGATTAGATTCACTTCAAGATCTGCAGAGACCCATTACAAAATGTGAATGGATATAGGTGAACCAGACACCCCTTGTCCTTCAGACGAAAATCTGATTTTAAATTTTCGTTCAAATGCTTAGGTCGCTTAATGGATGTTGTAGGGATCATATGGTTGACTTCGGAATCCGGAATATGCGATTACAAAACTGTTGTTTGTGTGGCGCCACAGCGGAAATGGTGTATTGTCGATGTTTGTAGTCAAACTATGTATTACACGATCCTCCTCACTCGTTACAGTGGAACGAAATGTTTCACAGGTATTTCCAAACATTTCGTACTAAGTCCTATGCAAATCCAACCGTTGTGGCCGCAGATATAAGCGATTTAGTCATTCATCACTAGCCCCTATCATAAGGAAAATGCGGTATACTGGGCTGGATTACACATGTATGGTTTCGCCTCAGTGAGTTGAAATGTTTGATTAGTACCCCTCCAAATATTCCAGGTAATCCACGGGTGCTAGTCCAGTTCTTCACGGCACTATGCAGCAAATCCGTGGTGATTTCGCGATTTCTTCGCTCTAAAATATTCATTATGAAGTCCTATGCAGAATAATAGGATATATAACGTCTTAAGCAGTATTCTAATGAGTAGGAAAGTGTTAATCCCAAGTTTCATAACAATCCCAGGTGTATTGGGTTACATACATCGAAATTACCTGACAATGAGATGGTAAGGTATCAGCAGGTGTGCACTGCAGTGTATTCAGTTGGATGTGTTCTGATACATCCTCAGACTGTTATCAAAACATCAGTTAATCACTATAGAAGGTCAATAGAGCATTCTAATGACAGGCATGGGGTATGTACTTTGTCACAGGTGCAGTAATACATCATTCTTAGGTATATTTCAGGGTAAATAGGAAGTAAATTCGAGGTATTTGGGAAATACCCCGGTTTAAAAGGGTACAAAAATTTCTGAATCATCTATATATTGTATAGAATGGTTTAGTACAGAATGCGAACATTTATTTCGAGTCTACTGAATGATTTGAGGCGGATCAAGGCAGAATAGGGGCTATTCCACCCAGACTCCTAAGGCTATATCAATGGAACCAGGACAGCTACAGACAATATCTCCGTTGCAATGCGTTGGTACATATTGGTACACCATATCGTGCCAATATTTGGAGTCTTCAGACAGTGTATTAAATATGATATTCCTAAAATATCGAAATTGAGGCTAGGATATGGCTCTGCAGGGGGGAATATGAAATAATTGAATGGAATCTTGGGTATTTACCGTTAAATATGTGTGGTGAACATTTCGTGATAGTGACACTAAGCCATAGGACATCATCTTTCTGCACTTTAGCTTGGCTGACCCTAGACTAGGGTAAACTCCGAAATCCGGGTCAGTCATTTTGACAGATATTAATGCAATTTCAACGTAGTAATAGACGTTCATACCTGGCTAACATTCCTCACCAAGGAACCTAAGCCATTGCACTTCATTTGAAGCATGTTTCATTACAAAGTAACAAGTTTTCGAAGTTGACCCTAGATTAGGGTTACATCGCAAAATTGTAATGGCTCTAGAACCCCAGCCAGAGCGAATTTCTAATCGGATCTTTTGGATCTTGTAGTCAACCATATACCAGCTACAACGTTCATTAGTAAACCCTAGGAATTTGAGCAAATTTTCGAGCCAGAGTTTTGCTGAACCATGAAGGTATTCAATACAGCCATATCTAGAGGCATTGGCAGCGAGGTCTCTTCAGATTTACTAATCAATCTAATCCAACTAACAACTTTTGTTATGGGACCCAAGGCTGAAAACCAATTTTCGAAATTTCATTACAAAAGTGCATTACAAACTGATCTAATGCACTATTTCTAATGAAAAAAGCGGACTACAAACCAATACAATAGCAGGATCTAATCAAAAAAGCGCACTAGAACCGATTGTAGTGCCCAAATCTTATACAAAAGTGATAATTATGATTTATTGCCATTTTTGGCGATTATTTACAGATAACCAGGCCATAGCAGGCCTAGCAAAGCAATTCTAGCAATTAAATGGCCGGCACGGAATGTGCCGAAACATAATGTATTGTGTTTTAGGCTATGGCCACAATATAATGCATTATTGTCACGTCTATGGCTGCAAATGCGCAGAATAGAGCTGAACGAACGGGGGCTTAAGAGCCGCCGTACCGGAAGGAGACCCGGCGAGAAGTGAAACGCAAAGATAAACTCGACACGGCACACACCTGTAGTGTCCTACTAAATCTGTCTTGCTAAGATCGGGTAGAGGGAGGAGATAGTGCCGTGCATGCGAAGTAGAACGGTAAAAGCTCCGAGGTAGAAGGGGGAAAGCTGAAGGTCTGACTCTAGAGGGGGAAAACGCGGTGTATTCCTCACTGGAGAATCCTACTGTACATGCGGGTCCTATATACAAAAGAGCCGACGACGTATCAATCGAACTAGTGACGCATAAGAGAAGTGCCGAGTAGTGCCGGATGCTAGAACCGAGTGACGACAAGTCCTACCGTCATCCTAAGAGCGAACGACGGGTTTATACTGGACTCGTACGTTGTGAACGGGGCTAAATAAAGACGAGGGATAGGAAGATGTGAAATTAGTGGATAGGGGGAACGGTGAGGACAAATCCGCTGGTGACAGGAATGATAGAGGCGCCGAGCGAGTAGATCTGCAGGAACACGATGGGGAAGTAATTCGTACGAGGGCAGGAGTGATGGAAGTAGGATCGCAACATTTTCTAAGTCAAACGCGGACCGTCGGGTGTATCGGCGGTATTCGGGTTGCCGATACGCGGACTAGTAGAGCCGAACCGCCGTAGAAGAGCCGTCGGGTACCGGGAAAGGAGCCGTTGCGTCGCCGGATATGTCGGGTGTCTTGGGCGTATGCGGGCGGCGTGTCTAAGTTATGTAAATCGTAAAAAGACGGGGTTTGGACCATTGGATGTGCCGAGGATATGTGCCGCCTCATCAACGCGCCAAGGGTGAGCAACGTCAGCAGAACCGTGAGGGGTAATTGACCAGAATGCGTAGAGTCGAATTGCCCCAGCGGATGAGTACCTGTCGTCCAGAGGCTGAGGGCAAGGAAAGGGGAAGTTCAACTTCTGGACCACCTGGCCGCAATAAGAGTAACGTCTGATTCTGAGACAGGGAGTGAAGTGAGCGCGTCGGGGGTGAAAGAGAGCGTTGCGATTGTTTTTAGGCGAAGCTTGCGTCTGCGAGCGACTGTTGTGCTCTATAATGGCCCGGTCGTGTACGTAGTTGAAGCCGCCCTCTGCGTAAAGGAAACTGAGGCATTGACAACGAGCTGGGAAAAGAAAAGGTGCGCAAGGTAAAACGTCCCAGAGGAAATCGAAAAGCGCTCACGAGTGCCTCATCCTCGTCCCGGCCCTCATTCTCCCACTGATGCTGGCAAACGACGCAACAACCCTTGGTCGACGTAGCAGGAACGACGTCCACTGTAGCAGACTCAGATCAGCACGCCTGACGAGGTTGCATGTGAAACCAACCAGAACCCCAAGGACTCTGGAGCGGTCGTCCGCCCGTGAAGTTGCGACCCAGTCAGTCCTAACGCCTGCGCTCGTACTCTGGATGTCATCGATTGTCGGAGGGGAGAGAGGACTGGCAGTGGACGGTGCCAGCGGATGAGGAAGACGGGCGCAAGTGGTTCGCAGGTGCGAGGCCCCGCGTCCGGCTTGGCATTCCACAAAGGGAAATGGTGTGCGTTGATGTGCCCTGTATATTACACTGGGCCACATGAACATATGTCATACATATGTAGTACAACTTCAGCACCTCGTCATCACGTCTTACTTAGCTAATTAGCTAGTGTCCGTACCCCGTGTAGAAATAGCTAATTAGCTTCGAAATGCCAATAGCCACACACTGGCAGTAATTGCCCGAATAACGTCTGAACGAGGAAATCGTCTAAGTCCCCGAAAACGGTAAGTGCTCGTCGTTGCGATCGGAGGTCGTCGGCACGTTCCCACACTTGCTGATTGCTTCCCACCGCTGCGGCACTTGACCGCATATGTCCGCCGCCGGCTGTCAAACCTTCGCGTTCATTGTTGCCAACAGCGAGCTCGATATCTCGGTCATTTCTGACCCATTTCATTAGATACTTTCGTCATAAATCATCTTAAATAGTTCTTGTATTGTACTACATAGACAAATAATCATTAACCGTCATATAATAGCTGAAAATGCGACATAAAGAAAGCATGAGGCCCAAGATGAATTCATACATGATTTACAGCACCATAATGAGTGTACAAACCAAGCTGAAAGGTACCTATAGTGCTATATAGTCAGTTAATTAGAATTATGAGCTACAGGGAGACATGGTCTATGTAGTGAAGGGGAATTAATTGTCAAATATTACTGAGGACTTAGTCTGTGCTAGAAGCCTTCTAGCCATAAGGTAAAAGCATGTAAGGACTCTCATAATGATAAGAAAGTATTTCTACAAGCGCCAGATTGCTGTGATGCCTACAAAGATGGTGGTCATCAGGGAAGTGTAGGCATAGATGGAGTTATCATGTTGATTACAGACGTTATTCTACATTATAAAGCTCATATATATCGTTCTATAGTACCAAAGAGTGTTCCTAAGGATTTATACGGTTTGATGGCGCATGTGGAACGCAAAAACGACGAAAATATCAAGTGGATGCATAGGGGTATTGACATCTACCTGCTAAGACGTAGACAAGGCTTAAGAGCTTTGTATGCGGAATTTAGCTACTTGAATATGTGCTCTATGTTATCCAATTTTTTTAAGGCTGTAAACCGAGAATCTGAAAGGCTATAGCAACCACAAAAGCGAGTGGTTATTCATGTGTCTTAGGAGTATTGCGACGGAAGTCGGCTTTTTAAACTCACAGAATTATTCGTAAGTGCTTAAATACAATGCTTCAGTGTAAGTACACAGTTTCGAAAGAAGGGGACCAGTGGTTGCCGAGATATGAGCCCAGATTTCCGTTCCATGCATCCAGTTCATCCACACTTACCCTTTTAAGCAACTACTGTTCCCCAACGGGATTCACAAGTCATATCATCACAACTACTCGTCCCACCCTTTCGCAAATTTGTACATTATACAAGGACCATGTTACGAGCATTTTGCATTATTTGTACGATTTTAGATGCCCTCTGTCAGTCAGTAGATTATATGAGTAGTGATTTCCCCTCCTCATGTGTGCAATTCTTATAGCTCCTGCAGCCTGGAGACCACAACTCTGTAAAACAGCGATGTCCTTTGCATTACAATATTACTACTTTATTTTGAAGATGGTAGCTATTAACCAACTGTAGCATCTGCTGTGGAGGGACAAACCCCTATCACTCCTGTCTGCATTAATTCGCAGTTCTTGTCTTAAAATTGTCCTCAGCGGCTCTATCCTCGAGTAGGTAAGACATTAGGATACCAAAGAACGTTTTTGGTTACTCTACTAGGTATTCCAATGCATATTCCTGGCAAAGGAAGCGTCAGTTACCTTGGGCTTCCTGGGTCTTTACATATTTTCCTCTTTTATAATCAATTATTTAGGAATCTACAAGTTCTTATCACATTTAAATTAGTAACAGAAAACCTTGAATGCAGTCATAGAACGCTCTGAACACAATATAAAGCCCTATCCTCCCTCAGGGCATCTTGTCTCCAGTGGACAAATACCAATCATTCCTAGTGGACAGTGCATGTCTCTATCATGTAATATAACTCTAGATATGAGTCTCATGGAGTATTTTTATCCATTGGAGAGTTGTAAACCTTGTATGAATTCATCTTGGGCCTCATGCTTTCTTTATGTCGCATTTTCAGCTATTATATGACGGTTAATGATTATTTGTCTATGTAGTACAATACAAGAACTATTTAAGATGATTTATGACGAAAGTATCTAATGAAATGGGTCAGAAATGACCGAGATATCGAGCTCGCTGTTGGCAACAATGAACGCGAAGGTTTGACAGCCGGCGGCGGACATATGCGGTCAAGTGCCGCAGTGGTGGAAAGCAATCAGCAAGTGTGGGAACGTGCCGACGACCTCCGATCGCAACGACGAGCACTTACCGTTTTCGGGGACCTAGACGATTTCCTCGTTCAGACGTTATTCGGGCAATTACTGCCAGTGTGTGGCTATCGGCATTTCGAAGCTAATTAGCTATTTCTACACGGGGTACGGACACTAGCTAATTAGCTAAGTAAGACGTGATGACGAGGTGAACTTCAGTACAATTGCGGTACAGAAGAACATATTCAGAACATATTCAGTTCTATTTCAGACCAATTTGGGGTCTAAATGAAGTAGCTAACATATGTACTACAATTGTACTACATATGTTGTACATATGTGCTGCATATGAACTGTATATGGACTGAATATGTAGTGCATATGTACTGCAAGTGTCCTACATATGTGCCGGCACTATCAAGGCCTGCACTACCACTTGGTCTCATCTGTAGATCATCTGGCAAAGGGATTCTTTGCTGCTGGAAAAGATGTGGAAGGTATACAGAACATGACAGATGCAACAGACAAAGACTTGCAAGTGGAATTGTGAGGACGGGTGATGGACGGTACAGATTAATAGGCGGAAGGACTGATGTGTGACTTAGGGATTGACACAGTCCTGATATCCCATGTTCAAAACAAGCTTGTTGTGCACCCAATATGTCATTTCGCTGTCTCATTTTGCTGTAAATTAGTGATGGTACACATTGGGTGTAAGGAGAACCCCCTAGAGTACCTTGTACGCTTTTTCTTTTCTACTTATTTCACAATCCTTTGCCTTATCTTTTACTTACACCTTTATGTTTCACTTATACTTCGACGTGCATCGCATTTCTGCCCTTTATTTGACAAGCTTAGTGTGGCATCTGCTGGGCTCCCGGCGCTAAATCGACCATCCAGTAAGCGCCGGAAGCGCCCATAGCACATGCTTCTCCAGCCACTTCTGTTTTAGGCATGTACACCCCCCATATGATTTATTTGTGTACTGTACAGTTCTTGCTTTGCTTTCCAACTCCAACGACTAGTGTCGTACCGAGAGCGAGAAGGCTGCCGGACAATAAGTCCAACAGAGAGCAAGAGTGACGGAGGGGACGGATCACACAAAGGCAAGGCGGAGGGACTTAGAGAGATTCAGACGAGAGGTAGAAAGACTTTTGTAGATTGAACTAATAGTCAGACTAAGGTTTACAAGGCGGACTAGCTAGCTTTTATACGACGGAGGCCAGGGACAAAACAGATCGTAAGATCCAGGAGGCTATGAGAGAAGGGACGATGAAACAGTAAGTAACATATGGCGAAGGTCTGGTGGCGGATAGCCGGACGGATATATTGTGTGTATAGGTAAGAAGTGGAGTAGAGCATATGGATGAACTAAGGGAAGCCAAGCAGATATGTTTCAGTAACTAATATGGATGGATGATGCGGAAGATATCCGGAAGGTGACGGATGCAACTGACAAAGACTTGAGCGAAGGTTAACGAGGACAGATGACGGAAGGTACAGGCGGATGAGACGGACACGTAGCTTAGGGGTCGGCACAGTCCTGACATAAAGGCACCTCATTGTTGTAAGGTACGGATGCCAGTGTCGGGATGCCAGCAGGCACTTCTCGCGGGATGTGACCTGGCACTTACACGACTTCTCAAGCATTCCAGCCATCACATAGATACATGCACTGCGGGCACCCAACTATCTTTCCGCCCGAAAAACTGCGTGAGAAAAAGGGTTTGTAGTTTCCGGCAGGTTTTCCGGCCGGGAATACTTAGAGTTTTCTGGCCAGCAAAATGGCAGAAATAATATGCATTTTTCACCAGTCTTGCTGAGAGAAAGATGCTGAGTTTTCCCTTGCATTCTGGAACTGTCGAAACCACCGGAAAATGATTTGTTTTTCCCGTGACAAAAACGTAACATTTTTTGGGTGGTTTTTCTGATAGAAAAATGCCAAGTCTTTCGAAAGGTTTTCTGCCGGAAATCCTCAAAGTTTTCTGACATTAAATCAAGCATTACCTACCAATTTCCCACCAGAATAACGGGGAAATGCGGAAACCCCTCCGAAAAACTATGAGGATTTCCTACTGAAATACCGTTCGAAAAACTTGACATTTTTCCGTTAGGAAAACCCTACAACATCTTCCACTCAGCAAAACTGCGGGAAAACTCATACTATTTCTACAATTTTACGAGCAGAAAAAATCTACGCATTCCTGACAGGAAAACCCGTCAGAAACTACAAACCCTCTTTCCCACGGGGGTTTTCGGGCAGAAAAATAGTTGGGTGCCCGCAGTGACATGTACTTGCGAAAGTCACCCATTTTGACCATAAATATAATTTATTAAGTATTCTATACTACATATTAACAAATAAAAGGGAGCCGGCACACTCCCCTGTGCCGGCTCGGGTGGTCATAGTGCCAGATAATATGAAAACAAAAATTGAGAAAAAAAACCTTGGGGGACACATTATGTGAGGGCGCACCCTGCTCGTGCGTGTGTGTGCCTCACGACACGGTGGTGATTGCGCGTGCGCGCGTGATGGCGGGTGTGCGCGTGGTGGCGGCGGGTGCGTGGTGGCGTGCGTGCCTACGTGCGCGAGATGGCCGGTGGGCGTACGCCGTGCGTGGTGTGGTGGTCGCGCTGTCGTTGTACGCGCGTGGGTCGTGGGGTACGTGCGTGCGTGGTGGCGGCGTACGTGTGTGCGCTTGGGGGCGTGGTGGCGCGTGGGTCGTGGGGTGCGTGCCCTTGGAGGCGTGGTGGCGCGCGTGCGTTTGGCGGCGTGCATGGTGGCGCATGTGCCTGCGTGCGCGAGATGGCGGGCGGGCGTACGCGCGTGGGTCGTGGGGTGTGTGCGTGCGCGCGCGGCTCCCGCTCCCCCGTGCTCCTCGTTGTCCTCGTCGTCGCGTCCTCGTCCTCGTCGTCGTTTCGTCGTCGTCGTGGTCGCGTCGTCGTTGTACGCGTGGTGATGGTGGCGGTCGCGTCGTCGTGGCCTGAGCGAGCTGGCGGCTTGCGCGCGGGCGTGCGCCAGTGCCTGGGTGGGTGCGCGCGGGCGTGCGCTTCGGTGCGTGCGTGCGTGCGTGCGTGCGGTGGTGGGGTGCGTGCGGGCGTGTGCGCGCGGGCGTGGTGGCGGCGTGCGGGCGTGTGGGGTGCATGCGGGCGTGCGCGTGGTGGTGGCGTGCACACGCGTGGTGTCCTCGCGAGCTTGGGCGCGTGCGCGCGGGACGGCGGCGTGCGGTGTGTGCGTGGGCGTGGGGTGCACGTGGGCGTTGGGTACGCGTGGGCGTTGGGTACGCGTGGGCGTTGGGTGCGCGTGCGGGCGTGGTGGGCGCGCGGGCGTGGGTGCGTGCGCGTGGGCGTGGTGCGTGCGCGCGTGGTGGCGTGCGTCGATGCCTGGGTGCGTGGGTGCGGGCGCGGGCGTGGTGGGTGCGCGCGTGTGGTGGGTGCGGGCGTGGTGGCGTGCGTCGGCACCTGCGTGCGGGCGTGGTGGGTACGGGCGGGCGTGGTTGCGTGCACGCGGGCGTTCGCGTGGGGTGCGGCGCGCGTGCGCTTGGGTGGGCGCGTGCACGTGGGGTGCGGTGGGTGTGCGCATCGCGACGCGGTGGTGGTGATGGTGGTGATGGTGGTGGTGGTGAACAGTCAATAATATAAAAAAAAGAAAAAAAAACACGCACCTAGGGGGCACATTACGCGCGCCCCCGTCGGTGCCCTGCTCGTCGTGCTCGGTGGTCTCGCGTGCGCGTGTGGTGTGTCCGTGCGTGCGCGCGGGCGTTTACGTGGGGTGCGGCGCGCGTGGGTGGTCTCCCGCCCCTTCCCGCCTTTCCCCTCGTCCTCCCGCTCCTTTGTGCTCGTTGTCGTCGTCGCTCCGCGCTCGTCTTTGTCGCTGTTGTTGTTGTCGTCGTTGTTTCGACGTCGTCGTCGTCGTGGGCGTGGGCGTGGTCGTGTTCGGGGTCGTCGTCGTCGTCGTCGCTCGTGGTTGTGGTTGTTGTCGCGTGGTCGTGGTTGGTCGTTGTCGCCTCGTCGTGGTTGTTGTCGTGGTCGTTGTCGGTGGCTGGCACGTTGTCGTCGGTGCGGGGAAGGGGATGGGTGGGTGGATGGGCGCAGGGAAGAGAGGTAGCAGCAGGGCAGAGGGTTCGGCGCAATGCGGGGCGGAGTTTGAATTTGTCCGCAGCAGTACTACTTGTCGCACTGAGTAGGGGCCAATAGTACGGACTTATGGCCTAATGGTTCAGAGCGCTGTTTCTGATCATGTGACTTGTGCCCGCAGAGGTTGCTGGTTCGACTCAAGTTACTGCCAAAATGATAATATGCTAAATCATTCTTTTTGCTATAAATCAGTAACGGTACAGCTGAAACATGTGTTTCAAATGTACAAATGAACGGAAAATGGACCGAAATTGAATCATCTGAGCCACATATGTTCTACATATGTACTGAGGCAATATTCAGATCAAATTCAGTGCTGTCAGCACATATTCAGTCCAGATGGTTCAGATTCAGATCTGACTGTCAAATGTAGTTCATATGTACTTTGTCACTACATGATTCAGAGATCATATATGTATTCAGTACATATTGAGTGCATATGTGGTACAATTGCAGTGCACTTTCAGATATGTACTACATATGTAGTACATATGTTAACGTGGCTGAGTGTAATGTCCTCGATGTGCCCTTATGCGGCAAGGTCATCGACCGACTTCTCCCTTTCCGTCGCGGAAACGACTAATTTAACTAATCCCGAGCACGATGCAGCACAGTCTGGCGGCATGGAGCGTCTCCGCTCCTGAAATCACCATTGCTCTCAACGCTAAGGGGACGCAGCTGAGGACAAAACCTTCCAAGTCCACCATCCGACTCCGGAATCGACTAGCCAACAAGAGGTGAGTTGTTCGTCTCACTCAACTCAGTTCCCTTACAGTCTTCAAGCCCTGCAGAAGTGGACAACTTTTGGAAGCAAAAGTATGCACGTTCTAAGTCAAAACTCAAGTAAGAACGCTCCCTGTCTCAGGCATTTTGCCTAACTTGACCCTCACATCCAGCAGGTCAAAAGTGCCTCAACCTACGGACGTCTCCTCGCAAACAGACGTTCCTACGGCCTCGGATTTAACTTTGTCCCCATCGCCTACTGCTACAGCTACAGCGGACCTTCAATCACGCGCACCGACGCCCACACCGAAACCAACGTTGGAGCCGGGTCCTTCAGACGGAGTCGACCCTTCGACGAAACCTCTCGACGGGCCTTCGGAGGATCAGGCAACGCCCGTTCTTGAGCAGGACCTTCAATCACATGCACCGACGCCCACACTGAAACCATCATTGGAGCCGAGTCCTTCAGACGGAGTCGACCCTTCGACAAAACCTCTCGACGCGCCTTCGGAGGATCAGGCAACGCCCGTTCTTGAGCATGACAGTCCTCCTGCTTCTCAGCCAGGATCACCTTCGACTACGCCCCTTCCCAGCCTGAGAAATCCGTCCTCCACACGGTCCCCTTCCCCTACGTCTTCCGATACATCTTTAGGCGGCGACCGTAAGGCTTTACTCCAGTCACTGGCTGCACAGGCAGACATTCTTCTAGAAGCAGTAGAGAATTGGAGAATCTCCGAAGATGTCACCAATCTACTCGACTCACGGCTGAAGGCAGCGTCAAATTTGCTGAGGCAGCCGACTGGGGTAAAAAAACGTCTTGAGTTTCTGAGTCATTTGGAACACATTGGACGAGTCGTGGATCAGAGCGCATTCCTTGAGCGCTCACCTTTACAAGCAGTTCACAGCCATGGTTATCTACATTCCCAAGAAATATTTGGAGCAGGTTGTTCTATCCATTGGCACGTTGGAAGACGCCAAATTTTAGTCGGCCTGACGGGACTTTTGTCTGGAGTGCGGGATTGGCTTTCGCAACCGTCGCCGACCTTGACGGCAATTCTTAACCTGGTATTTTCTTTTCTCTCTCTCTCAAGCCCGAACTACACATGGGTTAACGTATTCTTTTATTTTCGAGATCATCGATATGACAAACAACAATTACAGTCATGGGTTCATGAATGCCACCCAAGTGAAACGTTTGAAGTCAGGCAGTTGGCTGTCAGATGACATGATCGACTACGCTTTGGGTAAATCTCTCCGATCATTAGTGACAGTGCGTGAATTGAAAACTGGGCAGGCAATTTTCGTTGCGAGGATGCCGTTGTGCACGGAGCAAGCAAGGACATCCTCATCTGCTCGTCGGGGCTTATGCCTCGCATGGCTCGACTCGCAAGAACAACTGTGGACGTTGACGGCTTGGACGACAGCGACGACGACGACGAGAACTCTGGGAAGCTTGATCAGGAGACAGTCAAAAGTTTGTGCGCTTTGGAAACAGTAGGTCGAACGGTCTCTTATCCAAGCGTCGCTGAAGCTGACACCAGTTCATATGAAGGTCTTCAACCGCGACGTCCTCAGGCATATTCGAAAGATTATTTTGCCTGTATGCACAGGGGATCACTGGATCCTTGTACATTGCAATTTGGCAGACCTCGTTATCGACATTCTGGACAGCCGATCCAATAAGGTGCCCAAGAGGGCCCAAGGAAAGCATTATTCTATATACATTGAAGTATGTTTTATTCGTTCCCTTCAGCTTGGGGTTAGGATAAATCATGAGCACAGCGCTTTTGTCTTTGGCTCAAGATGCTGATTGATAAGTATGTTCTTCCGTTTGAGGATCCAGTGGAAAACTCCACACTGTGGACCCTGAAGACTCCCTTCGCTGTGGCCAAAGCTAATTGCAATGTTCACGAAGACGTACATATCTTTTCCTTCGCATTGATCAGAATAAAATTTGACTGAATTGTTCTTCCACAAGTTCCCTTACCAGAAGAATGACAACGACTGCGGTCTGTACGTGATCAAGTTCGCAGAGCACTTACTGAACGGAGAGACAATCAACCACGACGACGTTCCCAGGCTCAACTACATCTTCACCTGATTGGACCTCTCTGGACCACGTCCGACTCAGACTTTGGATGGACTTACCGAAGCTTGAAAAGGACTGGATATTCATTCCAGAAATTATTCGAGATTATTCTCTTTACGAAAAGTACCTGTAAATATTCTTTTCAACTATTTTCTATTTTTACTTTGTTTTGCCCATGGCCACGATTTCTGTACCTTTCATTTGAGCCAGAGTTCATGAGTTAGTTGGGAATATTCATTGTGCTAGCTGTACTTGATGAGGTTATTAGAGATTTGCTCGTGAACAACAAGTGCTATTCAGCCAATCAAATGCTGGTGTGATTCCACACAGTTATACCTTTCATTTGAGCCTGAGTTCATGAGTTAGTTGAGAATATTCATTGTGCTAGCTGTACTTCCGTTATACTATTGAGTTGACTCCCTGATGAGGTTATTGGAGATTTGCTCGTGAACAACAAGTGCTATTCAGCCAATCAAATGCTAGTGTGATTCCACAAAGTCGTACCTTTCATTTGAGCCTTAGTTCATGAGTTAGTTGGGATTATTCATTGTGCTAGCTGTACTTCCGTTATACTATTGAGTTGACTCCCTGATGAGGTTATTAGAGATTTGCTCGTGAACAACAAGTGCTATTCAGCCAATCAAATGCTGGTGTGATTCCACACAGCTATACCTTTCATTTGAGCCTGAGTTCATGAGTTAGTTGAGAATATTCATTGTGCTAGCTGTACTTCCGTTATACTATTGAGTTGACTCCCTGATGAGGTTATTGGAGATTTGCTCGTGAACAACAAGTGCTATTCAGCCAATCAAATGCTAGTGTGATTCCACAAAGTCGTACCTTTCATTTGAGCCTTAGTTCATGAGTTAGTTGGGATTATTCATTGTGCTAGCTGTACTTCCGTTATACTATTGAGTTGACTCCCTGATGAGGTTATTGGAGATTTGCTCGTGAACAACAAGTGCTATTCAGCCAATCAGATGCTAGTGTGATCCCACACAGTTATACCTTGCATTTGAGCCTTAGTTCATGAGTTAGTTGAGAATATTCATTGTGCTAGCTGCCAATAACCTCATCAGGGAGTCAACTCAATAGTATAGCGGAAGTACAGCTAGCACAATGAATAATCCCAACTAACTCATGAACTCAGGCTCAAATGAAAGGTACAGCTGTGTGGAATTATATCTATGCCTGATTGGTTGAGTATACATTTGATTTCAAACTTAGATTAAATTTTTATTCTCCTAAGCAGATATAACCTTCTAAAAATGTAATATCATATAATTTCCCACACTTTTATGGTTTTTTAAAACAAACAATGATGCTTTAGGTCTGCATTCACATCTATGAACTGAATTTTTTAAGATCCAAACCAACACTTTCAATATAAACAACCTCTGTTAATTATATTTAATTATAATAATAGAAGAATATTGTATACCACAATGAGGAGACATGATCAAAGGTTATGCTCAGCCAAACAAATGATCAGAAGGTTAGTGCGCTTCAGAAAATGCATTGATCACCTGTCCCGGGTTAGGTGATGCTGGCGGACCCCGCCAGCACCGGCTAATAAGGATAGATCCACCCTTGGCTCAGTAACCCACTAGTGCATGGTAAAGTTCGCATTTTTGCACCTTTTTCCCACTTCAAAATGTTCCCAATAGCTTCGGAGTTTTTGTATTTTATGTATTTTATCATTCTGAGCAACTTTACTCTATATATCTAAGCAATTGGGATAAGTCCTGCCCTTGTATTCACAAAAAAAAGGCCCTTAGAGCGAATTTTGTGGTTCTTTGCCTGTGGGAATATCCCCTAGCTCCCCTGGGTCATGTGCTTACAGAAAAGTTCAGAGGTTTTCTGTAAGCACATGACCCAGGGGGGCTAGGAGTCATCTTCTGGCTGTACTTCGCATTTTTGCTCAATTTAAATGGCAATACCTGCTGCTACAAATTGCTCCCCACATCGGACTTATGTTTCTTTATATTCTGAACAACTTTGTCCACTCAAGCAAGTCATGAAAACAAAATCCTGAGCCAGTACAGCTCATTCTTGCTGCTAACTTCGCATTTTTGAGCCTGTAGCTTGTCCTTAAAATATGCCAGCTATATACTGTCAATTGTATCCCATGTAATTTCGCATTATAAACACTTTCCTCCCCTCAAGCAAGTCATGAACATCAAATCCTGAGTCACTAGTCCTGTATTTGCTGTTTGAGTTCGCATTTTTCCAGCTTTTGACTGCCTTAAAATGGCCCTAACTACTTCGGAGTTTTTGCATCTTATGCCTTTTATTATTCTGAACAACATTCCTCTATATACCTAAGCAATTGGAGCAGGTTCTGACCATGTTTCATTACAAAAAGTGTCATTAGAGCGGAATTTGAAGTCCCTAATATGAGCTACTGACTGTGAGAAACTAATTTTGTAATGAGGTCGGACTTGTAATGAGTTGTGACTGTGAGAAAATGCGAAAACTCAGCTGCCTGAATAGGCAGGTCAGGGGAAAAGGGGAACAGGGGCGCATTAAATAAAACACAAAGATAATTCTGTAGCTCAGGCAGCTGATGGTACAAGTACTTGGGGCTATGGTCCAATCCTGGGGGATATATATAGGGACTTTTGGAGCCCAGTAGCATTTACTTGTACCACTTTCCCAGTGCTCTGTAGCCAGTATAGTGGTTTTGCAGGTAGTAATCCAGCTGCTGCATGAGGAGAAAGTGGTACAAGTAAATGGGAAAGGGCTTCCCATATAGCCTGGGGGTATACCTAGAGATGGGTCTTTGTGGCGTTAACTTGTACCAACATCCTGGCTATTGGCACCCTCTTCTCCTCGTACCGAAACGGTATTTGAGCTATAGCACGAGCAGGAGGTAAGCTATCTCCGTAGAAATTTTATCAGTATACTCTCCTAACATGCCCGGACATATTTCGTCACCTAACCCTGGGTCGGGGAGCGACGGTTGCTTCGCTACGCTCAGCGACATTCTCGACGAAGAATGGGGCGTGGAGGGACAATGGGACAAGAAACACCTAACGCCACAAGGTGATCCTCCATCAGTAGGCCCTAACGGAGGTGGGTGCACCTGTGGCGTTAGGTTCTGTGGAGGTCAGCGGAATAAGCTGCCTATTCCATCGGATAATATAGATAGGGATGGATACACCCTCCGTGCGACCGAAGTAAGCAACACCACCCTCGAGCTCGCCGTCTCGCCCCCCTTCCCCATTGGCGCGGCTGAGGTATCTCCGCCCCTTACTGTATCCAGTCCTACGACAGGGTCTTTGAGCGGCACGGGGAGTGGTACCGCGGCGCAGGGAGGCCCCACGAACTCGAATGCAGGAATGAGGGTCGGGCTCCGAGGGTCGGGGTGGGCGATGGTGGCTGCTGTTATGGGTGCGGTGGATGGGTTCTGAGGCGTTGGTTAACACCATGTTGTATAGAGTGGAAGCGGTAGTGGATAACTGGGATAGCTACACGATTTAGACCCTTGCACTCGATCCCCGCCCCGTACATGATCAAACGTTCCAATCAGCCGTAGTTCTTGTTCTTCCTTGCTGTAATTTAGGGACTACAGCGTCCTGATGCAGAGTGGCCGACTTACGAGCCTCGCTGTCACGGAAGTTCAAACTCATCAGGACGGAAAGGGTTGAGACTCATGACGAGTCCCAGAGCACAGACCCTGATTCCTTCCCCCACTTCAAAATTCATGTGCAGTCCTCTGTTCATCACAAGGGTTGTTTCGAACCGATGCGCGCGGATTCTATATTTGCTCAACGAAACTTCTTTGCTCGCCATCGCCCACGATTCATCTCCTCCGCTCCTCCTTCATCAGTTCGATTCGAGTCATCACGACTGCTCGCTGCGAGTATGCGACATGTCCCGGAGGGGATCTATTGCACATCGTCTACAAGACGATGTTATAATCCCTGGATTCCCTGGATGTAGTATCAACACGGTTGTCGTTGGGCTGATCCTGGTGTTTTGGTATGCACTTCCAGCTCACTCGCCTTCACGGGCCCTCTGTGTGGCGTGTCCCTTTGTTCTTCCCCCCCTCCGCCCACGTACTCTGGCACTGTCGGCTTACATTGCCTCCTCGTTTTATAGTCCTCGTTTCACAGTCCTCGTTTCCTCGTTTCGCAGGCGTCTCACAACGGACAGCCACCGTCTGCCCAATTTCAGGCTGCCCCGCATTGTGGCGCTTGAACCGGCCCCACGTGCATGATCGAACTGCCGACTTCGGACTTCAACCTCACCAACCTCTCAAACGCACACCACAACAAGGACATTGTCGACGACAATTGAAGGCCACGGTGCGCCAGTTCTCCATCCAATCTGTATCTCCCTGAAACGATGGCGCGTCACGACCGACGGACAACCTGCCTATATACCATTACGTCTGCTCCCAAGACGAAGACGAACAACTATCGAGGCGGCGAAACAGGGCTGAGAATGCGGGGGTGGGATGGGACGGTGCCGTTGATATGGTGACATACCCTGCTCAACCTGCCAGGTAAGTCTCCAATCCCCTGGCATGGGCTTTTGGTTCACGTCGCCATTAGTGAACGCGCGACCGCTGCAGGATTGAGAACGATGCCAGAAACCAGCCTTGCGCCTTCAGGGCCGATCCGGCTATCTCAATCGCTCCCCATCTTCTCTCAAGCCAAGGTCAGACAGAAACGCTGATCCGCTAGCTCATTCTTCAACACGGGCAGTACGTGCTCCCCCTCCGCCTTGAGAGCCTCGCTTTCTTCGAACGAGGTTGGATCAAACAGGAGGTCGCCATCCCCTCCCACCTCGTCTTCTAATGCGGCCTCAAGACCATCAATTTCGACGTGTTCGACGCCGCGATGAACTTCTACGTCAAGCACTTCCAATTCGCCAATGCGCTACTAAAGCTCAATCGCTCGTCAATGACCGTCAACGAGTACACGTCCGTCGCTGAGAACATGGCTGCGCCAGACCCCGCCTTCGATGTCATCAAGCCTGACATCCACAACCGCAACTGGTACCAAAACCCCGAAAAGCGTAACATCCAGACCCTCGGATACCTCATCCACGAATATCGATTCCGTCCAGGATTCGCCTACCCCAGAGACCGACTATATGGCCTGTTGGCCTGGCCTGCGATGCCGATACCCTGAAGTCGATTCCGATACCCTGAAGTCGATTACACGAAATCCTGGGAAGAGATGTACGCAGACGCTACTAAGCGGATCATCAGTAAAGGGAAGATTGACGTGCCTCGATGGTGGAATACCCCAAGACCAGCGATCGTCTACCGAGCTGGGTGTTCGTCTTGAACACGACAGGGCGTGATTATATCCTTTGCAACGTAACAGTCACCTCAACCCGCCCATTCGCGGCAACCGGCTCGACATCGCACCTTCCCCCTCTTGCCTCCGAGATCCCCTACACTCTCACCTGCCACAGTGTCGTTCTTGACCGCGTGAAAGAAGACGACGTCTCGCGTTGGCCACTTTGCGCCCTTCTCCCTTGTTCCGACATCATCACCTACATCGCCGCACCCATGCTGTCAAATCATCCACACGCGACTTCCCCAGCTCACCGTGCCGAAGCAGCGTGGCGTATCCCCGTTGTCAACCACGAATACACCGATGCGAGCATTGGAACTAGTTGATGAGTTACCACGGCAAGCTCCGTGCGTACGATGAAGTCAAGAGTATGCTCCTGTGGTCGAACGCGCTGTTACTAGGACAAGACATTGCGGAGGTCGTTCCGCTCACGGACGCGCAGTCGGAAGAGCTGGAGCACATCATTGAGTCCCAGGAGCGCGAAGCGAAGGTGACGCAAATGAGGATAGGATGGTTGAGGCGCGGCGCTGCGGCGCAGTCTTATTTTGGGTCGATGAATGCGATATGGTGGTGGAGGCCGTTCGCGGGGAGGGGTGTTTCGTTGGCGTTGGCGCACTGGAGACGGAAATTGGGGATGTGGTGTGCGTGATGGCGCTATGGTGCCATTTGTGTTACGGCCCATTAACGAGAGCGAGGGGAGTCGGTATACCCTAGTTCGAGAGTGTTATTGTGATGAATAAAGGACGGGGAGGCTTTGGAGATGGACTTGGGCGCAGAGGTATTTAGAATCGCTTGATTATCGTGAGTTACGGGTCCTGTAATGAAATGAAAGGAACCGTTCTTTATTTGGGTGGGGGTTTTGGGCGCTTCCTTAAGTGGACGGCTACTGTTGTAGCCGGTAGCCGGTCATCCGGAATCTCGGGATCTTGTTTAATTTTAATTTAATTTAATCTAATTTTGTATTCAATGTTAATTCAATTCAATCAGCCTTTCCTCACTTGTACACGTGGGAGAGCTTCCAAAGCTAAATGAGAGTTAGCACCGGAGATCATGTAAGTTGCCATATTAATCAATATTCAGGGGAGCCTCAGGGGAGCCCCTCAAAACACTGCTCAGCAGTCATACTCACTGTTTCACTTATGCTCATATTGTAAACTTACACTCTGGCATTAAATATGATATTTCACATGTATCATATTAACTCTGTAGTATCAGTAGTGTAATAGAGTGTCAAGAGAGTCAACAAATTGTCAACAATGGCAATTTCAGATGAACATGGTTGATCAGTACATGTGGATAAGTCTGATAATATATGATTCATAACTAACTAGCAGAGATATGCACATCTGTAGAGTGGATAACTAGTTTTACATGACAAGTGTAGTAGTTATTCCCAGGAATATGTTTGAATTGGTATTTCAAGTAATTAGATCAATCACTGTCTTACTATACAGTAGAATAGCATCTAAATCCTGCAGTAGCTG
Organism: Pleurotus ostreatus; assembly: GCF_014466165.1. Taxonomy (NCBI): domain Eukaryota; kingdom Fungi; phylum Basidiomycota; class Agaricomycetes; order Agaricales; family Pleurotaceae; genus Pleurotus; species Pleurotus ostreatus. The sequence goes on along the minus strand of NW_023503161.1, from coordinate 2,985,912 downwards.
GAGGCAAAAAAGCAGCACTGTACATTTACAAGAGTCCACTGTTATTGAATGGAGAAAGAGTATATGAATATGAGTTCTCAGCAATTTGAGTAATGTTTTTGAATCTCCTATACTTCTGTATATGTTATAGGCGCATCCAGGAGGCCCCTTAGGGGCCACTAGGGGCATATTCACGTCCACTCTGGCTATGGGCTCGGGCCATGTATACTCGTGGTTACTTGGACTTCTCGGATTATGGACTAAATACATATTCGAGCACACTGTACTTACTATGACCGGACTACTAACTGTCTCATGAACACGCGGCTACCGCATGTTCCTTAGTATATAGTCTTGTACTGTACCTACAGTTACCTCAGTTTGAATATTAGTTCCTTTCCGCACTCACATCCTTGCCTCTCTACTGAGGCCTCTTCCTCACATTCCCTTGCCTCCGCTTGTACCCTCGGTACCTGTTAAGGACCGTGTCGAGGGGCCTCCTGACTCGTCCGTACAGGGGCACGGGAACGCGCACAGAGCGCAGGAGCGCGGACGCACAGACGAACGGAGCACACGGGACTTGGCTTCAGCTTTGATGCTGTGCCCTCCTAGCCCTGCGGTGTCCTGATTTCGGAGAGAGCAAGGTGAGAGGCGGGCTCCGCGGAGGAGCCCGCAGCGAAGACTTAGAAGGCAAGATGACGGAATAGGAACTAAGATTCAGACTAGAGAATACATGTGTACTAGTGCTACTATAAATACTAACTAACACATGTATGTAGTGAGGCTAGTATGTAAGTACACATGTACATGAAACATGTAACAAAGTAATCCTAGTACTGCGCACCATGCATAAGCCTTGAGGGCGGAGCCTGAGGGATTCCGAAGGTCCGAGTATCCAAAAGGGGCGTAGGGGGGACCCCTAAGGGGGCATGAGGACTGGTCTATGACAGTTTAGATAATCACAATGTCCTTATATGTAGATATATTTGATTGTTCACACGTAGATAAATAGGTAGTCTGAATTATTGTAGATGCGAAGGGGAATTCACAGCGTGTGTGAGCGAGGACAGGGAATGGTGTGTTCCCACCAAAAGCGAAGTAGGAATGAATAAATGAACATGATCCGAATGCCACGTGACGAACGGAACGGAGGACGGAGGCCGTACCAAGCAGCGCCGTGTGCAACTGCTTGGACTCGCTTTGGCAACGCAACTGAGGGGGAGGAAAAAATACTTCTTTTTTTCTGTAGCTAGAGTGTATGTACTATATATACTAGTAGGTAGGTAATACTAAATGCAAGGTATGCATGTATAACTAGGTAAATGAGTATGTGAGGAGCCTTGTGTCCGCAGCAACTCATGTTCGAGTACTCGGACCAAACGAAGAAGTAAACAAAACAATTAGGTACGTACAATATACCGTGAATCAAGGCTCAAACAGGGTGCCAACCCTACATTATGTAGTCCCTTGCGCGTTTGCAAGGGTCAACTGCTATTCCGTACGCCTGAGTAACCACGAAGAAACGGTTATTTCTACACTATTTATGAATCAATAGGACCCGTACAGGCCATGCATTGCAGTGGCTACAGCCCCAAGTTACTATAATCTAATATAATCTCAGCTTCGTTACTGACATACTTTTCATGTGTGTATAGACGACTCCGCGAGGGGGCAGCGAAACCAAGCACTAGCGAAACGCAGAACGGAACGCGCAGTGAAGAGTGCAACAAGAACATATTATAATGAAATGAAACACGAAGCGGCAAGCAGTGGCTGCTAGGCAAGAGGAGAGCATTTCCGGCTCCGACCAGCACTCCGACAAGAAGCCACGGCCGAATTTGGAATTCAACTTATTCGTTCTTACCACCAAGCCACTTGCCACTTCGTCTCCCATTGTTTGACTGTGGCCATTAGGTGAGTATAAGTCTGCAGATGAGCGCGTTTCTCCCTTTTTCTGTAATCTACCAACATGGCTGACTATAAGCTATATCCCCAGACTACTCCAGTCAAGAAGACGCAACCGCCACCATATAATAGAAGGCAGATGTCCGACATAGTCACCCGCACCGACTACCTTACACCCCAAAAAGCCTTCAGCGTTGATCGCTTGAACAAGCCTCCCTCATTCGCTGCTATCCTGGAGAACAAGACGCTTCAAGGTCTTGTGAAGCAGTTCAGCTCGAGCACAACCACGAGCTACGGTTTGGTCGTCAAGCTGCTGAACTGTGCAAGCTCTCTCATACACAGTAAGGACTTCTCTCTCACTATTGTTATCTTCATTTACGTATGAATCCGTTACAGAGAGATGGGCCAAAGATAAGGAGCTGTTGGCCTTCCGCGACAACCATACGCGCTCGCCGACGAATCATCCAAACGACAGCAGAGCCGGGGAACCAGACATCGTCACTATCCTGGATCTCATCAACAAACTCATCGAAAAGGACAAAACGAAGCGTATTCCGTGGCACCACGTGTTGTCCACCATCGAAGAAAAAGGAGAAGCGGATAGCGACGACGGCCCGGCTCAATCTGCCGCTTACCTGGCCTTCGCTAACCAATGCCGGCCTGACTTGGTTGGCATGTACGGGATGGCCATCTCGCCCAAGGGGTACATCGTTCAATACAGCTGCCCTGCTGGCCTCCAGACGTCCGAGGAATTCAACTGGGTCGACATCACTCCCCTGCTATCGTATGTTTACACGCTATATATCCCTCGCGAGGACTTTGCCTCTCGCGATCCGAGCATCACTCTAGCTGACAGCGATGATACGTTTGGAGCTCCCGCTTGGAACATCCGCGACGGTGACAAGGTCTATGAAAACTGCGCCGTCAAAGTCGTCGGAGACCCATGGCGACGAATGACTTGGGTAGCAAGGGTCGGCACGTCGCCGATTACGATCAAGGACTCGTACCGCGACGCTCATGCGAGCTTCAGAGAAGGCGAGCTTTACGACATCCTCCATAGAGAAGGGCCCGCTCCTGGATTCTTGCGAATCAAGAAAGAATACGAGGTTCGATGCGAACGGGGTCGTCCCATTACTGTTACCGTTGGCAGCACCACGCGAATCAAGACTCGACTCATCATGCATACGTGGGGGGAGTCTCTGCGTAAATGCCCCAGCCTGATCGATTTTGCTAAATCGATGTATGACATCCTCGAAGGTGAGCAACATCTGCATCAACGTTTGCTCACGATCTGAATTCATTACAGCTCATCGCTGGGCGGTGCTGGAGCGTAATATTATCCATCGTGATATTAGTCATGGTAATATCTTCGTTCAAGCTGAAGACTTCAAGGAGGAAAATGAAAAGGAGTTCGCCGGGAAGGAATCCAGGCCAATATTCGTCAATGAGATTGTAGAGAAGTACGTTCGCCCTTACCCTATCCGCCAACATTGTTTGCTAACATCCCTCGCACACACTTCAGCGTGAAAAATGCCGACCCGATGGCTCGTCTCGGAGATATGGACAACGCAGCGGAGCTCAATCGAGACAAGGCGGTATCACCCTCGTTCGTCGCAAGGAAAAAGAAAACGAGTATGAATAATGAACCCCTGCGTTTTCGGACGGTCAGTTTCCCTTGAAATATATTTCTCGCCTACTCACTGGCTGGTTTTGAAGGGAACGCCAAAATTCATCGCTCGCTCGCCTGCTGTTGGCCGCTTGCTCGTCACCAACGTCGATTTCCGTGCCATGCCGGAACTCCCCAACCACCTTGCCGAGAAATACTTCGAAACATACGCAAACGATCGATCAGGATTGCGAACATTTGTTGACGATGATTTCACCAATCACGGAGGGATGTATAGCTCCCGAAAGAACGTGAAGAAGTACGAGGATAACCCCGACCTAGTAGTCGAAGAGTTTGAGCATCATCCTCGACACGATGCAGAATCCGTCTTTTGGTGCATGGTCGTATTTCTCCTCGTCGCCGTGCCTTTGGGAAGCCCAGATGAAGTGATCCCCAAAGATACAGACAAATTCTCACTCTTCTGCGCTTGGAGACATATTGCTAATCATCAGGTTGGCCCTACGCAAGATATTTGCGATAGCAGGGCGGGTCTGCTCGCTGGAGGCAAACTGTGGAATGAGTGGTTGCATCCCGACCTCGCTCATGCTGGACCGCTTCTCGCGTCGTTGGCGTCTCAGGTATCTCCCGAATGGAGTCTATTGAGCCCGCAACCCCGCGACCTTCACCTCCACAAAGCGATGCAGCGTATCATCCTCACGCATATCGATTTATGGCAGAAGAATAAACTCGACGTCAAGTTTGATACTGGGAGAGTCCGTCCGACGATCCCCCCGGACAACCGCACGGTGCCCCAAGTGTGCATAACCCCAAGCATTGATGGGCAGCACATCGCCGCTGGCGCGCTTAGAAATAAGCGGGGATCACAGAACATCGAGCAGAAAGAGGACTCCCAAGCAAAGAGTGCGTTCTGATATGCTTTTATCTCATCCTTCCTCACCTTTCCGCTGAATCCAGGGAGACGAACGACAAGAGCAGAGGCCAAGGCATTAGGCTCTCAAAGCCTCCCTCCTACACCACCTCTGGCGACAACACCCCGCCGTTTCCCTCGTTTTCATGCTCATGAAGTCGACAGAATCCTCCCTCCAACGCCAGGTTCGGCCTCCACCTCTCTGACTTCGGACTGGCCTCCGCTTGATGCCAATGTATTCTACACTGCTACCAAAGACAAGGCTTGAACCGTATTTTGTTGCACTATGTACTCGATTCTTTTTGTTTTGAGCCTGTATATCATCTCTTGGAGTACTGCGTCTACGTGCTCTTGCATTGATGCACATTTGTCTACAATAAGCTTTACTGATAATAAGGGAAGCTTGGTAATTTCTCTACTACTGATTGCCACGTACGACCTAGTCTGCACACTGCGTAGTGGCCCAATCCGCCCACCCGCCCGTATTCATGGAAGGCTCCTAGTCGTTTGAAAGACCTGCATCTGTCATCTGTGGTCTGTGTCCCCGAATTCCATCGGTCTGCCTTCTGTCTCGTTGCATACGGCGATCTCCGTCAATCTTTCTCTCACATGATCCGCCTGGCAGCTTCCCACATCCCACGGCCGTTGCACTTTCTTCAATCTCTTTGTTTCACCATACCGACATGCCCGCCCATGGTCGTTCATCCTTCTTCATTTTCCCTTCACCATATTCTTGACCTTCATCGTACCTCACCACTCAACTTCGTCGCTGTCAAAATAGTGGTCGCATTTCCTTTCAGTGTGTACGTCGTCCGTCGTAGATCGCACCATTGGGATCGACGTCACCGTGTACTGGTATCCTAGAAGTCTAGGCTCGTAGTATCTCCCGATGCGTCCCAATGATCTCAGAAGCCGCCGCTGTAAGACGTGGGTCTCTCCGCATAAAAACCCCTCTGAACGGGTTTGATTGAATTTCATTGTATTGTTCTCGACCCTCTAGTCCTTCCAGTGATCGATATACCTCATCTCGCTCCCACTGTGGGACTTCGCATCATGATGTCAAGCAAATCATCCACGTATCTGGTAGATGTTTCCCCACTCTAGCTGTTTTGTCTGCGGCGATTGCCGTTGTACTGCTTAGTCCAGCGTAGGGAAAAGCTTGCGATGAACCAAGGCTGCGATCACGGGGCGTCATGTCGTATATGATTCGCGCCATTCAGTGCACACGGTGACGTTAGGGCCACCACAACGGACGCGGGACTCAGTGTATAGGAGAGCGGATATCTTTGGTAGATGGCACCCGTGAACATGGTTTGATCAAGAATGACTCAGTCAATTCAAAGAATCCATCCGCGTGGTATTCGCGGTGTGCTCACGGGCAACACGAGGCTGTATCGGTGATGCTACAAATATGTCAGTACGCAACAAGCTTTCGCTCGATTCCTCATCCTCCGCCTCTGCAATTCCCTGCGCACCTCTGAGCACTATCATTCTCGATCTTCATGAATTCATTTGACGCAAAGAAGGGACTCTTGTGAGTATGAGGCCGACCGTTTCAAAATTGGGAGTCAGATGAACGCTGAGGTTCTGGCACGGCTTGAAGGACGATCTACAAGTCGTACATCGAAGGTAATTACTTCGTTACGTCTGAATGCCTGCGTCGTTGACTGAGTATTGTGGAATAAACCTAGGTATAGAGATCCGATTCGACTGTAGCTGGAGCCCGGAATCAGCGGTCTCGTTCCACGCCGTTCGCAAGAACAGCACACGGCTATTCAGCAAGAAGAATTGTCCGAAAGCCTTCCGATGGACGCTGCGTCAACGCAAGTGCGCATTCCGCCGTGTTGTTCGTAGTCACGAGATGCTAACAGGTCACATAGGCAGATTTGGGATGACATCGTAATACAGTGCGCCAAAGACGGACGCGAGCGCTCCGACGTCGTGGCGACCTGGGATATCATTGCAGATATGGCGACGCAGGCAAAGTACGATAGACAGGGCGAGGCGCACATCGCGATCAAACACATGTTCGCATTTGGGACTAGCACCTGCTGTGTCCTGGTGCGCAGGGTACGTATTGGGGGTTGTATAGTCTTGTGTAAGGCGCCGACAATAAGATACTTAAGAGTCAATACTACACAACCGTAGAATTGAGTCTGAGTGTCGCCCTTGAATTCGCAAACAGCAACGACTGTATGCACTTCATTCAACACGATATGGTATGTATTTTACACGGCTCACTCCACCATTGATTCTGACCTCATCCCAAGCGTAAATTGGAAAGGAAAGAGCTCACATTGGATCGGACAGGCGGCGAGAGGACAATCATCGATGATATGTGCGAGGCTGCCGCCCCTCACGCCTCTGATTACCGTCATAGTGGGTTTCCTCAGTCAATTTGCGGCCATCTACTGACATGATCTACAGCGGAGATAAAGTCTATTGAGCGCGGCCTTTCACGCGCCGACTTGGATGGCGAGTTCACTAAACCACAGACACGAGTGATCCGCCACCGGGGCCCTACTCCCTCGGAGAGCCGTGCGCGCCCATGCTTTCTGATGGTGCACCTCTCCATCAACTCCTGGGCTCCTCGTGATGGCCGCCCATCGTTCATAGGCAAGGTTCGTTGGACTGCGACCAATAACCTCCCTGCGTCTCCATCCTTCTCCAGTGCTTTCCAATATCTCAACAACTTCCGCCTCGAAGTCCCCTCGAGCACGTTCAGATCTCGCAGGCAGCGCTCTCCCTCGCCGCACCGTTCAGGTACTTTCAACATCACCTTCTCCGCACAGGGAATCTCGGTGTTTGATGGTACACGTAGCCTCGCAGTCGATGGTGCGCATCACTCCATCCTCATCAATTACATTAACACTATGCGAGACGGCTACTTCGACGCGATCTACGGCGGTAATGTCGGGGGAACCAATAACACCAACTCTAGTGCGTACTCAACTATTCCATGTTTGCCACGTCCAGCCGCGTCGACTTATTTCAAATGCTTTTAGTCTACTCGTAGACTACTCTCGTTGCGACATCCTTCGCGATGTCGACTTGCTTGTCCCGCGTTCTGTTATTGCTTCATTATTGTAATCGTATCAGCCGCCTGTATTTGTATTCGTCAATTGTATCTGTACCTATCGTCTCGGTATCTATGTTACTGTGACACAGCGTCGAGCTGGTCGGCCGAGGGCTGGGGTCAAAAAGCAAGGCTGACATCGAGCGAGGAAGACGAGGCGCCACGTGTGTCTTGTCGGCCTCCTGCCTATTTTTCATCCGACAGCGCCGTTCTCACGACTCTCCCTCTTCCCTCCCTCCCCCTCCCCTCTCCTCTTCCCTTGCGCTCTCTCCCTTCGCTTGCCATGGGTCTCCCCTCTCCCCAGCTCGCCCATCCCGCCGCCGCCGTTCTTATCGTCCTGCGTTCGCTAACCCCTCCCTACCGACTTCTCGTTATCAGCCCAGTCCTAGGTGAGCCACCCCGATTATCAGACGAGGGTCAGAAAAGACACGAAAAGACGCAGGTTCGCAAGTTCGCAGACTCTTACTCATATAGATGCGTAGATGAGAAGAATCAACGAGAAGAGCAGTCTCGTAGCTGCGTAAGTGCGTGACTGCGTAATCACTTGAAGGTAAGTTTGCGTGGTCAGTGTCTGCGCCGAGACCCCTTTCACGATTTCCACAACCACGACGATGCGAGGACGACGACGAGGGTATTCACGATTGCTACGGTGGACACGTACACACCGCCTACGCTGTCTGTGGCCCCCACCCCCCGCGCATATTTCGTCTCGGTAGTCGTATAGTATCGCAGCGGCAACACTGGGTGCTGAGACGAGCTGCTCGATCTATACATGCCAGGCAGCGAGAGCGAGAACGCCTGCGCAATCTCGGAAAGTCTGACTCTCGTGATTCCCAGATATCAGTCGCACTCTATGCATCTTCCCTGCTCCTCTGTTCGTCGTATCTCCGTCTTCCGAGTTCTCCTCCGTCTTCTGAGTTCTGAGCTCTCCTCCATGACCGTCACCGTCGCTGCCACCATCCACGACATCGATACCTGCTGCCCCGTCAGCGCGGGCGTCTACACGTGAAGATTGACAGCGTCGACCCGCCCTCGCCCGTGCACCTATTCCGACTTTCGGCTTTCAACGTTCGACTTTCAATCCATCAGAGTATCCCACCCACACCACCTACTTCATGGATCCCATCGCCTGCACCACGTCCCGGAACTTTTCGGTATGTTTCTTCTCTATGCTATTTGCCATGTGTGTCGAATTAGAGGCCAAATCCGAATTGGGAGAATTCAGAAACAAGGCCTCTACATGGCTCCGAATCCTCCCACTTGTGCTGACACAAGCGGGCTCAGACGCATATGCGCAGAGGAGAGGTAGGAGAGATAGGAGAGGTAGTATCGACCGTACGGGAAGCTACATCATCGGCGTCCCAGGCTCTCTGCCCTTCAATATCTCGATCTTCCGACTAGAGGTGAGTCGAGTCCGCGTCGTCCGTATTCCTACCTAGCAAGCAAGGAAAAGGGAGGTTTAGTAAGGTATCACTTCATACATGGACGACGTGTTACACGAACCCGTTGCACCCACCATCGCCAAAAGTTGTTCATATCGTTGTATCGTTATTTGTTCCATTGTCGCTTGTATAGTCCCTTGACCCCGCTCTGCCCTCTTCCACAGCTGCTAACCGAACGCACACAATACACCGTCCACAAGCGCCATCAGCACGACATCCCGCGCTGACATAAAAAAGACGCACATGTGGTCCGATGCGGCTTAGCGGTCCATGAAATAGGCTGTGGGTTCGACCTGATCAATTGGTCCGACTTGGTGGCCGACTAGTGGACGGGATCGACACAACTGGTTTCGTGCTCTGCCGCAGTCCATGGGATGCCCGATATCTTGCGGTCCTACGGCTGTGAGAGCATTCAACGCGGCTGCATCCTTGGTTCCTAATTTGGGGCTGAGCCTATGCTCGGGAATCCAGTATAGGTATATGCCGAAGCGGAGAGGCCAGCAAGTGTTTGTGGGCGTATGGACGAGGGGCGTAGAGGCCAGAATGTATGCAGTACCCCCGTTTGCCGTTCGGCGATGGGGCGGTGAGAGGGTGAGAACGCGAGTCTAGCATGTTCTTAACCATGGGTTTAGAGGTCTTGATCTCTGAATCTGCAGAGATTCATAGACTGCGCGATGACATTACCCTGCATGTCTAATTCCAGGATGTTAGAATGTATACCGGCGCCGGCAAAGGGGCGACGCACCATCTCCTTTTCCCATTTTGTCCGGCCATTCGTATACCGCCAGCATTTCAGCTGACTGCCCTTGACCAGGCGCTCTGCTCGGATCGTTCCCTCGATACCCCAGAATCGTGCCAATTGAACGGCTCGCTGCGGGTACGATGGACTCGATGTAGTTGATCGTGTCAGTGTACGACGACGTTTCATGGATGGACAGCCGAATCTGTGAACTCGATGGGCGATAATGGATCCCTGCTCCGCGCATATAGGTGCGTGTGTTCCCGCGAAGCATGGAGAGAAACCTGTCCAGGTGGCCGTGAAGGCGGAGCACAGGTTGATGTCAACCATTACTCACGGAGCGGCGACACAGCGTTGCCCAGAATCAACGTTTGCCAGCCTCGGATGTTGGTGGAGGCGATGTGGCGATGCGACGCCGCAGAGGCCTACGGAGGGACGGGGACACAAGGGTGCATGGCGCGTTGCGCCTTTTCCTCTTGCAAATACGTCGTCGGCCTACAAGAAACTGGTAGATCCCCGGGGAGTCTTGTCGTTCCGAAGAAACCAACAATAAAGTCGGGTTGGAGTCGAGGGATCTGGCCACGTCGTAATCGCAAGTCGGAAACGGAAGCGTTGGGGTACGTACTTATGTTACACATGGCCACCGAAGAGGTCATCTTGATCTCTCGATCCTCCGTCTAAACCCATTCTTCGAGCGAAGCCACGCTTTCCATGACTCCATGGTACTTGATTGCATGATTCGAACGAAGACGAAGCTGTATTAGAGAGTTTGCGAAAGCCACCAGAGGCTGCTTAGTCAGCCACCGGCGGCTTTTTCCGCGTGAGATAGCCACCCAGCGGCTTTGAGCGCGGCGCGTCGTAACTCACGATAATTGAGCGTTTACTTGCGTATTTCTCTCCATGGTCAGGGCTAAACGACAAAAGACCATTCATCAAGACTCCTCACCTCTGAAAATCCGGATCAAACTGCCAATAAAACCATCTGACATCCCAATTGATTCCTCGACATCAGTTGCTGACCCAGTACAACACCAGCCCTCCCCTGCATGGGATTGCGAGCAAGGAAGTCTGCCTGACGATAGTAGCCAAACACCTGAAGATACCACTAGCCAAAGACAGTCCAAAAATGCACGGTCGCCGCGGTGGCTTCCCTGGCAAGACCGGCGCCTCATCAAAGAAGTGGACAACGTGCGCCCATTCGATGAACCCAACACGAAAATGGTCACCAAGGCATGGGAAACGCTGGCCGAGACTCTTCGGCAGCACACCGCGCTTGAGGGGCCTCAGTCTGTCATCGACAGAACTGCGTATGCCTGCCGAAAGCGGTTTGAGAAGCTAATTCAATCCCATAAGGTATGATCAGGTTTGTGAACTCAGATACACATACTGATTGTTGCTCCAGCGCGATGAGACTCGATCGTTACAGTCTACCGGCACGAACGAGGAAGTTGACGCGCATGTGGAAGTGAGGGATACCTCCGTTTAGGCGGATTGAATTTTCTAACAAAACTCTATAGCTGCTGACCGGCCTTGCTCAGCTGTACGATGTACACAGCAGTATCAAAGATGAACAATCTGCACAGATAAAAAAGAAGAGGTCTGTTGAGTCTCAAGCATCCTCCGAGCTACGCGAAGCATCTATGAAGGGGCTTGTTCATCGCGAGTCTCTGGTGGACGTATCGGCTCTTCCGGGAGCAAGTGTGCGCGAAAAACAAGCTCAACGAGTACTTAAGTAAGCTCGCCTGTTGTATAGCTGATTCGTTTTGCTGACGATACTCATAGACGCCGTCCGCTCTCCTTCTCTACGGCAGAGAAGGAGAACTTTGAATTTGAATTCCCTCCGCGGAAACGTCGCCACAGCCATGCCGCCGCACTGATATTGGAGCAGATATCGTCTGACCAGAAATCTCTGCAGGAACTCCGTACCTTGGACCAGCTTCGTCACGAAGAGCTCACTAACCTGCATAAAGAGACGATCGGCATCTTGCATGGCATCTCGTCATTGATGGAAGCCCAACAAAAACATGATATTGAGCGACAAGCAGAAGAGATGGAGTGTGAGCGTCAGCAGAAAGACCAGCTCAATGCATTGACAACTGCTATACTCACGTTGGCCGTCAATGTATCAAAGGATAAATAATTACAGTATATTATTCTGTTCTTATTGTATGATATGTATATATTCACTCCATCTCCTGCTGCGCTGATTGACTGGGATCCTCTGAGTCACCAGTAACACCCTCTGGTACCTCACACTCCCCCCATGGTGTTGACATACACCAGGCATCCAGTTCTTCGTCATCAACAGGCTCGCCGTGGAAGTATTCTGTCAAAGTAGGTGGCGGACAATGGAAGTATTGAGGGGTTTGTGGTCGGTGTAGAATGGTGTGTGCGTTGCAGAAGAGGATAGCGATGAGATAATAGAGCCCACATGGTTGCAGAAGGAGCTTGAAGTTGTGGCTGAAGTCGAGGAACGCAAACTGCTTCACCACCTCCCCAAATATCCACTCTACCGGTTCACGGACCTTGCTCATAGCATTGTTCCACATGCGCTGCTCATCTGTAATAACTGACCCTTTGTAAGGTGAGAGAACCTGCCCCTTGCAGCTATACCCACTGTCCCCATAAATGAAGAGAAGTCGCCCATCTCGTGTATGAAAATGGGTACGCAAAAGGTTCGCTAGGCCACTCTCCTTGTAGACAGTTTCATCATGCCTTCGTCCTTCAACTGGGCCATAAACATGGATGGCGATGCCATCAGGCGAAAGGAGAAGATGATACTTCAAGCAATGAATCCGTTTCCATCCGTTGAACACCATTCGCTGGTTCCGGACAGGGCGAGCATTCTTGCGAAGGGTTCCATCAAGAAATGCAACGACAACGTCCAGCGGTGCACCCTTGAGTGCCACAAATGCAGCAAGGGTCTCGAGTTTTTCAGGGGATAATCGCACGGGATCGAAACGCAAAAGATGCTTCCATCGATGCCATAGAATGAGTGCCGTAATTCGTGTGATCCTCGAGAACCGAGACCGCTCCCATCCAAAGATGAGTTCAACGTCAACGAGACGGATGGGATACGCGAGACGTCGTAGAAGCATGCAAAGAGCAGTAACTCGGTCCTCCGCAGCTCCACTATCTGGACATCGGACAGATTCCGGTAGGTCTAGGTGCATTACAAGCTGATTGATTTCGCTACGGGTGAAGCTATTTGATACCACTGAATTCTCAAACTACAACACAGGGACTGGGAACGAGTCTACCGGAATTGTTGCAACCAAACATCATCCCCAAGACTCTCCAATCTCACCCGCCCTCCTGGCCGCATCCGTCCCGCAGTCTGCTCCTCTACCAAATCATCCGCTTCCGCTAAAACCTCCAGCAAGCGACGGTTGAAGGCAATCCGGCTGGCCAAGAAAGTGGTAGCCATATGGCGAGTGCAGTAAAGCGTCGAATGTGTGATAAACGGAGAGAATAGTGCTTAACAGTAACGAAGGGATGTCGATGAATGGCACGGAGGCGAGGTCGGAGGGTGGCTGTGCTGGTGGCGGGCTCACGCGGCAAAAGCCGCCTTGAGTGGCTTTCTCAAACTCTCTAATGACTGGGCCGCTGACCGTGTGACTTGCAACCCGCACGTACTCAAGCCAAAGGGCCCGCACCTCTATCTAGTGTCTCCTCTTTGTACCTCCATTTCGGCACCAATCTTCCTGTATTCCTTGACCTTCGCCCCTTTCTTCGATTAATGAGCGTATCCAAACCACTCCCAGCTGGTCATATCCAACCCACGATCGTCGTTCTTGCTCCGCCTATTCAAACAGGTATGTGATGAGTGGTACTCGTCGTTGCGTATTACTAAACGATTTGCTATCAGTCCAAAGAGGAGGACTGCGAAACTATCCTTTCCACTCTTTCACGCGACGTTCAACCACGTCAACAAAAACTCGCCGATATCCGTCTACGAGAACGCTGCTCGACTGTCTGGTCGACTCTTTATACAGCCGCAGCGTATGTCGTGTACATTTGCCTGTGGGATTTTCGGGTTCTTACGCTGCTGCGCGTAGGCGTGCGGAGTAGCGCTGGCACCAGCTGTTATTGGACCATCGATGTCCGTCGTCGTTTCGTTGAACTCCCTGCATGCTCTGTTCGTTAATCAGCGTGCTGTTTATCCGGCGGATAGTTCGGCTTTGGTATTCGCGAAAGGAAGCTTACGAAGGTGCGTATCCGCTTGTGATCTTACTATCATCATCATTCCCACCGCGATATAGAGAAGACGCTGCAGCAGCAGAAAAAGGTGGAGAAATCAAGAAGACAAGTTACTACACCGCCCACGATCTCGTCTACAAGTGCGATGAATCGACAGCGCTGATTACGCTGCATCCTGCCCTGGGGCTTCGCCAGAGATTCAACCCTGTGCCGAGCCAGCCCCCCAGAATGCCCAATAATGCTAGAAACGCAGTGCCTCCTATCCATTCTTTCTCTATTCTCGCTCTCCACCTGGTCCTGAGAAACACAATTCAGACTTCCGCTGCGACCAACTGAACGCTTCCGCACCGTCGAAACGTGAGGCCAGGCGATCGGTATCGCCTATCGCTGCCTCGGTGAATGGAACCCAGAAAATCTTCGCCAATGCGGAAAAGCGCGCTTCATCTAGAAGGCTGGGTGCAGCACAATCATCACGTCCCTTCGTCCAGTCTGCCGGGAATACGAGGGAATTACGAATGGGGAGGTCACCGCTCCAGCCACATATGTCGCTGGCTGTCCGGAGATACGGAGTCACGATCTGCAGAAGGTGTGCGTACAGCTGTTTACCGTACCACCGCTGCGATGCTTACCCCAGTGATCAGTGACTCAGGCCGGCATCTTCTTGTCGTGGTACAGGTCTGCTAGGACCTGCGCATATCGTATAGCCATGGCCTCACGATGCGTACGAACCCTCCATCCATCCACATGTCGTCAGCGTGTGCGGTGAACCGGTTTGTTGCGGGCAGACTAAGGGAGGCTGTGCTCTGCGTTCAACTATGTATGACGGCCCAACCCGCCCTTCCCTTCGAAATCGTCGCCGCAATTATCACCAATGTCGACGACACACCCACCCTACTCGGGCTGCCTCCTCATATCCCGCAATCTCACCTGTTACGCCGAGCCCAGACTATACAAAAACGTCTCCCTCAGCGGCAAGCAACTCAAATCCTTCCTCCACGCCATCGACAGAAATCCCCAACGCGCACGCAATGAAGCCGCTTCCCCGTATTTCCGGTATCATCTGTTCCTGCGCTCGCCCACTGCGCGGGCGCTGAAAGACTGTTCTGGCTCAACACGGAGCGGTGCCTGCCGTTCCTCCTGGCAGCACGGGAATCGTTGGATTTCTTGCAGCTGGACAGAGGCGCGGGCAGTCTGCTTAGTACTTGGCAGGCGGCGGCGCTCCCTGTGCTACTATGTCTGCGCACACTGCGACTGCCATATCCTTCCTGGCCTTCCCTGAGTCCGGCTGCCCTTGGTTTGAATCCTGAAGAGTGGAAACGAGCATCAGATGCCCCAAATACGCTTCCGTATGAACGCTACAGCTTTGTAATGTGGATTCAGGAAAGGTAAGCCGCTACAGTCTATCTCTTTGGCCGGCCACTGACGGGTAACACTCCGTGTTGTCATTCAGTGATTGCGCTTCGTGAAGCCTCACCCAGGCCCTGACCTGGAGAACCTGGCTCACCTTGAGGCCGAAGTCACGCAGTGGGTTTTCAACCCGGTCGAAATGGTGTCTCCCACGCACCGTTGAGGGCGTTTCTTGTATTTACCGGAGCGACATAGCGCGCAACCCAGATGAACGCGTCCTGCGACTCCGATGGCGCTCAAATCATTTGGAAACCATGCGGCTAGGGGCTTCCATGGCCTCGACGGGGCTGTCGTATCGGTGCGGCTTGACAAAGATGGCTTTGATTTCCTTGTATGATTCAGAACAGTGTCCATTCTATTGAATCTTCGAGGGAAATGGTCCTCCGTTTTATATACCCTTATTTGTACGCCAAATGTGGAATCCCCATCAAAGTCAAGCTGGCAGTGCGTTGAGCTGATTCTCACCAATGCGAATGCGAAGTTGCTTCTTTTCCTGCAGCACCGCAGCTACACCATATGCCCTGCTTTAGCAACCTTGAACTACCCACGGCCGTCGTATCGCGCCTCCGACGCTGCGGTCACCGCTCCTGAATGCTTTCCAAAGTCAAGTCGTCCTCAAGTCCTAGTACACGCTCTCCAGAAATCCTACGCGCCTTCGAAAGCCGCTCTGTTTCTCTGCCAACACGAACATCTCAAGTTACGATCGCACTGATCACTTCACTGCCTTGAACACACTTCTCAAGCTGTTCAGTTCGCTTTCCTCTCGCATCGGCACATGTCACCTCAAACTCAAACCAAGCGAACACAAGCCTTCGTCTCCTGAGCATTGTCAAACCCTTCGTCGGTCTTGCACCATCCCGCCGGTCCATCACCAGACAGCCCATTGAGATCCTCGACGTGATCGCATTCCACATCGACGCGCCTTCTCCTGCAAGCGCCTCTACGACATTGTCATCCCCAGACACCTTTCCTACCGCATCATCCGCTGTAAACCCAGCTCCGTAAGTGCGTGGAACCATTTCGCCTGGCAGATATGGATGCTGCGGCGGAGCTCGATCCGGAGAAAGCTGTCTCACATACCTTTGTCACGCAGAAAAGTCGTGAGGAGATTGAACCTTTGCGTTGCCGCACTGTGAGTTTGCCTGCTCATTTGTCGTTAAAGCAGGGCACGCCGATGTTCGTTGCCCGCTCTTGGCTGTCTACTCGTTGGCTCTGTCTGTTTTTGCCCCATGCCGGAATTACCCAGCGACGTTGCTGCGGTATATCACACAGAGTGCACCGGCGATGCCTCTGGCTTGCGCACATTCCTCGACGATCAAACCACCAATCATGGTGGAGTCTATCGCAGACAGGATGCTGGATGCAAGTACTGTGACAAGTCAGAGTCATGGCGGGAAGACTTCAAGCACCAGCCGTGCCGGCCGAGTCCGTCTTCTGGTGCATGGCTGTGTTCCTACTGCTCGCCGTGCCCCTGGGCAGCCCTGAAGAAAACCTGGAGTAGTCCTCCCTGTACGTCCCCTGGAAGCATCTCGCCAGTCACCGCTTATGCTCGATCTACGAGCTAGCGGATAATCGGCTTCACATTATCTCGGCTGATGAGTTGGATTGGGAGGCATAGCTTCACCATGCCTGCAGCATGTTGCTCGGCTTATGTTCTTGTTGGCAGCTCAGGTCAGCCCAGAGTGGGGCGTGATCCAGCCGCCGCCTCACATGCTGCATCTGCACGAAGCAATGCAGCGCATTATCCTTACACATATACATATCTGGGATAAAGAGAAAAAGGTGGCACAGAACTGATAGACGGCTTGGTGATTTGTTGGGGTGGGTAACTTGACTAGGCCTGTGCGAGTTCCGACGACTTGAGCTACCGATGCGAGAGGAAGGAGCGACTTCAGTGGAGCAATAAAGGTGTATTGAGAAACATTCAGTTTACCTCGAGGGAGTCGGCGGTAACTCAAGATCAATTGCAGACGAGTGGTGAAAGAAGCACCGTCGGGATCCCGCCTTTAGTGTACAAATAGAGGTACACAGAGCGGGAGTCTATGCGGGCTCAGGCGGTCGCGCGACATAAACTGCTGCCATATCTTGCCAAACCTAAGCAATCTCGCTGACAACTCCTCGGACTGCTCGAGATATTGAGGCTGCGTGTGGAATTCTTATTTTCTGCACATCATGCATGCAGGCAGCCGAGCCAAGAAGGAGCGCCGTTGCAAGCACATTGCACGTACTCATTTCGCGTCAAGGTCTAATACCCCAGGTGAAATGGCCCAAATTCCAACATACTTACTCCTCAGTGGGCCGTGCACCGATTTCGCCTGCGCTCGAACGCGATCACCTGATGCACACATTTTGTTCTCCGACACGTAGTCACCAACGTAATGTGACTCGCACATCTAGCCACTTCCAGCTGTGGCATACCTGTGAGTATCTCTCGTTTCCCTTTCGTGATCCATCGACATTGACTGACGGATTGAATCGCCCTAAGTCTCCCCCGACCACTGCAGTAAGCACCGTAACTGAGATGTCAAACTCGGAAGCGCAGAATACTCCGACATCTTTCCACTCGGCGATGTTGAATAAGCCTGCCAATGAGAAAATTGAAGACATCCTACAAGATAGGGAACTGCGGAGTCTCATCCCAAAATGCGGCTCTAACAGACAGACAAGCTACGGCATGCTTTTACAGTTGCTGAACCGTGCAAGTCTTCTCATACATGGTACGCACGCTCTTTCCTTTGATGCCCGAGACGACAGCAAAAACTGATATCACTTACTGCAGACAAATGGACTGAAGGCCAGAAGTTGATGATCTTCGTTGACGCGCACAACCCCTCGCTGGTGAACCTCCTCCACGACTTCCGCACAGGAGAGCAAGACCTAGGCATGGTCCTCGACGTCACCAATGGCCTCACCGATAAAGCCCTCACGGACAAGATCCCGTGGCACCTCGTATCATCTACCGTTGAATGGCATGGTGAAAGAGATTCAGAAGACTCTACGGTTGAAGCTAGCGCCAACTTGGACCTGGTGAACCGATATCGGCCCGATCTCGTTACCATGTACGGGGTCTTGGCTTCACCTGACAGGTACTCTATCCAGGCCTATTGCGCGTGCGGGACCATCGAGTCTCTGGTGTACAACTGGGCCGAAATCGAACCACTGTTGTTGTACGTCTACACGCTATACATACCTCGCACGGACTTTCCTTCGCGAGACCCCACCATCAGTCTTTCTCGTTGCGCGAATATCCTTGAGTCCCCTTCGTGGGATATCCGCGACGGCGACGAGGTCTACGAGAATTGTGTTGTCCAAAGCGTCTTGGACATGACCTGGGTAGCGAGGGTCGAGAGTTCGCCAGTCGTGATCAAGGAATCATACCGCGATCGTGGCGCAAGCTTCAGAGAAGGCGAAATCTACGATCTTCTCCACGCAAAAGGGCCGTCTCCAGGGTTCGTGAAAGTCAAGAAGGAATACGATGTTCTATGCGACGGCCGCCCTATTATGATTGGACTTGGTCATACAACCTGCATCAAGACGCGACTGATTATGTCCACTCTCAAAAGTGCGCCACCCTAAATGACTTCCTGAAGTGCATGTACGACATCCTCGAAGGTAAGGCGTTCGTGACAGCGTGTTGCTCCTGTGTTGAACAACTTTTGATTCAGCTCACTGATGGGCGGTCGTGGAGAGGAATATCCTTCTTTGCGACATCAGCTACGGGAATATATTGGTTCACGCTGAAGACCTCGATGATGGCAAAGTATTCGATGACATGGAACATGGTCCGATCTTTTTAGTCAACGCTTCGCTGCTCCCATGGCCCGTCCGGCAGATATGAACGCAGAGATCGATCCAGAGAAAGCTGTCTCACTTACCTTTGTCGCGCAGAAATCTCGTGAGGAGATTGACCCTCTGCGTTGCCGCACCGTGAGTTTTCTTGGGATCGCACTGTGCATGTGCTCATTCATCGCTAACGCAGGGCACGCCAATGTTCGTCGCGCGCTCACCCGTTCTCGGCGGTCTCCTCCTCGGCTCTGTCAATTTCCGCCGCATGCTGGCATTGCCCTGCGACGTCGCCGCGAAATACCAGACAGCGCACGCCGGTGATTCCTCTGGCCTGCGCGCCTTCCGCGACGGTGATACCACCCATCACGGTGGAGTCTACCACAGAAAAGATGTCGAACGCAAGTACTGTGGCAACTCAGAGCAAAGACGCAGAGACTTCAGGCACCAGCCGCGCCACGACGCCGAGTCCGTCTTCTGGTGCATGGTCGTGTTCCTGCTGCTCGCCGTGCCGCTGGGCAGCCCCGAAGAAGACCCCGAGGAGTCCTGCCTGTACGCCCCCTGGAAGCTCCTCGCCAGCCACCGCTTGTTTTCGATCTACGAGCCCGCGGATAGTCGGCTCCACATAATCGAGGCTGACGTGCCGAGCTGGGAGGCATGGCTGCACCCGGGCCTGCAGCATGCTGCCCGCCTCATGTCCTTGCTGGCAGCCCAAGTCAGCCCGGAGTGGGGCATAATCCAGCCGCCGCCGTACATGCTGCATCTGCACGAAGCGATGCAGCGCATTATCCTTACGCATATACACGTCTGGGATAAGGAGAACAAGGACATCAGATTTGATACGGAGAGGACGCGCGACACGACGGACCCGAATAGTTGGACTTATCAGGAGCGTAGAACCCGCCAAGCGGCCGCTACACTAGCCCCCAGCAAGAAGAGTACCAATATCGACACTAGTGTTCTTAGAAAGCGGCCGCTGCCTGAAGAGGACGACGACGACGATGAGGAGGAGGAAGAGCAGGAACAACCCATAGCAAAAATTCCGTCCTTCCGCCTTATTTAACTGCTAGATTATCCGCTTACCGTTCTTCCGAACATA
Source organism: Pleurotus ostreatus (assembly GCF_014466165.1). Classification (NCBI taxonomy): domain Eukaryota; kingdom Fungi; phylum Basidiomycota; class Agaricomycetes; order Agaricales; family Pleurotaceae; genus Pleurotus; species Pleurotus ostreatus. The sequence goes on along the minus strand of NW_023503161.1, from coordinate 2,965,748 downwards.
GGGCAACGAACGATCAAGGACGTGTTCTCTTCCCTCTAATAGTAATTGGGGTATGATCGATGTGCAGAAGACGATGCCTGGCTGCATCTGTAATTCTCTGTGCTTTCTTTCCCCTTTTCTCATTCCTTATATCATTGCTATACCTTATGATCATGCGCTCCATATCAAGTATTGTCGTATTTCTACTGTACATTGTTGCCGGGTCATAATAGGGGGGAGTCCCGTCTACAGTTCCACGTTACGCTCCATCCCCGCCCAGCGATGCGCTATGTCATCTCATTCAGCGTTCAGCACGTAAGCAACAGGGGACATATATATGGCACCTTCGAGAATATGAACACCGTACACGCATTTGCATTCTCGCAGGGTTTGTCCTAGGGTATTCATGATGAGGTATTCTCGATGAGTCGGGCCTGAATATTCATATTTGGATGTGGACATGCGTGGTAGCTTGGTGGTAAGAGAGGGTAATAACTGGGTAGTAAGAGAGGGTAAGAACGAATATAGGTAAGAACGTTCGGAACGAATTGATTCCAGTGACAGGTCCAGCTCTCATCGGGGCTCGAATTTATCCATCATCTGCCGTCCGCTGCATTTGGGACTCACATTCAAAGCTGGAAGTTCAATACGCATTACGGACACGGCCGTCCTATCTCAGCAAGACGATGCCCCCCTGAACATACGGCTCTAGTCCATCCTGTCCGCGAGATCAAGTCTGTCAATCTGAGCTGCTCTGATGCGGAGAAGCGGCGGGCGACGACGCCGCAAATGACTACGCGTTTTTCCGCATTAGGGAAAGTGTTCGCGGTGAAGACAAAGACAAAGATCCGTTCACCGAGGCAGCGCTCAGCGACACGGATCTTCTCGCCTCGCGTTTCGAGCGCACGGAAGCGTTCAGGCGGTCGCACTTGACGCAGCGGAACTCTACACATATTTCGTCAGAATCTCAGAATTCGGAGGCGGGGAAGGAAAGGAGATAAAAGAACAGAGAACAGAGAACACAGCACTCACGGGATGAGCGCGGCGCGTCGTCGTCGTCGCCGAGCAGGGCTTCCGCGAGCTTGTCGTACCACTGCTTGTGCGTGGGTGTGGCGAGGAGCGGCGGGGCTGGGGCTGGGTTGTCAGTTGCGGAAAATGGGGGTGATGGGCATACACACGGGAGGAGGCGTTTGGGTATGGGTGAATTAGCGCAGCGGGGCCGGACGTCATCGCATGCGGTCCTGAAGCAGGGGGCCGAGGAGGGGGTGCTAGGTTGGCGCGGGGTTGAATCGCTGGTGGAGGCCCTGGGGAGGCGGTGGTGTGCACGTGTTCAGCGGAGTCGATTCATCGTACTTTGAGAGATCGCGCGGAGAGTAGTAGTTTGTCTTCTTCTTGATCTCCTCCACCTTCGTCTGTTGCTGCTTGAGGAGGTGTTGGAGCGTCTTCTCTGTAAGGAGGTAAGGTAATGATGAGGGTAGTATGGAGACAGTGGATACGCACCTTCGTAGGCCTCCTTGCGTGCATACCACAGCTAGACTATCCGCCGGATAAACAGCACGGTAGGTGAGGATCAGAGCACGCAGGGATTTCCACGAAACGACGTACATCAATGGTCCGACAACGACTGGTGGTCAATGCTACCCCGCGCGGGAAGCGCTTGAAAATACCACAGGCAAACGTACACAACATACGCTATGCGGCGGTATAGCGAGCGGCGCTCGCGTAAGGTACATCAGCGAGTTTTTGTTGACGTGATTGGATGTCGCGTGAAAGAGTGGAGAGGATGGTTTCGTAGTCCTCCTCTTTGGACTGGACACCAAGCTCAAGTGTTTCGCGATACGGAAGAAGCACTAAACATCGCATATCTGCTTGAAGAGGCGCAGTAAGAATGACATCGTTGGGGTTATATGACCTGCTGGGTCTACATGCGTGTATAGATCGAAGACGGGCACAAGATAGTGTGGATCGCAAGTCTCACGGTCAGCTGCTTCTTCCCGAAGTGCTATAGTAGACACGATAACTGATCTCTTTCGCCGCCCAAATAACTCGCTTGCCACCGCTATCTATGCGCCGCACTGCCGCAGCGCCGAATGTTGATTATCAGAGCGAGTCGAGTACATTCGCAACGCAGTTCTGATGTTTCACACTATTCCTGCAATGAAGAATGTCTTTCAGCGCACCGCCCATCCGTGTCCATCCTTTTAGTTGGCTTCATATGAAAGATGATAGTTGTCCTCTTCATCCCTTCATACTCACGCAAGATGTTCATCAAACTCTAGTCAGTCCTTTTGCCGTTGTCAGCACGGGAGAGTCCCGGCCTTTTCTCCAGGATTATGAATACCACTCCCCTCTAGCCTATTGGCATGCCTATCCACGTTGATCGCCGCCCTCCAGGTCGAGCCGCTTCGGAATGCCCACTCGCTGGGTACTGTGGAGCTTAGGTGGTGGTACGAGTTCCCCGACTTGTAAGTCCCCCTCGCTCCTTGAGTTGGGATGTTTGAACACCACTTGACATAGTTATCGTTTCGACAACCTCTCAATCCTTCTCCACCACCCCTCCATCGCTTCGGACTTCGCTATCCTCGCCAATCAGGCCGAAAGGGATAGTCCTATGAACATTTCCCTTCCGCTCGTTCCTGCCCAGTTGAGTCCCATCCTCGTTGAGTCACTGTATTTTCTATGTTTCGCCGTGCAGTTGCTTCTTCAGCCTCGGCCACTGCAGCTCTTCGCTCCCCTTTACCTTTGGTGACCTCTATTACTTCATGGGGAAGCCGTGCACCGCTCATACAGCGCTCTGACCGTTGCGGAGGCAACAACACCGCCCTTCACTTGTATCTCGAGTCTTCTTTCCGTTCAGCCCTGCTCATAGTTTCACCCTACAGAGACGGCTACACCCTCCGCGCGACTGAAGTTGGCAACACAACCCACGAGTTCGCTGTCTCGCCTCCCTTCGCTATCGGCGCCGCGGAAGCCGGTTCTTCGCCTCCTGCGTCTAGCCCAGCGCCAGGCGCATCGAGCGGCACGGGTACGGGTACCGCTGCGCAGGGGCGCACTACGAACGTGGGTACGCGGGATATGGTCTGCAGGGGAGGGGTGCGGTGGACGATTGCTGCTGCTGCTGCTATGGGCCTGGAGTGGGTGTTCTGAGGCATCATGCATCAGGTCATGCTATGATTGGTCGAATGGAGTGGGTGAGCGAGAGTCCCGAGGAAGATTTCTCGTTATTGTGCATTGTTCCCGTACTTATTTCCGACTCAATTCTACGCTGCTACAGGCGTGCAATTACAGGCCGCTCGATGAAAAGAGCGAGCACAGTGAGAACGCGCAAAATGACTGTTTCGTGAAGTCTTGGATTCTATATTCGATTTTGCGGTGCTCAAGTGAGTAGTCCTCACCAAAGCTACGCTAGACTCTGCTAATACTTCACCCGTTGCTCGATCCTCTAGGTCGAATGTAGGTATCTCACGTATCTCCCCTCCTTGTCTCCTCTTTAGTCCCTCAGAGACAAGGAGTGGTCTGTGGCAAGTTGTGGCTGCAATGCGGTCACATGGCACGCATTTGTACTCCGCGTATAAAGTCCACTTTGCGCTGGACGTATCCTTTCTTTTGAACAGTGGCATTCCTCATCCTCTCTCCGTGAACTACTACATCTATTCACCGATGTTGCCGCAGAGAATGGCCGGTATAGCAAGCATGCCAGAACCTCGTAATCCCACAGGCGACCCCACACCTCCGCCGACCTTCACGTCAACGAAACTGAACAAACCCACGAATGGGACGTTGGACGCGATCCTTGAGGACAGGGAGCTCCGGCGCCTCCTCCAGAACTACACCTCCTCCACACGGAGGACTTGCGACATGTTTGTCCAGTTACTGAATTGTGCAAGTCGTCTCATACACGGTACACATGGTCTTCCATCTGACGCTCAAAGCACTGACATGTGCTCTCTATGATAGACAAATGGGCGTCGGACAAGAAGCTGATAATTTTCCGCGACGGCCACGTACACAAACAAAGAGGCCTGCTCCACGAATTCCACGCTGGAGCGCTGGATCTCGGCATGGTCATCGACGTCACACACGGCCTCACTGATGTCGACCTCGACAACAGCCTCCCGTGGTACCTGGTGTCGTCCACCGTCGAATGGCAAGGAGAACGCGACCCAGGGACACAGATCGCGTCCGCGCTCTACCCTGGCGGCTACCTGGAGCTGGCGAACCATTGCCGACCAGACTTGGTCACCATGTACGGGATCCTCGCCTCGCCCGGCGGGTATTCCATCCTGTACCACTCCCCGTTCGGGGTGCAGGAGTCGCGGGAGTTTGGTTGGAGCGATGTTGGCACGCTACTGGCGTACATCTACACGCTGTATGCTCCCCGCCCCGACTTGCCCTCGCGCGACCCCACCATCAGCCGCGCTACGACCACGGACATCTACGCACCACCGGCGTGGAATGTCTGCGCCGGCGGGGAGGTTTACGAGAACTGTGTCTCGAAGTGCGGCAGAGACAAGACGTGGGTGGCCAGGGCGGGGGCTTCGCCGGTGACGATCAAGGACACGTACCGCGACGTCGGCGCGTGTTTCAGAGAGGGCGAAATCTACGATATCCTCCACAAGAACGGCCCGGCGCCTGGGTTCCTGAAAGTCAAGAAGGAATACGATGTGCGATGCGGCGGTCGTCGTATTGCGGTTACGTCCGGCAATGTGACGTGGGTTAAGAAGAGGCTTGTTATGCACACTTATGGGCAACCTCTGCGCAAATGCGCGTCGCTGGTTGAGTTCTTGAAATGCATGTACGACATCCTCGAAGGTGGGTCGTGTCTTTGTCGTCCTGTCCCTTCCGTGTTTTGTTGAGGGCCGTTGTACAGCTCATCGCTGGGCGGTGCAGGAGCGGAATATCCTCCATCGCGACATCAGTATGGGCAATATTCTGGTCCACGCTGATGACCTCGATGACGGTCAACAGTTCACTGACCTAGAGCATCGTCCGATCTTCGTTAACGAGGTTCTGAACGGGTACGGTTCACCCCCCAAACCTTGCCATTCTACACTAATCATGCCCATCACCTCAGCGATTTCCGCGCTCCCCCAATGGGTCGGCTGGCGGATATGGACAACGCGGCAGAACTGGTCCCAGAGAAAGCGGTATCACTTAACTTCGTCTTGAAGAAAAACCGTCTAAAGGTCCAGCCCCTGCGTTGTCGTGTTGTGAGTCCACCTTTGACTGCGCGGTGCATCTTCTCATTAACACCTGACGCAGGGCACGCCGATGTACATCGCCCGTTCTCCCGCCGCTGCGCGCATACTTGACTACGACCTCTGTTTCGACTTCATGCCAGAATTACCAAGCGACCTCGCCGAAAAATACTGCAAGGCGTACTCCACTGATCGGTCAGGCATGCGAACATTCGAAGAGGGCGAACTCTCCTTCCACGGCGGCATTGTTGACCGCAAGATGAGGACGGAGTACAGAGACAACAGGGCACTGCGCGCGACACGGTTTCAGCATCGCCCCCGCCACGATGCGGAGTCTGTGTTCTGGTGCATGGCGGTGTTTCTGCTGCTCGCCGTGCCCCTGGGCAGCCCCGCGCAAGATGCGGGAGACTTGCCACTCTACCACGCCTGGACGTGCATCGGTGACCACGACCTCGATCCTGCGGTGATAGATGAAAGACCTACTTTGATCCATGCCCGACGATGGGAACATTGGCTGCACAAGGACCTTGCGCACGCCGGACAACTCATGAATTTGTTGGCGGATCAGGTGTCCCCCGAATGGAGCTTGCTCACGCCGCCGCCTCACATGTTCAACCTGCATGAGGCGATGCAGCGCATCCTCCTCACGTACATCCACATGTGGGACAATGGCGAAAAGGACGTCGGGTTCGATACAGAGAGATTGCGCGACACCACGGATCCGTATAACTGGAAGTACTGGGAGCAGAAAAGGAAGGAGAATGTCGTTTCTCCCAAGGACGAGTCGCGTGGGAAGCGGCTGGCTGACGACATTGAAGAGAAGGAGGAGCCTGGAGCAAAGAGTGCGTCTTTCATTCATGCTTGTACTCTGGAACTTGCTTCTGAGTCTGTCCCCGAATCTAGGACAGCGAAACGCAACGGAAGGGACTCCATCAGAGGACGTGGTAGACCATCAAAGCACACTTTCGACCCCTGGTTTGGCCTCTACCGGCTCGCTTTCTCCCCCGTCGTCGTTGGATGTCCATGGAGTCGACGCCGAGACTGGCGTATGATTGAAGTTTGTACCCGTACGAAGTCCATCTATGTTTGCGCCCGCATTGAATACTGTAAATTTGCATGTCAACAATTAAATCTTGTTTCGTCCCGAATTACGACAGCAACGCACAGGAGGATTTCTAGACAGCATCTTACGTTGCGGTGAGCATTACGGCGAAAGTTTGATAGAGACTCTCCGATCTCTCAAGCCACATCCTCAGCCCTGGATTCTGTTGTACGTTGTCTTCACTCGGGCCTGCCCTCGTCGTCGTAGACGAATGACTGGATGCGTCCATCGTACTTCATCTTTGGAAATATATACTGTATCAGTCACGAACCCAGCTCCTTCCGGCGAGCACCTTGGAGTTCCATGATCGCGCTCTCTCTGGCGCAAATGGTGCTGCCGTGAATCAAACACGGGAGACACGGCTGCTGAATGGATGCCAACAACGAATCATGCGCGAAACGAGGGAACCGCGGCCCATGAGGTCCTCACTCGCACAACGCAACCGAAGAATGGGGCTGGGCACTGCAGTGAGTTTTGTAAGGTGGAGGAGCGTATTCAGGGATGCTGAGCTACCTTTAGGAGTTCCATAGCTGCGAGGGAAGCTCTTGCGCCCAGGTCCAGTATGTCGCCTTAGAAGGTAGGCAACGTAGAGGAGCCATGTGACGGAGGGGAGGAGTTTTCTTGATGCTTCTGAAAGGTCAAGATGAGGGGATTCGACTTGGGGTCTGTGTGATTGAAGACTCGAACACGTACCAGTGCAAAGACTCCTGAAAGCTTAGACGTCTTGTGTGCCCTTTCCTTTCAACGAACTTTCTGTTGGGTAAGACTTTTTTCAAGACGAAATGGCAGAGTCGACACGCCAATGGGAGTCCCTTCGTCCGCTGAAGTCTGCCCATGGACGGGTCCCAGGCGTAGTGCCCAAATTGCCACTGCTTGCGGTTCGTAGGCAACTTCATTGACAACAACGGTGTCAGCGTCGACGGGTATCATGATGTCGAATGCCACGTACCTGGTGATCCGTATCATCTTAAACCATGCTCGACAACATCGCCAATCAGTTACTCCCTCGTTCAACCAAAGGACCAAGCGGTGAACCCTCCCGGGTATAGGCCGACACAACGCTAGACAACTTGACGATGGCGCGGGGATGCGCTGGGGGACTGCTTGCGAGATAGATGGAGGACTCCATACAGGTTGGCGACATACGAACGACAATGCATCGAGCGTTGACTGCGAATCAGAGGGTTTATGCGAGAATGGGAAGTTGCTGGCCCAGCTATCTCGAATATATGACGGGATTCTCGCGTCTCGAGTAAATCAAATCTCCTGGAATGACTGTGCATCGATTGATTGATTGATTGACATCGCTTGGGAGGAGGTGGGAATGAAGCTGGACGCACAATGACTGTGGTCGTGGTCGAGCTGCCCAAGCAAGCGCAACTATGATGTCAGGGAGATAAAGATGAACGCGCCGTGGGTATGTAGCCCATCGCTAGAGCTCGTTCTCATACTCAAAGTCGGACAAAGTAGTAAGGGTCGCGAAGTTTTCACGTTACTTTCGTCACACGGTGCGTCGATGCCAGCCGACCCGCATTCTTTCTCTTGAAATGCAGGCCACTGTGTCTCTTCTCCCTCGCGAGTCCCCCAAGACCACCACCACACTATGCAAAGAAGATGTGAAGACGCGAAACGCTGGACCATGTACACGCCACCTCGACTAACGCCCACATGCTCAAGCCATGCGTATATCTACGCCCACGTCTGGTCGAGCAAATGATACAAAGCAGGCTCTGCTGGCCACCCCCGACGCTCCCAGCACCGTAGAGATATATAACAATCGCCCTGCTTCGATGCACCACCACACTTCTCCATCTACCGAGCACAATACACCACCACTGAATGGCAGTGACTCCGCATTTCATCACCGCTAATCGACATCGACACTTATCCCCGATACGTTGGGAATCATTTGCCTCGGCCGGTGACGCGCCCTCGAAGCCGCTGTCCCCAACAGGGAAGGCTAATAAGCTATCACGTTCTCCTGGTTCGCTGAAGGCGCCGTCAAGCGCGAACTCCGTGCTTGGGGATCGGGACAGGAAGGGGAAGGGCAAAGCTAGGGATGTTCAAGAGTATCACGGGGAGGATATTCAGGAGAACGGATGGGACCTCGCTCAAGTTGATGATTATGGGGAGGACGGAGGAGAGGAGGAGCAGGAGGTCATCTTCCCCTTTACGTTTCGACCACGCGTCGAAAGGCCCGTCGAGTACGCCCATCTCGGGCCCCCGACCCAGTACTTTTCCTTCACCTATGTCATACAGACTGGGGAAGACGCGCACGATACGCATGTCTGCATCAATCCCGAGGACATTCACCGCGAGACCCGCCGCATGGAGGGAGACCGAAGCGTAGATGCACCCGTTGACGGAGCCACTCCTGCCGTACTTGCTTCCAAACCCACGCCTCTTCCGGAGCCCAAGCGCGCACGCGCCATCCGCGCACCCAGACGCCCAACAACGCCGACCAAACGCAAATACACGCAGATCTGCGATGGTGTGAGTTCCCGCCTCCATCTATCGCCTCCTTTCCGATACTGATTCGTCGTGGAAATCCCGCGTGGATTTGGGGTGCAGATCTTCGTGTGCTCCGTCTGCGGTCTAGAGATGTCGAAGAGTGCGACGAACAAGCATGCTCCTGCTTGCAGGGCCACGTCCCAGTACTCGACCTGCGAATTGTGTGGACGGAAGTGAGTCTCCCCCTCCCCTCTACCCCCTCCCGCTCTCCCACCCGCTCTGCCCCATACTGATCATACTGATCATACTATACTTCAAAAATACCACGTGCAGATCGCTCAATCACAGAGAAGACAGCATGAAACGCCACCAGCGAAGCAAGAAGTGCTGGAAGCAGCGCCTCACGTACGCCGTAGCGTCCGTCCTGCGGTGGTCGCCGACCCCGCGCATTGCGGCATGGGAGCGGGGTAGCTTGGCGTCGAATGCGCCATATAGGTTCGCGAGGGGGAGCGGTGCAGCCAGAGACGAGGATGGTGGTGAGGACGATGAGGACCCATGGGTCTATTCTGATTCGAGCGACGGGGAGGATGGCTTGGACGGGGCGGCGCAGGGGTATTATGGGATGGCGATGTCGACGAACACCTGGAGGGCGAAGACGAAGACGCTGGTGGATATGGAGAGCTGGACAATGACGACAGCGAGGAAGATGGTATAGACGAGTGCGTTGCAGGTGGTGGTGACGCGCAGAAACACCAGGATTCACACGCGCTCGGTCGCGATGAAGGAGCGTGGGGCGAAGATAGGGCTGGGGAGCTGGAGAACGAATGTATAGCAGGTCCGTCGTCTATTACGCTTGAAGACCTGCGAAGGCAGGAGAGGGGGAGCAAGGCCGCGGCGAAGTGTAGCCGATCCGGAGGTGAGTAGGGTTGGGACGATGATACGAATTAGAAGAGATAAACGGTCGTCGGTTAGTAATGAAGCTCAGGCGCCGACGCAGACGTTAAGATCAATTTCAAGTGTTTCGGCATCGAAAGTTGTTGGAGAGGGAGAGTACGTTTGTAGAGCCCAACGCTGGCGTTGAAGGAAGGTCCTTCCCGAACGTATCCGTATCTAATGAAGATTCGAGTGGAAGCTGGCGTTCCTTAACCAAGCGTGGCGATGGCGGGAGGCAATGTGGTATGATTCTGTAACTACCTCGTCATCATTAGCCGCTCCAGGTACAGAAGAGTATTAAGAAAGAGCCACGGAAGAATAAGACGATGAACTGTCCGTTGGCTCTCGGCTTCCAGGATGCTTGAGGCATTTTCCGATTGTTGGGGGTTTCTGTTGGTCGTATCCGCTCTGTATCAAAGTGAACGTCTACTTCTGTGTTTTCCAGAGGGATCATCCGCTGCATAGCTTCGTGAAGGTGCAGAACGCGATGTTTTGGCTCGATGAGGCCCCAAGAGACGCGGCGGAATGATGTCGATCTTGATACGTGGAGTGGCGTCAACAAATAGCTGTGACCCAATGGCTTCACCTAATGACCACAAACGAATATTTATTACAGACAAAGGAGCTGAAGAGTGGCCTTATGGCGAGGAAATCGTTGTGACTCATCTTCGGGGTACGCCTCTGGCGATGGAGCTGGGAGTAGAAGAATAAATAATTGAGGCCTTCGGGATGGTGCGCTCAACCTTCAGGCGCTGCAGATGACTTAAATGTAGTTCTCAGTAGGTAATACGCCCAACAAACCAGTCAAAATCTGTATCAGCGCAAACAAGACATAGCCAAGATTCGACCAGGAGTACATGGGTGACTCGGTAATTCAAACCTGGCCACATGAATAATTCGAATCCCGATGAGTACTCCGACAAGTAGCCACGACCTAATTTGGAATCAGTTCGTTCGTTCTTACCGCCACCCAACCACCAAGCCACTTGCCACTTCGTGTCCCATTGTTTGATAGTGGCCATTCTGTGAGTATAAACTCTGCTGAGAATGCGAGCTCTCTTTCTCAACCCACGAATCACCATGGCTAACCGTATTATCTCCCAGACTACTCCCGTCAAGAAGACAAAACCACCAGCAGCCAATAGACAACAGATGTCCGACATTGTTGACCGCACCGGCTACCTCACGCCCTCCTCTAAATTTAGCTCGCTACGCTTACACAGACCTTCGACTCGTAAAGCAGTTCAGTTCCGTTAGACAGACAAGTTATCATCTTGTTGTCCAAATGTTGAATCACGCGAGTTCTCTTATATGGAGTATGTGTACGGTCTCTCTATAGCTTTCTGTACTGACATATTTCTTTTGTCAAAGATCGATACGCACGGGAAAATAAGCTCATAGTCTTCCGGGACAACCATTCGTACACACCGAAATACCATGTGAACCGCATCGAAACTGGGGAGCCAGATATAGTCGCAACACTTGCACCCATTAACGATCTTCTCGAAGAAGATGATGAAGCTCGACTTCCTTGGCACCACATATTATCCGTCATCGAAGAGAAAGGCAAACTCGACAAGAATAAAGGACCTCGTCAATCTGGAGCCTATTTAGCGTTCGCGACCCAATGTCGTCCCGACCTCGTTGGAATGTACGGGATGTCTATATCCCCCGTCGGGTACGTCCTTCAATACAGCTGCGCATCTGGTCTCCAAACGTCAGGGGAATTTCCTTGGGCCGATATCGGGCCCCTGGTCTCCTATGTCTACACGCTATACGTTCCTCATCCAGGATTCGCGAGCCGAGACCCGAGCGTGACTCTGGCTGACAATGGTGACACACTCGGCTCGCCTTCGTGGAACATCCGTGACGGGGACAAGGTCTACGAAAACTGTGTTGTCAAGGTCGTCGGAGATCCATGGCATCGGATGACCTGGGTTGCCAGAGTCGGCAATACCCCAATTACGATTAAAGATTCGTACCGTGATGCTCATGGCAGCTTCAAGGAAGGCGAGCTTTACGACATCCTGCACAAGCAAGGGCCCGCGCCTGGATTCCTGCGCGTCAAGAAAGAATATGAAGTTGAATGGAAAAAGAGTTGTCCCATCAGAGTTACTGTTGACACCTCCACGCGCATCAAGACGCGACTAATCATGCACACCTGGGGAGAATCGCTTCGTAAATGCCCCAGTCTCATCGATTTCTTGAAATGCATGTACGATATCCTCGAAGGCGAGTCACATATCTATTAGCCCATTTCTCGTATGTTGAACAACTTGTAGCTCACCGCTGGGCGGTGCTGGAGCGCAATATCATCCATCGAGATATCAGTCACGGCAATATCTTGGTTCAAGCCCAAGACTTCAAGGAGGAAGGGGATAAGGACTTCGAGGGCAAGGAACATCGACCGATCTTCGCGAATGAGATCGTCGAAGAGAAGTATGTCTGACCCCCCCCCCGCTGTCGATACCCGCTCATATCTCATTAATTCAGCATGAAAAATGCCGATCCGATGGCTCGCCTCGGGGACTTCGACAATGCGGCGGAACTGGACCGAATGCTGGCAGTATCGCCAACATTTGTCGCAAGGAGGGACACCATGCTCATGAATGATGAACCCCTGCGATGTCGAACTGTGAGTGTGCGTCGAAATTCATCGTGGATGTACTAATGAATCGGACATAGGGAACACCGAAGTTCATCGCACGTTCGCCTGCTGTTGGCCGTATGCTTGTCGCGGACAACACCTTCCGCAAGATGCCAGAACTGCCAAGTCATCTTGTCGATCGATACACCCAGGTATACGCCAATGACACGTCCGGTTTACGAACATTCTCCGACGTTGGCACCACTCGTCATGGGGGCGTTTATACTGAAGAAATGGCAGAGAAGCACTACAGAGACAGAACCCTACGTGTAAAAGAGTTCGAGCACCGTCCTCGCCACGACGCAGAGTCGGTCTTCTGGTGCATAGTAGTGTTCCTGCTCCTTGCAGCCCCTTTGGGAAGCCCCCCAGAAAAACCCCACGAACTCGAGGATCCTGACGAGTTTGGACTCAACTGCGCATGGAAATACATCGCCAATCATCAGATCGGCGTACGTAAAGATATAGGCGATAGTAGGTTGAGTTTACTCCGCGATGCAGAATGGGACGAATGGCTACACCCTGAGCTTGCTGATGTTGAACCCTTTCTGCTGGCGCTGGCGGCTCAGATTACTCCTGAGTGGGGCCTCATCGAACCGGCACCTCCCATTCTCCACCTTCACGAAGCGATGCAGCGTATCCTTCTTCAATATATTGACCTCTGGAAGACGCAGAAGAAGGACGTCAAGTTTGATACAGGACGAATACGACCAGCAGAAATCCCCGACAATCGAGTAATGCCTCAGGTAGCGCATGAACCGAGCGTCGACGGACAGCATATCGCCTCGGCCTCGCTCAGGCCAAAGCGACAAGCGAACCAGCTTGGAGCGAAGGAGGAATCCCAACCAAAGAGTAGGAGCTACTCCCTATCATTTGTGACTCTTTCTGACCATTCTTCGATATCTAGGGCGCCGAACAACGAGGCAGGGCACATCGTCATACACCGAGGGTACATCAACATACAACGAGGCGACAACATCATACAAGAAAGACGTCCCCCGAAGCCTCCCGCCATCGCCACGCTTGTTCGCGGGCCGTCGAATAACGAGGCAGACCACAAGATTACTCAACAAGGGCACAGGTTCCTACAAGGATGTTGGCCCTCAGAGCCGTCCGCCATCGCCGCGCTTGTTGATTGGTTCCGGGATAACGAGGCAGACTTCAAGAGCATCCAACGAGAGCGCAGGATCACAGAAGGATATCGGACCTCAGAGCCTACCACCCTCGCCACGCTTGTTCATGGGCCGTCGGCTTCCCCTCGAATATTCATTAGATGAGGATATCTTTGAGAGAAGTCTCCCCTCCACGCCAACATCACCCTCCACAAACCTTCTTCATCTCTCACCACCTGTCGATTCGCAGACACTAGATACTGATGGTGATGCTGAAGCCTAATATGCTCTTGATTGTTTTGCTGTATATTTCATGATATCGCGTAGCGTTGCCTCGTCTTTCACCATGTCTTCCTCTCATGTACTAGTATATAATGTGCTCAATGCATGCCCAATTATTTATCATCCTCCCGCGTGATAGGTGAGGGCGTCATATTCATGGAATCGGAGAATACGTAGGTCATCACACATCACTAGCTTCAGAGTGCCCCTCCAACGTGCTCTTCAATATCTCCAGACTACAGATCGAGCACCATTCGCCCTACATCTGAGCAGCAATGTGAACGTGAGTACCGCCAGATATCCACCAGGAATTAGCCGGCCCGTTGGCGATATAAAATTCTGCACGTTGGCGACCCCACATGACAGGTAGAGAAGGTCATTGTCGGCATCGATTGGCGATGAAGATCAGAAGGAGAACACTGACTCCCTTGCGAACCAGCGCACCCCTCACTTTACCCCGCGTTCCTGAGTGTCTGCTTTGACGAGAAGAGGTCTTGGGAGCATGGAGGGCGCGTGCACGTTGTGGTGGGAGCGCGATGTCACAAGGATACGCGAGGCGTCCCAGTACAGTACGCCCAGGAGAAGGGGACTCACTCCCATCTGCTTCCATCTGCAGAATGTTCAGGTCGCGTACGGAATCGGGCCCCAAGCGCTTGAGTTCTTGTTCTCCACATTCTTCTACATTTTGCGACGACAGACCGAGCAGAGGTAGACCCTATTATCGACATATCAACGAAAACCGGTTTCGACTGCAGGCAGGACGGAGTCGCGCTTACTTTATACACTGACTTTGAAGCAAATCTGAATACCGTGAACTTTCACTCTTTAGCGACTTATCAGCGAAGCTTTAACATGTTTGTTTCAAACTCAGCTCTCGGACTGGCCTCTTGCTCTTCATCGTCATGATCATCTTTTTGCTTAGCCCGTTCATACATCAACTTCAAGACTTCTCGACGCGTCCAAATCGTGTCTGCAGACGATCCCAGCAGTCATTCGAGGAGTCGAGGAGTCGCTTCTACGAGCGAGGATGGAACGAACAGAAATATCAACGAAGTCTGTCAACTTTGTATACGAAGTGAATCCTATATTACTCAATCTTGCGCTTTCTTGCTAGATGCTTTGATAGCGATGCGGGCACAATGGAGTGCAAGGGATATCGAATATGAGACAGTTATCAGATCGGAACGTTTACTTAGTGTCGTACATGAGGTATTGTGCATACATACGCACATACGCACCGACGATATCCTACAGAAAACCAGGATACGGCCTCTCCCAGTCGGGGTGGGAGATAATCAACCGCTTGTCCGTGAAGTTCTCCACATCGAACCGTCCGTAGCCTGACGACCCGCTGCACAAGGATGATCATCAGCCACGGGTCAAAGCGGAAAAGAGAAAGATCCACGACAGCTACACAAGGAACGCGAAGAGATGATGCGGCAAAGATTGCTTACCCAAGGCCGACGACACCTACGTATGCCTCGGAGTGGAAGGTCGGACCATTGACGCTAGTGACGCCTACGAAATAGGGCACCTTAATGGGCGAGCGAGTTTGGAATATGGGTGAGACATATACGTACCAGCACGAATACGCGGGGCTACGGCCATGGCGGAATGCACATTCGTTGTCCACAAGGCAGCGCTCAGAGAGTATGTAGTCGCGTTTGCCATTTCCACTGCTTCGTCGACATTTTTGACCGACATGAAAACAGTCACTGAATAAACAAGAAGCCATGCTTAATCCTGGAGACCTCGACGTTGAACGGGGAACGGACCTGGGCCAAAAGACTCCTCCCTCCATATCCTCATTCCAACGTCCACGTCCGCCAGTAAATGGGGCTGCACGATCGAACCCGTGTGCTTCAAATCTCCCAGCACAAGCCTCGCACCCCCACCTACCGCTTCCCGCATCATGCTCACTACATTCCGCGCAGAGGCCTCGGAGAACAGCACCCCCAACTTCACCTGCGGATCATCCGAGGTCGACGGATCCCCGGCCTTGATACCCCCACAGAGGCGTTTGACCTCCGCCAGCAATTCATCGGCAACGTCCTGGTGAACGATGACACGTTCAGCGGACATGCAGACCTGACCGGAGTGGGCCATGGCTCCGAAGACGATGGATCGAGCGGCCTCTTTGATATTTGCGTCGCGGAGGACCTGGAGCGGAGGCGTGTAATGAATGAACGATGAGATGCGCGACATGTGTACAAGGGGACGGGACGAACTACGACGGGCGCCTTGCCCCCGAGCTCTAGGACGCAGGGCTTCAAGTATTTGGCGGCCTCCATGGCCAATATCCGACCAACCCGTCCGCTTCCTGTAAACTAGGGTCTCTTTTCAGATAAAGCAAGATGAATGTCAAAGATAACGTACAGCAACTTTGCGAACCATTGGGTGGGCAATGATCTCTGCCGTCAACTGCGGCGCTGTCTCTCGCGATATCGAGATGATGTTGAGGACGCCTGGTGGTAAGCCCGCCTGTAGATCTATGCGAACCTGTTACAGTGTCATGAGGCCGCAACGGAGACTTACCTCCGCGAAGACGTCTGCGACGATAGCCTGGCTACGAGGGCTCAGCTCGGAGGATTTGAAGACGATGGTGTTCCCGCAAAGGATGGGAACGGCTATCGTCCGCAGGGTCAGAGTAAGAGCGGCGTTCCATGGCGCGATAGCAAGGCTGACGATTCCATCAGCAGTGCGTACGACCGATAGCATCGGTGATTCGACTCACATAACACCCAGTGCGCGCCTCTGCGTGACAACCTGCGCCCCCGCTACGCTTCCGCTCACAAACGACTCCCCCTTGAGTTCATTGGCCATGCTCGCCGTCGTCCTCAAGAAATTCTGCGCTACCGCCCACTGCCCGTACCCCCATCCGTCCGTCGCAGCCGTCTCCTCCCGCTGGCTCGTGATCAGTGCTTGTTTGTACTTCTCGGTGGCGATGAGATCGGCTGCTTTGAGGAGGATGTCGCGGCGCTGCCAGGGCGTCGTTTTCTCCCACGAGGCGAATGCGTTGTTGCCTGCCTCGATGGCGTCGCGGCAGTCCTGACTGGAAGCGGTGGAACACAGGCTGACTACGTGATGCGAAAACGGATTGAGGACCTCGAAGGTGGGGGGTGAGGATGAGGAGGGTCGGTGTTCTCCATTGATGAAGAGTTTGGTGAGTGGCGGCATGTTTTGTTCTGGGATCGTCTGAGGAGGGCTGAGTACTGGGCAGCAGATGAGAAAATGGGTCCGTACCGACGTCGCGGACCGGCGATTGAAGCTTGAGCTTGAAGCCTAAGCACATGGTGCATGTTCACACAAGGAATTCCACCACCCCCCACGCTCTGCTCGAGGTCAACGACGAACGAGAGTCGGAGATTGTGGTGGCAAGAGATGTGATGATTGGCAAGTCACATGGGTATGTGTTCCAAGTCCTCTTCCTCTTTCCCCTCGTCAACTCAGTCGTATATCCAAATAGCAGCTACTCGGCAGCAACTGACTACGTCAAGAAAAGGGTACAGGGAAATCTAATACGAGTTCAACGTCGGACCAAAAGCAGCGCGCTTTTGAGCTATCAATGTATCATGCATCAAGTCTATGGCTCAATTTTCATCTTCCGGAGCCTCCCATTCTCGTTCACCATTTTACGACGCGTATGTCCCTGCAAATCACTAATCGCTTCCCCACATTCTCCGCATGACCGGGATCAATCAGAGTGAGCCTTGTGATTTTGACGTGTGCTCTTTATAAATGGCTCTCCCTCCGGCAGGCGCAACCTTCGACTCTTGCCCCCGTCATCATGGCCGTAGCGCTCGCTGAACAGCACTGGCAGCGATTACTCGCGAACTACTCCAAAGGAAGCATCGAGATCGTAGGGACTCTCGTGTTCCATCTCATAGCATTCTACGTCCCATGCGCCGTCTACGCATCCCTTGAAGTCCTCTTCCCAGCCTTCAGCGACTCGCACAAGATCTAGCCCGCGCCGAAGCAGCCCACCCGCTCTGAAGTCCGGGAATGCCTCAAAGTCGTGTTACGCAACCAGCTTCTGTCCTTCTCCCTCCACCTCGGCTCGGTATACCTCACGTCGGGAACACGCCACCACCCGTTCAGAGTCGACGCCAAACTCCCCGGCATGGGTGAAATCGCGCTCCAATTCGCCGTGTGTATCCTCTTGCGCGAGGTGTCTTTCTACTACGCCCATCGACTTCTCCACATCCCCGCTCTCTATCCGAAGATCCATAAATCACACCACCGATTCACCGCGCCTGTGGCCTTCGCCGCGCAGTACGCGCACCCCATCGAGCACGTATTCGCCAACATCCTGCCGATATCCCTCCCGCCGCAGCTCGTCCACGCGCATATCGTCACGTTCTGGGTCTTCATGAGCTTCGTGCTCTTTGAAACGGCGACGGTGCACTCGGGGTACGATTTCTTTAGAGGGGCAGCGAGGAAGCACGACCTGCATCACGAGAAGTCCATGATATATTTTGGGACCATCGGGCTCTTGGACTGGTGGCATGAAACAGACAAGTTTAAGATTCGGGCTGATTAACAGTGGCTGTGGATTGGACTTCTATGGGAGCGCAAAGCTCAGTTACGCTTGCACTTGTACATCCTTTTGCTGAGGGCGAGTATAAGTCCTTGGTGGCGCTCTTCGCGGCGAGTGCAACGTTATTGTGCTTTGATAAAATATCATTACCCCTGTTTGTGCGCATATTGCTCCTGCGCACACACGGGGTCTCCGATATACCTCACACACCGCCCGTAACTTCATTCGCGGCTCGAGCTCCAGATCGGGGTCTTAATGCGTCCTGCCCGCTAGTCTCTGTATTCGGTCATATTCAGACACGTCGTCCTGACTGAGAATAGGAAGTCGTGAATTAGAAATCGTGTTCGCCCTCGAGCAGCCCGAGTTATCGCGACTGCAGTACTGCGACCGCCACCAAGATTCGAGGTTGGGTCCTCGAGTCTTCGTGTCCTTCCCTCTCTTGTAGTCCGTTTCCCGGGGCCTCAAGGCCTAACCATTCCCGTCGCACCGTCACGCCTTCGTGAATCGTGCGGCGGCCGACGTCAGACTCCAGATCCACTCGCAGAATACCACGAGTGCGAGTGCGCGCAGCGAGGAAGACGAAGGACCAACGAACGCCTTCCCTAGAGATCGCGGCGATTGGGTCGATCAGAGTGACACGGAGACACTCCATAAATACTTTCAGTTCGGATATTGGATATCGGCGCCGTTAAAACAAACGACCCAGATTCAATGCCGCTGAATGCTGCATGGGCTAGCAAGCCGACTACGGGTAGTAACTAACTAACTAACTAGGTGGTATTTGAATATTTGAATGTTTGAATATCTGAATCATCGACCTGGGGGCCAGGACTGCAGGACTGGTGGACTGGTGGACTGGTGGACTGGTGGATCGACGCAGGGCTGATTATGCCTTGTGGCGTACATAGCCCACGGAGCGGGCGATATCTTCGTGCTCCGCCAGACGCCAGAACGAGTGCTCTGCCCAAGCCCACGCAGGGGAACGCGCATTCTCTGCGTCCGCCGTCCGCTAGGAGAGACGCGTCCAGGTAAGTATGCGTAAAGAAAGATCTGGCGCAAAGAGTGCATACGGGGCGACCGTTGCTCGCGAGGCGGTGAAGCGATTCTGCCCAGTACCGGGGCAGGTTGTTGTGGATGGTTGCCAGGCCCGGGCTTTGGGCAAGACGAGCGGTGGGGTAGAGATGACCTCTGGGGACGGGGATGCAGGGATGCAGGGATGCAGGATATGTGCAATGGCAGCCTTGCGCCATGCGCTTTCCGAATGCGTTGTAGTCGAATAAGAGGATTCACCGCATGTTTGTTATCCCAGCACGTTTTGAGGAGTCTGATGAGAACTTGGAGTTGGAGTTGGATCGAAGGGATCGGCGCAATTGCGGGGAACGAACGAAAAGTAGCGCGGGGGTGTACGGCGGGATGCCACATCTACGTCCATCGTCCATCAACGTTTCAACAAGGCCATCACGACCCATCTACCTTACATCTAAGCGCATCGTTCCTTTCCTTGATGCCTGCATGTCCTCGATTGCATCATTCTATGTTTCGAGCGAGCGTGCCAAGCCGTGGTTGCTACTATGCTAGTCCATCCTCGCTTGAGCCATCATGCGGTCAATGCCAACGAATCAACAACACACTTTTGCTTCGCCCTCGAAAGTATATACGGGCCAAGCAAACGACGAGACGAATGTGAAGAGTCCCGAGAACTGGTTTGAGCTCATAAAGACGCCAGTCTGTTGACCGCGACTCCGACTTCGCTGGTGAATCACTGGATATTGGTACTGAAGGGCTCGTGAATTTGTAGTCACCGTGTGTTCAAACGTCAGTGTGCATAGAACATAGAGAAACTAATGGAACAGTCAAACATGAAACATGCAAAAGCGCAGCAACATCCTTTGTTCATCTTCCACTCGCTGGTCTAAACCTTTTTCCAGATACCTTATCACCCAGGGTACACATTCCTCCGTGCTCGGCGCCATGTTATAATTTCTTCATCAACACATGTTGACTCGGGATGCAACACCATGATTCCCCCAGACAGCAGCAAGGGTGCTACGGTATTCGGTCGATTCTTCATCCCAATAAACCTCCAGGATTTATTTCAAGAACGAGCCAATAGATATACGTCCTGGCACCATAGGTGGCCATCGTTCACGACGGCGGTTATGACAGTTAGAACGGACTCACTTGGACAACCCAGTCTCGCCAGGCAACAATATATACCTCCAGGCACGTACAGGGTGCACAAGGATGTTTGCCTAGATAGAGAGTGCCTTTCTGCGGGCCGCATGTTTGACTGTGGATCGCCTGACAAGGTCTTCGCATCCCCCTTACTTTGGGACGGCCGACTTTGCATTGCATGGTCATAATTATCATGCTATTTTCTCTGGCATCCTTGGTAATATTGCCTCGCAAGTCGATGCGCTTCCGAGGCAGGACTTCTGAGTATTTTGATATTACAAAGACAATTTCCCTTCCTTCTGAGGACAGATGACGCATTTTTCCGTCTCGTAGCGTCCCCCCAGCAATGCATTGCACAAATTTACGCATTCTCCAGGAGTAGTACGGTAAAGACACCCCATTCACACATGAAACACCTTCCTACAAGATGGGTCAATAAATGCGTCCGAGCATACTGATCTACCTGATCGCCTGCCCATCCGCTACGCAGGAGGCAAATGAGCAGCAGCCACTCATTGGGCTAGGACTCTTCAAGGTTGTCCCATCAGGGAGCGTTCACAGAGTGTGTCGTCCTGCCCTGGTTGTGCACGTGTGTGCCATTATAAGATGGGTCCGACTACGGAAGATAATCGTCACAATCCTACGACTACTTATACCAATTGACCTGGGTGTGTGACCTCACGCCTTCTGCGTTGATTTCTCCCCATTACTTTGAATCTCCCTGCCATGAATTCGGCTGTAGAACAGGACAATACAGCCCCAGAAATTGCACGCCAGCCATTACTGGAAACCTCTCGCCATGCCTCTCATGCGTGCTCAATTGATTGTAAGCACAGTACCACCTGTATCTCGGTCTTTTCTGCAAACTCACGGCACCGTGAGACACCCTGCCTCCACTAGTGGCGTCGATCCAACAGTCCTACATAACGCTCTTCCAATCAGGAGCAGTCGTTGTACGCCTCAATCTTGACCTTGTTGGCTAAATTCAACTTACAAGAGTTCTTCCGCGTTACGACCAGTCCGCCCTTCTTGCCGCGAACGCTATCAACCTCCTCATCTTATTCAAAGATAAAGATACCTTCTCTGGAATCCCCGCAGGCGTCTGCCCTCCCTCACTTCTGAATTTGGCATATATTTCAATCGTGATCAATACTTTCGCAACTGTTTATCCCCTGGTCGGAACAGCAATGATCATCGATATTGCATACAAGTGCTCTTGCGAAGGTTGCAGGCTCCAAGAGCTCATACCCACAAGGGGTTGGATGAATGCAAATTCGCTACAGATACTCAAGATGTTCGGTGCTCCCTGGGATTTCCCCTTCTACTGCATATATTGTTTGTCCTATTGTTCAAAATCCACTTCTCTGGACCATGTTGACAATGCTTCATCTTAGGGGCGGTATTATTTTTGAGCGGGCTCATCATCACTGTCATAGAAATCTCTCTCTTCGTCGCGACTGTGGAAGTCAGGCAGATTGGGATCACTCTCTCCATCGTGATCGTCATAGTCTGCCTTCCCCTGTGCTGGTACATCCTGAGAAAATAGTATTAGTATGGATTTATGAACAATTTCAGTCCGTGCATTGTTGTCGTGAGCTGTATGTACTACTATATTGCTTGACGAATTAAATTATATCTTTGACGTTTTCATGGACAAACATAAGCTTCTGCGTTGATTTGAGGGTATATGTACACCACACAGTTCACTGCGGGCGTACTAGCACAGACTTCATGTTCGTTGTCCCGCCTCCGCATGCCCTTCGTCTTGGGGAGGACACCAGCCCACCAGCGCACTTGCACAGGGGCAGACCAATGCGTGTTCTGCGCCCGGCAGTCGCGGTCTGGCAGTGATAGTTTCACGGGTAACGTTTCACAGTCGGAGTAGTCTTGCCGGCCCCGAGAACCAGACGACCAGACGACCAGACGACAGGGGTCAGAGGTGCCACGTGCAGCTGGAGTCGAGGGATCTGGAGCCCGTGTCGTAACGTCGTAACGTCGTGAATTGTGGTTGTGATTGCGAGGCACTGCGAGGGGCAGGCGGTGGAGGACGTACTGCCGTTACACCAATCGCCCGCTATACCTATCGGGAGATCGGGAGGAGCCACTCCCACAAGAGGCCGACTTTACATTCGAAGGAGGTTGAGCGTTGAACGCGTCCCACGAGCGCCGCGCACTCTTATCGCGATCTGCGCATCCCTGGTCCCCGCTCCCAGGAATGCAGAATGCAGAATGCAGAATGCAGAATTCAGAATTCGGAATTCTGCGTGTTGCGTGTTGCGGGAGGAGCATACGTGCTCTCCTGGATCGAAGACATCGAACGCGCGAGTCCAGTCTGCGTCGCACCCGACCGCCTGTTCGCGACTCGGCGCTTGAATGGTATATCGTGCATGTGGGTCCCTGACGATAAGGGAGACGGATTTGTATATGTATACCGTGCATGTGCATGTGCATGTGCAAATACGAAATACGCGACCTGCGGTATGAGGTTGTAGCTGGAGGGGTGGTTCGTGTATGCCATATGATGATGGTGTACATGATGTAATAACGACATGCGGCGGGAGGAGGGAGCAGTCGGGCAGCAGGAAGCACGAGAGTACGGGAGTACGGACAGACGGTGTGGTGTGGATTTAGCGGTATAGATATACGTACTTGGGATGATGGATGCAGCGGATAGGATGTACAGAGTAGAGTGGCAGTCCAGAGAAGAGGCCGAGGAGGCGATTGGCGCGGTGATATCAAGAGAGTGACTATGGATATGGAATATGTGGTGGGTATGCGATGGAGGATATGGATACGCCGTGGAGGAAGGGGTACTGGGGTGATCGCACGGAGGACGAAACAGGAGGTCGAGACGCGCGTAGGAGGCTGGTGAGAGGACCGTGGGCGGTGAATTGTAGGAGGAAGAATGACGGGCGAACAGACGAGGGGAAAGAGGAGAGACGACGACAAAAGACACGGCGGAAAAGCGGAAAAGAGGTCGCTAAGAGGGCGAAAGAGAGAGCCTCGAATAGACACTCTAAGAGGAGAACAGACGGCAGCCAAGAGGAGACGACGGGAAAAGACACGGCAACGAGCGCGGATGGCAAAGAGGCAGTCGGGGGGCCACGTGTTCAGAGCGAAGTGGGGCGTGTACGTACCTCTGGTTATCTGCTCTGACTGAACCCCTTCCTTGTCCTTTCGTTCGCCGGTCTCCTGCCTTGTTCGTCCCGCGGGTCTCCTACACACTTGTTGTCCAGTTCTTTCGGCCTCTCTTTCTTCCTCTCGGTCCCTCGTTCTCTCTGTCTGTCATCTGCGTCTCGTCTCGTGCGTTTCTATTCTTTTCTTCGGTTCTAACGTTTTACCACGAGTCCCGACGCAATGCGACGGAAGTTGCGATACCCGGGACGGAGACTCGGAGTCATGTTTGACTTTGCAGGCCTCGTTATAGATTTTAGAAGACTGTGAGGGCCAGAGAGTGTGGGTGGCTGTTTAAGGGCATGCTGGAGATCGTCGTAGCGGACACCGTTGGGATGAAAGCTCGGCCCTGGAGGTGAGAGGCGCTCAATAGACGCTGCTCATGTGTTCCTCACGGTACGTCCCCCTTGTCAATCTCTCCTCTCCTCGGACGTCGTGCAAATTCACTCCCAGCCGAACCCGCCGTCGCACCTCCGGTGTATGCATTCCCAACAGCGTCTGCGTCTGCGTCTGCGTCTGCGCCAGAGGTCCTGCCGCTGTTGCATGAGGACATGGATGTGGGCAAGCGTGGGTGAGTTCTCCGCTTTCGTGATGTTTTCGCGTATTCATTTCGTTTGGCGAACCGAGGCGTGTTTGCTTGGTGCTTGGTGCTTGGTGCTTGGTGCTTGATGCGTGGTGCTTGGCTCGTCAGCTGGCGCGGTTATCTTGGACGGCCTCGCCGCGAGTTCGTGGGACGTCTGGGAGGGTCTCGGTGTAGAGGCGACAGTGGTGGAGGCGATGCCCTGCCTCCTGGCGTGCGCGGCAATGGGGAATAGGGAATATCCGACGCTGCATCGCACAGAGCGACGTGCAACACGCCATACGTAACCCGCTGACATCCCGCTGACATTGCGGGTGCCGTAGCTCTGCCTGTGCATCAACTACTTCCCGACGTCGTCGCCGATTTCCTCCACGTGTGGGGATCTTGGCATTTTGGCGCCGACACGATGGGGACCCACCTTCTTCAGCCCTGCGCTGCGATACGTCGTCGTCGTCGTCCCCCACCATCCTTACGTCCTCGATACTCCAGCAGGCAAAGTGTTGAGGCCGTTGTTGGGTGCTGGGTGCGACGCTGCGTGGGATTTGGGACGATGCGTTCGACACTGATGGCCACAGACGGAGAAGACATGGGTGGTGTTGTACGCATTGTCAGGGCGTCGCACGGAGTGGTTGGACGGGCGTGGTAGCGTCGACGGGGCGCGGGGGAAATGTGAGGGCCAGAGGGGGCTGTGTAGGACGAGATATTGCGGTGAGCTCGTTCTCACTAGTGTGAGATGCGAGATGGGTGGTCACTTCTCATTCGTTGTTTGTTCTCCTCATCGTCGACGCCAGTGCCTCGCAGCCTCTCCCTCTTGCCATCTGTTGTCTACCCCCTCTGTACGCCTATACGACCTGCTGGTCTTCGTAGCTCCATTGCTTCTCCGTCGCGCTGGCCTGCCAGTAGAGTCCGCGAGGACAAATTGCGTTTCCGTTTCTCGCCATCGTTCCGTCGTCCGTTGATGGAGGATGGATGGAGGTATCGGTGATTGAGGATGGCTGGAGCTCTGGAGAGTTACGCGTAGCAGTAGCCTGATGGCGTGGAGTCAAAGTCAAAGTCGATGTGGGTGGTAGATGGCGACGGGAGATGTGGGTGTTGACGGGGGATCATGACGGGAATGGTGAGTGGTGATGTAGGCGCGAAGTCGTATTCGCTGGTGTGAATGCGAGGACTGGGAATGGGTGGTGTTCCCACCAAAAGCGAAGTGAGAAGGAAAGTGAAACCGAACACCACGTGGCGAACGGAACGGAAGACGGAAACGCGACCAAGCAGCGCCGCGTGCGACTGCTGGACTCGACTTTCGCAACGCAACGGAGGGAAGGGGAAACTTCTTGTTATTGTTTTCATAGGTAGAGGTAGGTACTATATATACTGTAGGTAGATGTAAATAAGCACGCAGAGTGTGCATGTATAATCTAGTAAGCTAGTACCTAACAATGAATGCGGCCGCAGCTGATGACGGACCGAAACAGGAAGTAAACGAAACGATAGTATACGTACAATAAACCATGAATCAAGGCTCGAACAGGGTGCCAACCCTACAGTGAGTCTGCTTCGTATTCGCGTATGCTCGCGTCTTGTTCTCCCCCGCTTCCTTCTCGTTCCCATTGTCGTTCAATCGTCCGCAGCTCGTACCTCCTACCCGTTCCATTTCATTTTGTTTCGTCTCGATCAACTTGCGTCGTTCGCTAACCTCCTCTCAGCCACAGGACCTTCGCATTCGGGTACCACCACTACCACCGCAAGACAGTCGTCTCCGGGAATCGGCAATCGGGGACTGGGAATCGACAATCGAGGCCGACTTTCTCGCGAAAAATGTGTTTTGTGAGGATACGTTTTCTGCGTGAGATGAGGTGTTGGGCGTCGTTTGGCGCGGAGACATTTTGCGCATCTCGTTTACTCTTTTCGTCGTTTGTTTGCAGCTTTCGCGGTGGCGAAACGTGGAGTGTGGATGGTGGTTTGGATGGTGGTTGAACGGACGGACGGCAGTTGCAGGGGAGTGCGTAGGTAGGCGGCGAGGATGCGTGTATGCGCGTTGAACGTTGATGGAGTAGGGAGACTGGGGTAGGGAGAGGCTGGGAGGGAGGAAGGGAGGGAGGAAGGGAGGGAGCCGCAGTCGAGAACGATGGCTGGTGATTGAGCTCGAGGTTAGGTTTGGCAGTACAAGTCTTTGATAGCGTACGTACCCTTGGTTTTCCCTTCATCCGTGTTGTCCAACCCATGCTGACTGACTTGCTAGCGAGGGACGAGTGGGGACTTGTATGCGGCGAATCGTGTATGGGCGTAACGGCGTGTATGGATAGATTCGACGCGATCTTGGATATTCAGGGTGAAAGGGATGGCGGGATGGCAGGGCCGTGTTGAGGGATGGGGACGGAATAGGGCTGGGTCTGAGTGGGGATGGGAGGGAAGGGGACGGATGTTTGTAGAGTAGAGCCTGCGCTGTGTTTGAGTCTGGACGCGCGGAAGGGGTTAGCGAGAGTGAGTAGGCGGCGAGAATGCGAGTTGGATGGGTTAGGACGTGTGCGTGAGGGCTGCTTGCAGCAAGAAAGCGGCTGGACAAGCGCTACGAGTGCACTTGGGTGTCCTTGTCAAAGTAGTGCAACGCATCGCCAACGCATTAAGCTCCTTCGCTACATCTAGCTTGTCGATACCTTCGTCGATGGCCGGCGTTGTTTGGAGCGGGCGCAGAGAAAGAGAAAGAGGAAGGGTTGGGAGCGCAGGCAGCGCTGGCGTGGGGGCGAACAGGTTAGTATGGTCCAATGTTTCACGATGGGGTTTTACTTACCTGAAGCCGTTGCCTGTATGTTCTTGCCTCCGAATACGTCCTGCGGTTCAAACGTTCAAGTTCGCAAGTCGACACAGTGTTTGACAACGACGCAGGGTGCGCTAGAGATGACGTTGGTAGGGTAGGGAGAATGAAGATGATCAGAAGCTGGAATACTTACTAAGTTGCTTCCGAACGATGCCAGTTCGTGCCCCTGCGCGTGAGGTTGACGATCATCGAGGACGATCGGCTGCCCCGCATTATTGGCGCTCGAACTAACGCCACGTGCTCGATCGAAGTCCGCTCCGTTCCTTCAAGCTCTCAAGCGCGCACCACGACGATGGCGAGGACGAAGTAGACGGCAACGACGACGACGACGGGATGCTATGATACGCCTAATCATTCTCACCCCCTCCTATTGACGTCAAAGTGCGCATTCTTGTGCAGGACAACTACAAACGCGCCAAACGATTCGAGCCGCTCCTAACGTGAAAGACGGTGAACCTGGCGCGAAAGGCTGGCCAAGGAGTTAGATGGAACGTTTGTGGTCGGCTATCCGGGGTGAATCCATCAGGTGAGTATTGAATCAATGGAATTGATGTTTCGACTCTCATAGGCGGCAGGGGACAAATGGTGTCTATTCAGGCACCTACAGACCTACTTCGTACAGACTGACGATCAAAGCCGGATGCCGTCCTCCATCCTACCTCATCCAACTCAGGCACCCCTGCCTGAGAGTGCAGCGGCCGACTCGCCAGATACATCGCACGCCCAGCCTGTCCAACATCTGCGCAACAAGTCTATTCAGGTACGATTAACAGCTACAGACTGGGTTCGTACGGTCTTATAATTGAGCCAGATCCCCTCCGTCTGCTCCTCGCCAGTCAACTCGCACGCCTCATACTCTGCAATCGCGCCGAACTCTGGGTGGTGCCACTCATCCACCACACGGCGTACACCCTTCCTACCCGATCGGAACAAGGCAGCAACCGTTGGCGAAAGGACCGGAGAGAGACTGACGCCACCGTAGGACCAGCGCGCGGAACGACGAGGAATAACGAGGAAAGAGGCAGGCAGGGGGGGGGGGTAGGAATAGCAGGGCAACCGAACGCCTAGGTACGTAGCAGCCATCAACATCACAATGAGGTCGCGCTCACCCGCGTGTATAGACCTCCGACTGCGGCCAGGAGCGTGGCGCGCAGGGCAGCATCAGCGCGCCATGGTCTCCCAACCTGCCCCGTCACGGAAATGCTGGGGGAGAGCCTACTCTCGACACTTTTCTATCC
This sequence comes from Pleurotus ostreatus, assembly GCF_014466165.1. Taxonomy (NCBI): domain Eukaryota; kingdom Fungi; phylum Basidiomycota; class Agaricomycetes; order Agaricales; family Pleurotaceae; genus Pleurotus; species Pleurotus ostreatus. The sequence continues at coordinate 2,937,531 of NW_023503161.1, read as the reverse complement.
CCAGACCGCCGTTGACGACTGCCCGAGGACCACCGGAGGTTCCCTAGCCTCTCTCAATCGCAAATCGGCGACGAGGATGGCGGATGCGAGACCTGGAGCACCACTATGAGATCAGGAGCACCACGAGGAGGCGCGTAGGCGACATAGATGGTGAGGTGGGTAATGGGGAACTGAACGAATGATGCAAAGAAAAGCGAACGCGCCAGAGACGACAAAGGTAAGCCAACACATCTACAGTGCTAGAGCAACCACTCACCTCCGTGTCCTGTCCCCAGAACTGGGCGGGGCATCCATCCCTTTCTCCCCCGTCCTTGCACGCAGTCCCCACGATCGCGGGCCTCTGGCAGCCCCGACCTCATGGCCCACAGAGGATGATCTTGCCTCACGCTTGATGGTGAAGGTCAAGGAGCCCCACGGGGAACAGACGCGGACGTACGCACCCGAAGGAAACTTCGAAACAAGACGCTTGCGGGTCCGAATCTGAGGCTTCGACAGCCTCTCAGCTCCGATGGAATCCCTCGAACGTTCCCATCCACGACGGACGCGCCAAAGGGCTGAGCGATGACGAGGGGATCTGCGAATCCACCGCCGACACATTAACGGTAGCGATGATAGGACAAGGAAGGAAGGGGGAAGGATGGCCAGATGAGGGTGTATACGATGAAGCATTGCATCACTCCGTGTCTTGTTTGAAAGGCATAGCCGTGTCCATCAGTCGTGCCCGTGCAAACTTGCATCGTAGTGCTCAGTCCTAGCCTCTGCCGCATCTCATATTACACCTCGATCTCCCGTTCATGTCCTAGAATTTCGCAGAGCCAGGTGGCCAAGCGGTAGCCGCGCGAGTCGGGACGTTACTGCCTTCGTGAGCTCGGACACATGGCGAACTTAATTAGACCATGCCATCTCAGACGCAGGGTCATTATCGCGGCGGAACTGTCAATACCATCATCTGTCGTTCTCTCGACCAAAGATTCGCTGGGAACACCCCCAAGAAGGTGATGTTCGTGAACACCCACTGCTGCACGCTGCCCGAGACCGTAAAACAATACGTCCGTTGTAGACGGATTGTAGGTATATACTGCCTGTCCCGTCAGGTTGCCACACGGAACAAACGTCGATTACGAGCGCTCGACGCTGCTTCGATGGATAGATTTACATGTCGTAACTACTACCCAGTTGATATGGCACCAGTACTTGGCTGTCAACGCTCGAACAACGCTCGGACGTCCGCGCCAGTAGCTACTGTCGTAGCATTCGGCAGATATCACCAGATCACTACAGCAATGACATTGCTTGACATTGAACCCCGATGACGTTTCCTGTGATGAGCGCGATCATTGAAATATTAACGGATAACCCCCAGGCCGCCGACTTCCAATCGATGGGGAGGAGCGAGGTCGAAGGGCGAAGTTACGTTTAACACCTCAAATCGCTTTCGTTGAGAGGTCCATGACATAGGTATACATTTGGCTCAGAGGGGGCATTGAAACTCTGCAGACGATGACATCCCAATCTCTAGAATTGTAACTATCTGCTAGGAACAAAAGGCTGGTAGGGATATCAAATGATCCTATCCTCCAAGAGCACTGCAGTCCATAACATCGTACAGAGGTAAAGTATTCAGCGCAGATTCGGTGTATATGACGAAGAAAAACTACTACGTGTCTGTCCAAATATGATAATTGTTAATAAGGTTGGGTGGGCTGAAAGCGATACAGGTAGTTCCGTGGAGTAATAAGACGACGGATATGGAAGTGGAAGAGGTGAGCGAGTGATAACGGCGACTGGGACATGCAAGGGTGATTAGCGCAATGTTATTCTCTGGGTGCGGGGGCAGAGGGAGGAGGGAGGGATGATACGGATTGCGTCCGAATAGTATACGTGAACGAAGCTACAGGCCCGCGAACTGAACGAAGGTTCCAATGCTATTCAATGAGGTAGGGAAGGGGACTCGGTAGTACAGGTAAGCCGCTACTTGAAGGCAGCGAACCTGGACAAGGTCAAAGGAGTGTGGGTGCTAGGCGCTGACTCTTTAGAGGATGGCAGTCGCTCATGGTACAAGGGTGTTTCGATTGTCTAACGCCGTTAGCAGCCGTCCCACTAAAGCTGGTGTGAATACTGGTGTCATGATCTCCGGTAGAATGATACATACCAAACTGTTCTTGGGCTTGGCGTACGGCCATGATGAGTGATTGGCATCTGAAGAAACAGTCAACGAAGGTAACATGGCGATGCCATCAACGACGACGTACTGGTATAGGCATCCATGTGGGCATTAATGTAATCGGCCGTTGGGTAATCTTTAGGGCTGCAGCCGACGTTGATAGCGCCCTTGCGTTGATAGACCCGCACGTAGTCCACGAGCATCTCAGCGGGAAAAATCAGGGTAGAGAAATCGATCGTCTGCCAGTTAGCTACGATGACGGTTAGGACCTCGTCCATGGTGGTAAAGGTACTGCGACATACGAGAGATGCCCAAATTGAGGACGATAGACATGGGTTCCTCTGGTATAAGCCGCTGCCCGACACCACTACCGTCCGGGCCGTTGTCCGGGCCAACAGCTTTGGCCCACATACGATGGGTCTGGCTCGTCCAAGGTTGCCCATGGTCCATGCGCCAGGCCACTGGATGGCCCACATACGATGGGTCTGGCTCGTCCAAGGTTGCCCATGGTCCATGCGCCAGGCCACTGGAAAATGGAGCCAAAATCAGCATTCGCAATGGAACGACGATGATGATGAACGCGAATTAGCCTCGCGGAGACGAGAGGCAGTCGGCATAGATCGAAGCCTTCAATAGCGGCGCTATGAACGCGGATCACAAAGAGCACTGTGAGGTACAAAGGCAGCAAGAAGCTGCGTCGCCCATTAACGTAAAAGATGGGGACTTGAAGACTATATAAGCCCAGGGCACAATGGAGGGAAGGCGGCGAAACGGCTGCTTCCTCTTCCTTTCAACCAAGCGCCGCGGCAGGACAAGAAGAGTGGGAAAGGTGAGCACTCACGTATCCTTGTGCATTCTCGTTGACCCCAGGCAAGACCACGCTGACTTCAATATACCCGCTCGTGTAGCAGAACTTGTTCCAGCTTTGCAACATGCCGCTTTTATAGTTCAGGGCGTGGTTTTCAGCCGCAGTGAAAGGTGCCGTCGAACCTAAACAACGTTGTGGGTTAAAAATGGAAAGCCGAGTGGGAGAATGCAAGATGAGATCGCCCGAATCACCGTCTGGCGGAGAGAAAATGGGAAAGAGCCAAGCTAGAGAAAGACCTACCAACTGTTTGACCAGGTACCGTGGTCTCGATACTATCCATCGTGATGACCAGATTACCGTTCCTCGTCGTCACTTGACTTGGGTCATACCACTCGATATCGCCGGTCACACCATACCAAAGATCAACCGCCTCCCAGAATGGATCGTCACCTTAGGCAAGCAGAGACCAGACAGACGTCAGAGAAAGTAGACAAGGAATCCGCGGTATGGTGACAAACTGACCTGGGTAGAAGGACCTCCCATCTACGTTGAATTCGTCCGAGAAGACGAGTTCGTATTCATGACCATCGAATCCTGTGCGTGACTTCGCGGCGTCCGGGGTATCTTTGTCAATCAAATCTGGCATCTGGAATCTGCAGAATTCGACATCTAAGGTAAGCCACCATTCCGAAATGTAGGCGACCTAGAAACACGTACAAAACTGGCGCCTGGCCGATCGCGTTTATCCGTATATTGCCATCGATTTTCAGATTTCTCGCCGAGTTCTGGTAGAACGTGAGCACCGGGTAGAAGATAAAAAGGCATAGGAGGGCGAGGATGAGGATAATGAGGACGGCGATGTTGAGTATTCCTCGCCAAGGAAAGGCGCGCTTGAGATCAGGATGCCGTTTGCCGCCGCCGCCGACTATGAGGTATGGGATGAAACGAGCATCAAAGAGAAGATATATCCGACTCACTCCACGCTTTATCGTCCGGGTCATGCAGCATGTCCTCTTCATCAGGTGGTTCAAGTTCGTCGGACGCTGGGTCATAAGCATATGGCACCAAACCTCTTGGGGTAGTTGGGAAGGATGACATCAAGTCAGAGGGATACTTGCTGTCTCTATCCGAAGAGATGCTGACGAAGCTGTCTCCTGATGATGACCAGACGCTGTCGCGAGCGAATTTCCGTTCGGGCGGCAATAATGTGGAGTCCCTGACCGAATCTCTATTTCCACCAGGCGACACTATGTCGTCCGCCATCCTATACAGCACCAGCGACGCTCTCGTCCCAGAACCACCGAGGCCCGTTGGACTTGGAGCGGCGAATGTTGGATACGCTGAATCAGAAGTATTGTAGTAGCTGGCCGTATTCGCCGAGTGGTCTGAGGCGAAGCGGTTGGTAAGATATTGAGAACCACGAGAGCCTGGCCTTGAGCGCGGTATTGGAAACGTCCCAGTCGCGGACGAAGCGGGGTTCAAGGGCGACAAGGCGCTGTGGTGGCCGGACGACAGAGTCTGCGACCGTGCAGACCGTGGAGTCGGCGAGGTCGAGGGCGGTGACGAGGGTCAATCAGTGAGCATGTGGTGGGTCTCGTGAGGGGCGGGTGAAGAGGGAGAGGAAGGGGGTAGGTAGGACGTGGAAACACTACGTTCTCCCGCATAACGACAGATGCCACGATGAATGGCCATCGAGCTGACTTACGGAGAGCAGGGAAGATGGGAAAAGGACTGGGAATGAGGCGTACACTGACGTTGGTGAAATAATACAGATAAGATCCGCGAGCGCAATCCCGCATCATCCAATCACACGCCTGCACTCTGGATTCACCAGTCCCCCGTCTGTTTCTTTCCCGTTTCCGTTTCCATTTCCGTTCCTGCCCCCGCCCCCGCCTCCGCCTCCGCCTACGTTTCTCTACCTTCCACTCGTCCGTTCCTTCTGCACCGTGTTGTGTCGCGCTCCGTCCGCTCCCGCTCTGCTTCTCGTCCCTGTTTCCGGTGCGTAGGCTTATTTGTGGTCGAGTTCGTGCTCGTGCTCATGTTCGTGTGCATTCGCATGCGCAGGCTGCATGCGTGCACGCGTTTGTGTTTCTGCTAGTACCGCAGTACGGAGTTCACGTCGTTGGCATTGGTGTTCGCGTTCGCGTTCACGCTGCAGCCGCTTGAGCCGCGAGCCGGTTAATGGACGGGCATGGTGGTGTCGACGGAGCTCGGGGGAGATGTGAGGGACAGAGCAGGCGCTATGGGGTGCGACATCGTGGTGAGTGCATTTTCATGAGTACGAGATGGGCGCTCACCTTCATACGTGCTATTCAGTTTCCTCCTCGTCGTCGCCAGTGCCTCGTCGTCTCTCTCTCTTGTTATCCTTCGACCATCCCCTCCCTAAGCCTATATAAACGACTCGTATTCGTCACTGCCTCGATCCTCCGTCTCGCGCTGGCGGGCTAGTGGCGTCCAGCAACCCAGGCGGCCACCGTCACCATCTTCCAGCAGCACCTCTCGTTGTCGTCGTCCTACCCCGTGTTGCCGGTCTTACGTTGTCTGGAAAGGTTCCTAGGCGTCTGGCGGGCTGTGAAGGAGGGTTCGGAAGCGGTGTTGTATGCCCAGGTGCGTCTGCCCCTGGCCTTGATGGTTTTGTGTAGTCCCGGCTCTGGCCCCTACGCCATTGTCTGGCTCCGCAGTCACGGCGCGATGTGTTCAGGTACGAGATAAGTGGGCCCTGCATCATGGACGTTGCGGCTGGCAGCATGAGAGCCCGGGTTTCCTGTCGTCGTGGGCAGGGAGGCGGGCGGGTACTGCAAGGCCGGTAGAACGAGTTAGGGAGGTGGGACACTATCTCTGGGTATGGTGAGTGGACAGATAGCATCATATGGTAAAATACGCACCACGCACCAGTTCAAGTCAGTTTACCTGTTACGATCCCCCGAGCCTCTTCGTCTCTCCTCAGTTCGTGTTGGGCGTAAGGCGTCGCGTAGATGGTGGAGATGCGCTTGTTGGCTGCGTAGTTGGTAAGATCGTGTGATCATGAGAGAGAATTGATGGTGCTGGTCTTGGATGAGATTGACACGACTTCACGTGGATTGAGGAACGCTGGAAACCCGTTCAGGTCAGCGCAAATGCACGATGAGCGAAAACAAGGTGGGTGCGTACCTGGTTTCTTTTCGAGAACTCGGGGCTGTACGCGCCCTGTTGAAGGCTTGTGGCAGGTCTGGCGGCGTTACGGCGGCGTTTGGGGCCTTCACATCTGCGCGACGCCGTTCGTGCTCGACGAGCTTGTCTGCACCATATAAGGTGGATGCGCGGGCTATTGAACACGATTTTACTTACCCGTGTTGCGCGCCCCGTTTCTCTTTGCTCATCGCCTCTCATCCGCTGCCGTCGTTTCCTGCGCCGTTTCGTGTTGAGCAATGTGTTCAAGGGCGTAGGGTGCTGGCTGTTGAGATCGAAGACTGAGTTGATGCCGGCTTGAGCGTCAAGACACGTTGAAGAGCCGTGGATTCCGTTCGCGGCGTGCTTGGGAGTTAGTTGCGTGTCGGTGCGCGGGGCAAGGTCGTGGTGCGCGCTCTGGGCCATGTTCACGGCGTGCTGGTGGGCGAGGAGGTTGGTGGGCGGCGTGGGCAGGAGTTAGCCACCAAGGGTCGCGTCTGAGTGATCAAGCGCGTGAGTAAGGGTGCCTAGCGAGTGAACGGGGTGCTCACCGAGATGGTAGTCAGTCATGGACTGGGGTCCGCTGTCTGGCGGTTGGTGGTGGAGTTTAGCGGTTACTTGATGGTGTTTGGCCTTGGCGTCTTCGCTTCGCCGCAGCCGCAGCTGCCATTAACAGCATCGTCCTACCGTTGCTGGTGCCGTAGTCGTTCGCGTAGCCCGCTCGCGTGGGCCCATGCCCACACGTCTCCGCAGCCAGCGCCATCTCGCGCATTTGTCTCCCCAGTCGCGCTACTCTCCCTCCCGGGGATTGAGGGATATACTCACCGTATGAATATATTGTATTGGAGCGGCTCGTTTTCGTGGGGCATGCAAGGTGGTGACTGCGTTATCGGCGGCGTCTACGGTAAGCAAACGGTCGAAACCGTCATAGATGAGGGACGAACCCAGCAGATCTCCCGCGCCCTTCGCATCATGAAGCGTTTCGTCGGACTCAAAGTCAGGGGAGTCAGCTCGCAAGACGTCGTCGTCGCAGCCGGCCTGGCTAACGCTCGTGATCGATTTCCGGTTCGGCCCCGTGCTAATCCTGAGCGCTTCCTTCTTGATGAACGTCGCGAGTTGGAGGAGAGACTGCGGGGACTTGGAGGAGTAGCAAGAGTGTGGCGTAGATTTCCGTTCTGATGATCATCTGGGCCTGCAGCCAACGGTGGGTCGCTCACGGTGGTAAGGGCGGTAAGCTTCGAGTCAGCTTGATTTTCGTCTCCCATTCCTCGCTCGCCTTGGCCAACCAAGCACGCTCCTCAGACCACTCCTTGCGCATGCTACTCCACTGCCCGTCTACATTCTTCTTCCAGTCTGTCATTAACTGCTCTAGCGTCCCGTTCTCAGTATCCGATTTTGCCGGCGTTTGGGCGTCCCTGGCCGCAAACGCAGAGGCAACGACAGCTGTGGCAGCTGAGATGGAGGCGGAGATAACCTCTTCCTGTCCGGTCTGAGACGTCTTCACTTTGTCCTCTAGCTCGACAACTTTTGCTTGTAGGTTCAGAATGGTAGATTGAGCCGCATCGTGCTGAGCCTGGAGAGACGTCGTCAACGTCATGAAGCTTTCGAACTGGTTTGAAAGCAGTAAAAGTCGACTGTTCACGCCTGTTACCGAAATTCGGCCTTAACAACGAAGGTGGTGCGTCAATATGAAGGACGAAGGGGGAATGGGGGATTGGGTGGGGGTGGAGCAGTCTTGCGCGTCAGGCTCGATGCTCGATTCGAGCTACGCTCTGAGGTTCGCCGTCTTCTTCTTTCTCAGGTATCGTGCTTCGTCTCTAACCCTTCGTGTGTTCCATCTAGGTCTCCCTTCTCTGACCTCTCTGCCAATGCTCGGAGTTCGACAGCATTGACAGCGTCTACGTCTGGCTTAATCTCCACGGTACGTTCTCCTTTGTTCTCCTGCGACATTCGTACCAAATTCAACTTCTCCTCTGTGCCCTTTCTACGCCTTCCCTCCCTCTCATCCCTTGTTCTCTCCTTCCTCTGTCCCTGCTGCTCCTCGCTCTCGTTGTCTTCCTCGTTCTCGTACACTCTCGCCCTCTCCCTCAGTTTCGCAGATCGAACGCCTTACCCGGCATTGACATCCCCATCGCACCCGCACCAGTGTCATCTGCGCTACCCGGACTCAGGCGAGCCTATACGCCCACTTCCCCACCTTGAACACGTACTCACACAGTTCACTAACACCTCACACCGCGTCCAGCGCCGTCGCGACTCGCTGCAAACGGAAACGCAAACGCACTCGTACCCGGGGGAGGGGCGAGCACGCAGCTCCACACCTGCACTGGCACTGCAGGAGCGTGGATATATTGGGACGTGGGTGCGGACGTGGTGGATGTGGATGTGGATTCGGGGCGACGTGAGGCGAAGCGAGTGTCTCTGACGTCGTGTCGCCTTACGTTTCGTTCGTGCATCTCTCCCTCCTCCCCCTCGTTCTGTATCTCCCCGTTCTCGTTCGCGTTGTCTCCCCGTTCAAGCGCCCTCCATATCGTTCGCCAGCTTCACGAGCTGCGGGCGCTGCGAATAGCACCACAGCGTCTCCGCGCTGAATGTCGGCCCGTGTTGCTCCCGCGCCAGAACATGTGTTCGTCCGTCTTGTTCGCCCACGGCGGGTCGTTCGAGCGCGGGTGGATGTCGTCCACCCATGAGATGAGGCTCGGGAGCTGGAAGTTGTGGTGGACCATCGTGTTGCAGTACGTCGCCTGCGCGGACATGGGGGACTGCGCATGGGGCGTCGTTGGGGGGTGAGGCAGGAGTTGCGCGTGCGAGAAGAGGAGGGGCGGTCTGTGGCAGAGGTCCATCGCGTGGCGGTGGCCGTGTATGAAGGTCTTTTCTTTGCGCGGGGCGGCGGGGTTAGGACCCTTGCTATTCTAGTGTGCTGGGAGGGTTGATGGAGGGTGTTTCCATGATGGCTCGGGCATGTCGCTGCCTGCGGGAACAGGTGAGTCTGGCCTAAAGTTTGAGCATCATGATCATGCTTACCTGTACCCTTTCACCTCGTTCTCTCGATTCCTGACACGCCGCAAGTCAAGTTCGCCCGTCGTGGTGATGGCGGCTTTGTTTGATGATCACATCGTATCGACGAGGGAGGCTCTGGAGTTCGTATGTCAGGAGAAACGAGGGCGAGGAGAAGACGAAATTTGTACACACCTAATACGCTGATTGCCTGCCCAGCCAGGATAAGTTCGTGCCTCTGCGCGTTTGGTTGGCGGCGAGAGGACTTGAAGGCGGCGCTATGGCGCTCGAACCAATACCACGTGAGCGATCGAAGTTTGCTCCGTTCCGTTGTGTAATTCCGGACTTACTACTCAACTGCTCATCGACCAGTCGACCACCTCGATTCTTCATTCTCATGTACACTGTCGTAATTGACTCGCAATGTTGACCCTATCTAGATGACTGATCAGTCAAATGGCCGAAGATCTAATGGATTGAATGGAGCACCAGTACGTACACTACTTACATTTCTACTAGTCCCGTACTCAAGTTCATTCCAGCCAACGCCCGACTACGCTCCGAAACACAGAAGAACGACGGTACCCATAAGCGCAGAGGACCGTACCCGGCCATTGCAATGTCGCCAGCCAGCACTCTACTCGCGCCCAAAGGCCATACAGAGGCGGCAGCTCCCATTCCACACCCATCCAACAGAACGAGCTGCAAGATATGCGCCAGAGAGACACACACCAACGAGAGGAACATAATCACAGTCATCTCGTTAACAGGGTCAATGCTCCTCTGGCAGCGGCGCATCAAAGGAGAGAGGGACGGGCGGGCTTAGCGACGGAGGGGAGAGGATGGTTGGATGCTCGCGAATGGAACAAGGTCAATGGTAACCAAACGACACTGGGCAGCAGCGCAAGGTGAGCAACACTTCACGTGCGTGGATATGGAACAACTCACCAATGTATTGCTTTCCCAGCGCACAACAGACCTAGCATATCCCGATGCTCCGATACGGCCGCCTTCCCGCGCATTGCGCCATCCCCCGCCCATGGGACTGCAAACGCCTTACCCCACCCAGTTGCCCAACGACGGCACGCAGTGAGATTCCGCCGTAGCGATCGCGCGCGCTGGTGAGGGGGCTGGCGATCCCTTGGTTACGCTACTTCCCGTTACGCAAGGGCGGTGCGCATCTGGTCGCAGTGTTGCTGCCGTTGAAGGCGCTCCGTTGACGGGAAGTGTTGATCGTGCTGATGGTGCTACTCTCCTTGATGTTGGAGGTGGTACTGTGGGTGCTGCGATGGGTTTGGGGTCTAGGAGTACAATCGCGGTCGTCGCTATCCCTGCGCTCCGACAGACGTTGGAGTGCATGTTTCGGAGAGTGGGCGGGAGGAGAGGGGTCGGCCAAGAGCCCAAGTTCGTCGGGGATTGCGAGAGTGGACCGACGCCGTTCATCATGCCCATACTCATCGGTGCCACAGCTGCGGGTCCTCCACCAATCGCTCCTCCAAGTATACCCGCACCCCTCCCGCCACCGCCCCTCGCCGCCTTGTGTCCCTCGCCTTGTTGCGGCGGCCATTTTCGCATGCAGGCTCGTCCTCGCCGGTGTGTTTTCTAGGATAAGAGGAAGAGGGGGTAAGTATAACGAAACGAATGGATGGATAAATGGATGAACAGGAAAGGGGGAAGGCGTGTAAAGTGGAGAGAGGGCAGAAGGCGAGAGTAGGCAAGGGACAGGGCAAGTTGATAGCTAAGGGAAGTAAGGAGGAGAAGGACACGCACTGTATATGCCTCGCCAGATGCTCCGAGCGGCTGAACACCATCCTGCAATCACTGTACCTGCGGTACTGGATGAGAGCAGGGCGGTATCTCCTCGCATCTGACGCCGACACCGACACCGACGGGCTTGTTCTTCTACCTAACCCGTCGTCGCTGGTCCTCAATGCGGCACCGTCCATCATTCTTTCTTCGTCACCCTTTCTTCATCCCTGCCGCGCCATCTGTCGTCGCGCGTTCCCCACGTCCTTCGGTAATTTTGTATCCTTGTTTTCGTTTCGCTTTCATTGTCGTTTTCGCTTTCGGATTCTGTCAACCCCGGTTCTCTACGCGACACTGCTGCTAAACTTGCGTCCCTTCCCTTCCCTTCTTCAGTTCTTCGGGTCTTTTCTTCCCATTCCCCATTCCCTGTTCATCTCATAACCCGTCGCCGCACACCCATTAATCAAACCGTCCCAGTGCCCTGCCCCGCAACTGGGCCTTGCGCGTTTCAGCGTAACCAATAATCAAAAACAGATCACACAAACGAGGTCCGGTCGCAGGAATGGTGGACGTGGATAGGATAAGCGGTGATCGCTTTGCGTTGCGCGGGTTTGTGCTTGCCTTCGGGCTGTCTGAAGGTCGTGGGGTGAGTATCGTTTGCGTTGTTCTTTGACTGACCGACTTACTGATGTCCTCTCTGTAGCTCCTCTTCACCGTTGTCGTCGTCATAGTACGTATTGGCTAGCATCTAAACCCGGCAACAAGGCACTCCATGGACATCGAGGCACGCCGCGCCAACGCCCAATCCTCCACACGATCGCAATCGCAATCGCAGACGTCGCAATCGCAGACACTGTCGATAACGCCCTCTGCCACGGGCTCGCGAACAGCAGCGTCCCTGACTCCGATCCCACTTTCGGCGCTGTCGATTCCGAATACGCCTATTTCTGTGGGTATGGGCGTGGGGATGGGCGGGATCATGGGTGCGGGTGCGGGGATGGGAATGGACGAGCTGACGCCGTCGTCGATGCTGTCGGGGGGGGAGGCATGGCGGTGTGCGCGGGATGATGGGTGGGGGCATGATGGGGATGGGATTCGTCAACGAACATCACCCGGATGTGTCCCAGGGACACCACTACAGAGGCGCACCGGGGGAGTGGTATCGACGGTGATCCTGGATTCAGCGGTGGAGGTTCGGATTCAAGTATCTGGAATGGGGCAGATACAGACGTGAGTATGTGCTTGACGGGGCCATCCACGCACCATGGACGAACCCACCTTGTCTTCTACATCCCCGCCTCCATTCCTCTTCACATCGTCACGCCGTGCCTCTTCGTATTGAGCTTGCGCTGGCGGACATGCCCCGCGGTTGCCGTGCGCTGCTTCGCTGATGTCCGCCCCGTCGGGGACGGCGCTGTGGATACCGTTGCTTCCACCTGGGCCCCTGCATTGCCCTCTGCATTGCAAGGCCTGTCGCTGTCGCTGTCACCGTGGAAGAATGAGTAGATTGGCTAGACGGAATAGAGCTGGCACTGGACATCAGAATGGATAGATATCAGAACGTCCTGGGGCACATATTTGAGGATGTATTTGAGGATTGGCAATAGCTGGTCTGCTGCTCCGGTCAGTCGCTGGTGGTACGATCTTGAGACAGATTCTCACTTTTTCATGCTAGTTATCACCCCTCGTCATCGTCGTCGTCGACAGGATAGCTACTGTATGGGCGGGGTATGGTGTTTCCACCGAGTAGTCAAGTGCGCACTGGGCCGCAGGGATGAGACAGGCGCTAGCAAAGTTCGGCACGTAGGCAATGGCATGACTGGGCACATTTGAACGGTAGAGGACAAGGAGGGGAGCTTAAAGGGAGGACAATCAACGGGGCTGCCCTCGAACCAGCGCCACGTGCGCGATCGAACTCCGCCGTATTCTGTTGGCCGATTCTCAACTTCGAATTCACTCTCTCATGCTTACCACGACGGCAACGACGACAATAAGGACATTGACGACTGTTGGGAAGGCCACAGCGCCCCCATTTCACTCCAATCCCCCCCTCTTCCGTATCTCCTTGAGCAAGAGGACTCTGGCGCGTAACGACTAACAGAAAAGGTGCCAGTACCCAATGCTGCGCGTTCTCAAGTCGAACCAGGCGGCGAACGGGGGTCCAGGGTGTTGGATGAAAGGGATGAGCAGTGAATAGAAGAGATATCCGCAGGTGAGTCTCCACACCATTGGGAAGGCTGTCTCATTCATATAGCCTGTAGTAGACGCGCGCGACGGCTGCAGGAGCGTGAACGAAAGCGAACGTGGGCTTAGCCTGACGGCGTCATCATCGAGTTCAGCCAGACGTCGTCGACTTCCCCGTATCCCCCGGCCTCGTGCCTTGCGCGTTCCACCCACGACTGGGGCGCACCCAGCGTCTTCAGACTTGCGACCACGTTACGTCCCCCTTGGTTCCCTCACCCACAGTCGTGGTTCGCAGAGGAAGCTCAAGGCGGTCTGATACGCGTGCATATAAGGACGTTAAACGCGACATCGGCAACGTGCGGGTATGCGGGTACCAGTCAGAGAAGGAGAGTAGAACGGGAGGGCTGTAGGGTGCAGAGGACAAGGCTACGATGGGTAGCACTACCGCGGTACGTCGCTACTGAGTCCATGCGCATATACGCACTCACATGGGGTAGATTAGGCTGGCAGCCACTGGAGGGGTCACGACGCCGCTGTCTCGCTGACACGCGCCCTCCTTCGACCGAGATGACCGCAACCACCCCCTCGTCGGGGGAGCCCCTATCTCCCACCCGCAACTTGTGCGGGCCCCTGTCCCATACGCACAATGACATTGACTCATCCTCTCCCTTCGCCGCGATGCCCGTAGCCACCCCCTCAATGTGGGGGCCCCTGTCTTCCCTTCCCCTATCCTGCCTTCGCATTCCCCCTTCGCCGATATGCCCGCAGCCGCGCCCTCGTTGGGGGAGCCCCTATCTGTCACTTCTCCCCTTTGCCGCAATCCCCGAAGCCACGCGCAACTTGTGCGGGTCCCTGTCTCATACCTATGTGCATGCTCCCTTCGCCGCGATGCCCGTAGCCACCCCCTCGCTGGGGGAGCCCCTATCTGGGGCATGTATTGCTTGGGTGCGGCAAGTATCCGCCCTTCGCTGAGATGTCCGTAGCTGCCCCCTCATCGTGGGGGCCCCTGTCTTACGCAGCACACTGCTATGCCTCAACGCCCCTTGTCTGTTACATTCCCTACCTTTCAGATGTGGCTGCCGCTGCCTCACCCAAATTGCAAGGCATCAAGAGCACACTAGTTGAAGGTGAGTACTGACTCTAATGCTGAATATCCTAGGCTCACTTATGTGACCAACCAGATGAATGATATCCGGCACTTGTATGTACTCACCTAACCTAACCACCGAGACAGTCGCTCGTAAACGAGCTCCAAAACAAATATACTGAAACCCTAAACCTCAACCCCCTAAGTACCTAAAGCCCTAAAAGCCCTAACTCCAGGTTCCGCATTCAGTAATGATTCCGCGTTAGACCTCGCATTCGACAGCCTCTGGGGTGTTCAAAGGATCACAGAGGGCCATCCAGCAGGCCTGCATCATTAGAATAAGTTAGGGTAAACTACAGTAAAGTTAGGGTAAACTACAGTAGACTTAGGGTAACAACAGTTGGGGTAGGAGGGATTTAGTGGGTAGGATTATCCTACGATTTCAAAATATGTCCTATAACCCTAACCCTAAGTTGGCACACAGGAATCTAGAACAGTCTGGACTCTGATGTCGTATGACATCACTATGGCACAATATCGCACCATGGTCCCGAACATGATGTAGCCCCATGATAAGATGCTTATCACAGCACTATCAGTCTAAATGGGGCAACCACTTCTCACAAGAAGCATAGCGTGTAATCACTGATGGGAGTCCTGTTGGAAAGACCCTCCTAGATCATCAAGACCGCATGGTAAGGTACCCAAACTAATAAGGCTCCAGATAAACAAATATCCGACCTCTAGTATAAGTACTTGAGCTTGAGGGACTGAAGAGAACCCATCAAAAATGTTTGCCCACTTAGTTGTGCTACATTTTCACTCAAGTTCCTTCCTAGCGACCTTTACACCACTAACTAACCTAGCAACGACAGACCCGGTCGCCAGCGCTTGAGCATGGTTAACCCTAAGGTACATTTTCTTGGAATCTTGATGCGGAGGAAATGTCGTGAGCCAAAGTGACGTAAAAAGCGAGATGAGGATCCAAGCTCAGCTCGGTCAAGCTTGATGCTGTTTGTGAAGTCATCCAACTTGCCTCCCAGAATGATTTTGCCTCCATAACACCCATCATCAGAAAGGCCTAGACAAGCATATTGATCCTTCTGTATGGCCTCCTCCTGCCAATCAAACTCCACCCAAGGAGACTAAAAATGAATAGGTTTGAGTTTCTCTGAAAAGAAGTAGGATATAGAAGCCACACCTTTGCATTCACCTCTTTTGCACAGGCAGCCAAGTAAGATTTGCTATCCTCAACCTCACTATACAGAATAGTGTCAGACTAATATTGAATTCATAGCATTAAGTTCACTCTACCTGGTAAGCCCAAGGACAGTAGCAACAGCAGAAGTTGCTTCAGCACTTGAATGCTTGACCACCAGCTTGTCCAGCATCTCCATAGAAATGTGTTCAGGTGAAATGCACTGGTTGGATACCAGCCTCCATATTTCATATTGAGCACCATATAGTACCCCACGCCTGAGCATGAACTGCTGGATTCACTGATGGGATGCCTACCCATCAATATGTTGTTAATGAAGAATATACTATTTGAAGGTGGGGAGGTACAAACAATAATAACTGGTGATGCACTCATGAGACTAGCCGATGATCTCTGGTGTTCATATGACACCCGTCGCCACAGACCTGGTGGGGGAGAAGTAGGTGAGGCCTTGCGCTTGCCATGATTGGATGCCAATATCTCAACTAAGAGTACCATCAGCACAAGTCAATCACTAAGTGACAGTGTTGAGGCTTACCTGGATCTTCAAGGCCACTTGGCATCATTTCAACTATTGCCAGTTCAGCATTGCTAGCCTAAGATAAATAAAGCAGCTTAATAATAGTGAACCAAGGGAGACAACACAGTCGAATTTCCCCGGTAGCCTACCCAGGTTCCGGAAATTGGAACACACCTGCTAGTCTCAAAGCTCAATCTTCACCCTCGACCCTAACCACGCCTCCGCGACCTTCGGCCGCTCGGCTCTAACCCTAATATACATATGAGGCGTGCAGGATTCGTATTGAGGGCCTGCGTCAAAGTCCGCCAATACACCGGAGAGATCAACTATAGTTTTGGGACACGGTATGACCCAGATTGGACCAGGCGGTGATGTTGGATGCGCCGTCTTCGCGGTAGCGGTGCTCGTTGCCGTGGTACTAGCCCCCTTCCGTCTCTCACTCATTAGAGCCGCTAACTTGGCCTCACAATACTCCCTCTCCCACTCATAAAACTTGTCCCATGTATTGCGGAATATCTCCAAACAGACACTACAATGAGGCTTTATTTTCTCGCCGTCACTAGTTGTCTCCAGGTTATAGGTTTTGCTCATAACACTAATAGTGTCAAAGTTCGTGCCCGAGGTATGCTTGTTGGTAGATATGATGTGTATCGAAGGTACGAACGAGATCGCTTCACTTACAGCATCGGATATTTCAAACTCTGCAGAAGAAGACTTGGAAGACTCTTCCTCCTCTTCGCGTAGATGCTGATATGAATCACATACAATGGTGTTGTGGTTCATGAGTTATTCAGACTCTTTTAGACGCATGCGAGGTACATGGACGGTAGTTGTGTACCGTATCACGACCACAGCGGAGATGGAAACAGAGGTAGAGGCTCCCGAGGGAATTCGAGGGATTGCACTAAGTGTCACGTGAAGGCCTAGTGACTCTCACACAATCTCTTAGTCGTACCCGCCTTGCGCTCACGTGTTGAACGGATCCTAAACCTGGCTTGTTACCTCGTAGTTGTCTCTCGTACACATAATGCAGCACCCCCTTGGAATACTCACCTAGAGGTCTTATCTCGCCTCCCCTCACATAGACGCTGGGTGTGGTCCAGCGTCTATGCTAAAGGGGGAATACCAAGTATTAGATAGTACACTCAAAAATCTCTTTCAATGCATGCCTTGATTGGAAATTCTGTAGAATATTCTAGACTTATCCTGTCTCCTTATGGTCAGAGCAATCGGTGGAGGCCCAGCAATTCTTCGAGTGCGAGATGAAATAGAGGTTGCTGCAGGGGTCGGCGGTGCCATTGGAAAAGGGGCAGGGATCCGCCTCTGGTATTTTTGATTGGGCGGCGGCAGCATCGACTGTTGCTTTAACTCTAACCCTGTAGTAGAAAGGACGGTCATCCCTGCCATGGTCTTTTCCTTCAGAGGACGAGATGACGATAACATCCACATGCATATCTACTATAGTGAATGGAGGGACATCACAGAGAATTGAGTGTGCCATTGGTGAGCTTGTACTGGCTGGTCAAGCGATATGAGGTGCATACGTACCATCTTCAGTTGTCTTTGCCCCTCCCTTCGAGCTCGTGTAGCCAAACCTATATGTAGCTGCTGCTGCGTCTCTCTCGTCGACCTTGTGCTCCTTGCGCAGGCCACGGAGACCTTTGTTGTTGAATTTGGGTCTCAGGAGCAGAACTCGACAGGGCGGAGGTATCATCAAGGTCCCCGTCGTAGTACTCAAGCACTCCTTCTGAATCAGACGAGTCGGACGATTCTTTTTCTTTGTAAATTGTTGGTATCAGGTGTCATTGAACAAAGAAATTTGATTCATTGATAATAAGTGTAAGTAGAGCATTCAGAATGTAATGGGACATACTGCATACCTGCGAGCAGCACTTCCCATTCCGGCCCAGGTTCTGTCTTGATTCTACCGCATTGGTATATATGAGACATGGGAAAAGGACACCCAATGGTAAATTAAACATTTCCAGTGCTTCAGCCAGAGGTTACTGGCACAAACCGCAGCGAGACGACACTGACGAGCAATGACCAGAAACAGACCTGGTCACCAGCACTTGAGCATGGTCTGGGCAGCCCAGATTGAAACTCCGTTCCGTTCCATTGTTGGGACTCATTACTAAGTAAAGTATCGTAGCCACAGTGTGGCCATGAGTTGCTAATATAATATTTCAAGGTATATAAAATTTTCCTACCGTAGCAGCCTTCACCCTTGAAACACCATCATGTGTCTTGAAACAAACTGACGAGGTGTTCTTTGGCTTCATCTTGCTGGCATTGCTTCGATGGGTTCGGAGTAGCCATGGGACGGCAGGCCGCCCCATAGCTGTGATTGCGAACGCATTCGAAACACCCGTCCTGTGAGGAGTATACCAACACTCCACTTGGAATTCCATATGTTTTGATCCCTACAGTGACTCAAAAAACCCTTTCTATGTTGGTCACTTTTGCACAAAACACTGAATAACGGAGGAACCACTGAGAATGGTAGCTCAAAGTCAGTGTAGCGTTTGTAGTGCCCCTTCTCAGCTAAGTGACAAATCTTAATTCAAGTCAATCGGATAAGTCTAGAATATTCTACAGAATTTCTAATCAAGGGATGCATTGAAAGGGTTTTTTGAGTGTGGTTTCTGAATGCCTTGTTCCTGGCTATTACTCATCATAAAGTCTCAGTATCATCAGGATGACACATATGATGTCATCCATTACTCATCCAGGCACAACCGGCACTATATATAAGCTCTATCAGTTGTTCATCTTCCCTACAACAATGAAGTCCATTCCCAACTCCCTTCGCACCGATATCACCTCTGCCCTTCTTAATACCAGCCATTCTCAGGCCAAGATTGCTCTCAAGTTGGGTTGTAGTGCAGCTACTGTCTCTAGGGTAGCTCGCCAGGTATTTCCTAACAAGGAAAACCTGGTGGGTGGACGTCCTAAGAAGCTCACTATGGCTGATGAGAGGGCAATCATCAGCCAAATCAACTCTGGAAAAGCTGAGAATGCTGTTCAGGTCACCAAAAACTTGAACAAAGTCCTCAGTGACCCTGTCTCCATACAAACTGTGTGC
This sequence comes from Pleurotus ostreatus, assembly GCF_014466165.1. Classification (NCBI taxonomy): domain Eukaryota; kingdom Fungi; phylum Basidiomycota; class Agaricomycetes; order Agaricales; family Pleurotaceae; genus Pleurotus; species Pleurotus ostreatus. Next base: position 2,918,574 of record NW_023503161.1, on the reverse strand, counting down.
AATGTCCTCAAGAAAAACGATATGAAGGCTGTGGTGAAGAAGAAAAAACCCTTTCTATCGGTCAAACATCGGAAAGCACGTCTTGCTTGGGCTTTGAAGTACAGGAATTGGACAGTGGAGGACTTCAAGAGGGTATTGTGGTCAGATGAAACTAAAATCAACAGATTTGGGTCAGATGGTAGGAAATGGGTGTGGAAACAGAAGGGGGGCACCTTTGCAGGATCGGGAGGTTGAAGGAACTGTCAAGCATGGGGGTGGAAATATTATGGTCTGGGGGGTGATGGAATGGAATGGGGTGGGGAGAATGGTTGAGGTTGAGGGGAGGATGGATGCCCAGCAATATGTGGACATTCTAGCTAATGGTCTCCTTCCCACCATTGAGGAGTGCAACATTCCTGCAGAGGATGTGATCTTTCAGCAGGATAACGACCCCAAGCACACCTCAAAATTGGCACAGAAGTGGTTTGAGGATCAAGGGATTGTGGTCATGGATTGGCCTGCCCAGTCTCCTGATATTAATCCCATTGAACACCTCTGGGAGCACATCAAACGGCAACTCAACACCTACAGTACACCATCTAGAGGAGTACATGAATTATGGGAGAGGGTTGCAGAGGTATGGGATGGGATTGATGTGGAGGTATGCCAGAACCTTATATCAAGCCTTCCCAGGAGGATTGAGGCCGTTATCAAGGCCAAAGGGGGGAATACCAAGTATTAGATAGTACACTCAAAAAACCCTTTCAATGCATCCCTTGATTAGAAATTCTGTAGAATATTCTAGACTTATCCGATTGACTTGAATCAAGATTTGTCACTTAGCTGAGAAGGGGCACTACAAACACTACACTGACTCTGAGCTACCATTCTCAGTAGTTCCTCCGTTATTCAGTGTTTTGTGCAAAAGTGACCAACATAGAAAGGGTTTTTTGAGTCACTGTATTTGGTGCATTTCTTAGGGTTAGGTGCTTTATTGGCTTTCTGGGCCATTTTAAATGGGCTTGGAGTAGCTATGGGACGGCAGGCCGCCCCATAGCTGTAATTGCGAATGCTTTCGAAACCTCCATCCTGTGAGGAGTATGCCAACACTCCACTTGGAATTCCATGTCGGGTGCTTTATTGGCTTTCTGGGCCAATTGAAATGGGCTTGGAGTAGCCATGGGACGGCAGGTCGCCCCATAGGCGTAATTGCCAATGCCTTCGAAACCCCCATCCTGTGAGGAGTATACCAACACTCCACTTGGAATTTCTTGTGTTTTGATTCCTATTTGGTGCACTTCATAGTACTGATTGGGTGCTTTATTGGCTTTCTGAGCCAATTTAAATCGGCTCAGAGTAGCCATGGGACTGCAGGTCACCCTATAACTGTGAATGCAGGTATGGGGTCTTTCTGGCCGTTATGGTCACTTTCCGTGTTCCTTTTCGCTTTTGCTTGATTTCCCGTGTTGTATAGCCCACTTGAGATGACACATACTCATTTGGCACAGAGCATAGGTGGTGAAGGATGGTCAGCGGCAAGTCGGTAGCCAACTGGGTGTCTGATGCAAGGTAGATGACGTGGGAGACATATTGTCTTCTTCTGGCATGAGTAATAGATAGCTTGAAAGAGGAAGTGCGCAAGTAAGAAGCAAAACGAGAACATGTGATACGTATCAGGATTCTATCCATCAAGACACATTAGTGACACACCAAGGAGAAGCTTTGCTTGCTAGAGCTCCAGAGATGACAAACAAAATGTGGGCATGGTGAATGTGTTTGGTAAGGCTGACTGTCAATGACACTTGATCTTGGCGACAGATCAGGTTGTGAGGTGGGTATCCTGACACTCAACCCAATTCCCTGGTTTTGTCATCTCTATTTGGTGCATTTCAGTATTGTTGAGGTGGGCGCTGAGTAGCTGGCTGTTGATCTTGAGTTGAAGCGTCAATGAGTCAATTTTGACGTTATAAATGTTATCCTTGGCCATAAAGCGAGAGTTTTCTTGAATGCCAATTGGCAAGCCCACTGGCGGTGATTTACTCTTGTGATTTCTACCAATCACTTTGACTGATCAGCAAGTGGTGTTCTTTTGAAACAACATTTGTGCATACTTTGTTGCACTTGCATCTTTTTCTTCGCTTTTATGTGGCATTTCTTTGTTTTGTTCACAATCCCTTCTTGATTGCAATCCATCGCTGCAAGCACCCACTCAGATTAGATACACATTGCCATCAAATGTCAATGTGGCATCTGTAGTGTGCAATCCACGTGTACCCATTCGGTGCGGAAGCCACAGTGTATATTTGATTTTCCTTGAACTTGTGGCCAATTACAAAGGCTTGAAATAACAGTATGAGCCATTTATGACTTTAGACATCTATATCTTGGCTTACTAATGGGCATTTTAGGGTGAAGTCAGGGAGGGGGAGAGGCAGATGGTTTGTGTGACAATATGGATTAAAGGCTGGGCAAGCTTTAATGTGTGCAAGTGTTGTATTGGTGATCATGATAGGGGAGGGCAGCAAGGGAAGTAGTATATGGTGTCAACATATACTGTATTCCCATTATTGCAAGGCAGGGGATAAGGAATGCATAGGAGGAAGTGGGGCAAGAGATCATGAGTTTATTGCTTCTGGGGCTCAGCCATTTGTGCTGCCCATCCATTAACTCGAAAGGGTGTGTTCAACATGTATAGAAGAAGTTTAGGGCTATATAGCGTACCGGGGACATCCTGGCCGTATATCACTTTGCCTCCTAGTTTAGCCTTCTGTTGTGTGCACACGGTGATGGTGGCATGGAGATACACAGTGTAGGACCATGATCTTGGTGCCTACCAGGACAGCTTTGCCAGACATACCTATGATGCTCTCGCGTGCGGCACAGTGCAATGCAGCATGCACATATACTGCTACCACCCCTCCCTGCATGAATGATCATGCTTGAGACGGGCATCGGACGTCGTTGGCTAGTGAATTCCACGTCGCGTAGCCCCAGCGCATACCTCATGTGCTCACCCTTTCGCGTTTGTCGTTCCCCGTTTTCTGTTTTCCCGGTTCAGCTGTTCGCATGCTGCCCTGCGTCCGCGCCCTGCGGCTCTTTCGGTTGCGTGTAAACGGATGGCTGGATGGCGACATGGCGTGCACTCTGGTCGGATAGAGGGTAAGTGGGATAATGAGGATGATATATCCAACTTTTATAATGCACTGTCATAACGGTCTATTCTTCTATTCTAAGAATGCATCACAGATGAATTCAAGGGTGTGGGGTAGATGAATGGTGTGAGAGGGCATGACTCTCAGGATAATGCGGTGAGGAACAGATTGGCCCTGTTGAGGCGTGTTATGGCAGCAGATGTGAAGAGGTGACGGCAACATACTGGCCGCCCAATTGTTGCTACTGTGCCCCGTGGGGTCTAAAGAAGATACATGTATAATCAGAGATTGCTAACATTTCCTTTGGAATGTTGGAATAGAAAAACCATGATATACTGATACACTACTGCTCGTGAGCTTCCTCGACTGAATGATCATAAGTGTGTACAGCTCGTTCGATATCCTCGCACAGTCGGACGATATGCCGGTATTGACGCTCCACGTTGGTTTGGATACCAATACGTTGAGCGTGCAAGTCTGCTTCCGTCAGCGTTGCGCGTATCCTGTCTGTAGCCATTCGAAGTGGTTCGATGCATGAGCCGTCAGCAAGGGAATGCAATGGGAACTGTTCGCATCGACCCAAGACAGTCCCCGTAGCGTGTTCGACGCTAGTGAAAATCCAATATTTATTTGCGACACTGTCCACTGGATTGCTTTCTCTAATCGCGTGGTATGATTGACCGACGACACCGGCTACTGCTGACGCCTCTGTGTAAAGATAAGCCAAGTTCTAGACGGAAACGGTGTACGTACGTTTGTAATGTACAAGTTCGAATTTATCCACCCACCGACATTGGATATAGTCGTTGTCGATGGTCTTGTCGAGCCACCGCTCTGCAATTGCAGATAATAGGACCGGGTTATTGAATGGTTCGCCAATATTCCTGTTGCTAGCGTCGGAAATACGATGGAGGCGAGAGATTTCTCCGCCCATAACCAGCTTGATACCATGTTCGTGATATAAACACCAAGTAATGTCTAGTGGTTGAGATCTCAACAGGACTGCGAGATGTACAGTGCAAGTACGTACTGATGATTCCACGCCCAATCTTTACGACATCTTCGTCTTCCAAAAGACCTCGAAGACGCGGGGGAAACGCTGAGCGATTCGTCAATACTATATTTGTAACCCTTGCTATAATAACGTACCACCCATGAGCTTGATATCGAATGTGTATACGGACTCGCCATGGCATATAGAAACTAGACGTATGTTGTTTGTATGAGTCAACGTGATGGATATGCCGACGGTGTCCCCTTCTTTAGGAATATCTGGATAGATGTCGTCGAGATGTTTGATAGCCGCATCATTGTCTTGAAGGATGACTACTTGAGGGTACCAGAGCTCGTAAAGGGGGTGCGACCGTATACGAGCCATGATCGTGCGCGAGCTCTATTGATGGGTGCATTTGTAACTATTCGAAAGTGACTCGTAGTATTTGTAGTGTTTCGGAGTTGATTGAATGTGGCAAGTAGGGAACAGGCTCCCGAATGTAGATCCGTATGATATCGCTAGCAACCACAGTAAGGTTAGTCCGATATAGCTACGGAATCCTCCGTACATCAATGTCAGATAGTACTCTATGTGGAGAAACTTTAGCGTGGTTGATAGATGCAGACGTAGAGTATATATACAGGCTAAATAACCGACCATTCACCGAAGGTGCCGAATAGCGAAATACTTCCTTGTATCTAGCTTTATCATTTGCAACACGAGGTCGTGTATCTCTCAGAGTTGACGAAGACATGTCGTATTTGTATACACTCGTCTTTCCATAAACCGTTCCGACGTCCGTGCCATCCAGTGGACACCACTGGAGCAGATTTGGTGTTGTACTCGACGGAAACCGATACAGCGTCGAGACTTCTTTCGCTTGGACACTGTCTTGAGACCGTCTGAGTCGACCGGAGCCATAGACTGGCGAGCTTTGTTACGACTAATCTTTGGTCGTATTTGCCTATTATGGTATGCTTATGTCATGTCGCACGCTTCGGATTGGGTTCCCGGCGCTTAAGCAGGGTGAAATCACCCTGCTTAAGCGCCCAACAACAAGGTAAGGGGTTGGGTACGTCATGGCTGCAGGCACCAGACTTGGCCTCGAATCGGGGCTCGTTGATCTCTAGCGTGCGAGAGAAACTGGGACCTCGCTATTGTGGTGAAAACTGAATGTTATCTTTACGTAGAAGAAATGTAAATGGACTCGAAGGATTGAAACGACGAGGCGGACGCACATAGCCCCCAATCTAGCGGATCCGTATTAACCACATGTCATCCAGTCTTCTCTCGCCGTCGTCGTGTGACCAGCTGGTCTGCTGGGCATCCTTGATAACGAGCAACTTCCTCGGTCCGCTCCCGATGACGCGTGGGTGCTCGGCTTCTACGACCGGGGATACAACGCCGTCAGAGCGAGTGTCACCAAGTTGCCTCGAAGGAATGATGCTGATTTTACAAGCTCGCAGCACGTAGAGGGAGATTGCAGCGTTTGCAATACAGAAGCCGGTGCAGGCCTTGATTACTTGGAAGTGGGATGGACGTAAGTTGCTCCATCGTTGTCGTTTGGCATTTCCATAATGACGTCCGCTCTTGTTACTTGGCCCATTCCCATTGCCCTCGTAGTACCCAACCTTCTCGTTGCCTCGCTAACCAACCAACTAATCCATCGTCTTTGACAGGCCGCAGCCGCAGACACCCACTGGCGTTGTCCGCCCTTGCTGCACAGTAAGTGGAGAAGTCATCCACTCCCGTGCTTGCCTTTCATCGTATGTCGGTTTCGTTGCCACAGCGTGGCCGCTGGATGCGGTGGGGGAAAGCAGTAGGGCTCCCGCACTATCGCGCCTCCAACTTCGCCGTTTGACGCTGGACGACACAGGAACATTTAGGGCGGTGAGGTTGGCGATCTAACGGATGTAGAGTAGACGGCCCTTCCTTGAAGCAAGCACGGAGATAACTACACTGACGTGTCCTTCAGATGAGGGAGTCGTGGTAGACGAGGCGCGCCGTCGTTCGCCGGTCATGGGTACACAAGAGCTCGGGTGGCTCTCGGTCAACGACGATCTTGCTGGTTCATTCGTATTTGTCGATTAGCCTTCGGGGCCGGGTTTGCGCGTGAGTCGCGCTTGAATGTGCGTCAGTTTTCGTTAACGCGTGCGACGGGTTACTTACTGAGTCTCCTTCCCAATTTTCCTCGCCCTTGGGGTTATTCGTAGCGGGTAGGCTGTGCAAGAGCGTCGAGTTGGCGACTTGAGAGCGGGGCGGGGAGGATGCCGCGTTTCGCGGACGACTGACGTCCTCCGGTCTGCTGGCCGTTTCGCGTATGTGCGAGGTGATATCTACGTTACTAGTAACAAGTATGTACGACAAAATGTAAAACTACATGTAAATATTGCTAGGCAGAGTGAGTAACGGACGTCGCGAATGAAATGAGGGTCAACTCACGATAAAACGCAAGTCGTTTTCGCTTTGATTGGGGCGCCGTGGTAGTAGAGACCGGTGCCTTCACGGACATATTGTTCGGTTACGTAGATGTGCACTGTCACCACACCACGTTTTCGTCGGTATCCCCGGAGGGTGATGTGAGGAATTTGATCCGAGTTGCTTGAATGGCGCTCGTGGCTATAGACAAGTAAGGGCAGTAGCAGGATAGGAAAACGGTAGAACTTACACGATAACCCAGCTGTTGAGCTCCTGGACGGGGTATCCTAGGCGCGCTGAAATCGCGCGCGGAATGGCTTTGGATCCCAGCCATTGCGTGACAGTTTGGATTAATCGCTCTCGGTGCTCTTTTCGATTGCAAAGGAGCTGACGTATGATTCTGAGCTGCGTCATTTGCTCGGCTGCAACTCGTTAGCGTATGTGTAGAGAGAGAGGTGGACAATACCGACGGGTTCGCGTGCTGGAACTGCAACGGTAGGCGGGCGGATTTAGCGCCGATTGAGGCGATTGAGTGTTGAATGTGTGAGATACGAGGCGTTTGGTTGTTGACGGAGTGGTAAGAGTAGATGCAGCGAGGGACGAGCGATGGGTAGGAGTTGGTGGTGGTGAGAAAACGACAAAGTCGAGAGCGCTTGCCAGGAAGCGCTCGCGCTAATACTCGCGACTCGATCATGATCGAATCGGCGTCGGGACGGAGATAGCGAACATGCGTCTGGGGAAGGATGGGTAGTGCAAGGACCCTGGTTTATGAACGTGAAGGCTTGATCCAGCGAGCCCCAAAATGTCTGAATGGATTTGGCCAAAACTGCCTGATTTGAATCCGGCCCTTCTCAACGTTCGAAGAAATATCTATTTTACGGAGGAGGGCCTGCGAGCCCCATGATTTGTCCGAATTTTGCGTTCAGGCCTCCTGAGGCTCCCAAAATGTCCGAAATTGTATGATGGGCCTCTTGTGAGCTCTCCAGAGCTAGCCAATGCCTCACGAGAACGTTGTACAACGTGTACAGGCTCACCAGCCTCCCTGCACAAGTAGCTATCATTCTATGCTTCGGGTTCATCGGAGAACGGTAACTACGTGTACACAGTAAAATAACAACGGTTGAAATTTACACGGAGATCTGGTAGGGAACAATGGGAGCGGCGAGCCCGGTGATACCTGGTGATAGCCAACAGGTCATGGATCACCACAGAGCGCGGCCTTCGACCGCCCAAAAATATCTGAAAACGGAGCAGGGTCTGACCTATTAACAAGGGTCCTGTAGTGCATCGTGCTTGACTGCTGGCTGAGATTTTTGCACTCATCGTAGATCGGATAGATGGCGATGGTTGAAGCTGGGTTACCAATAGAGTGAGCACGGTTAGGTAGTAGAGCGAATATGACACTTAGCAATGAATGCAGACAGTGAGGGGGGCGAGAGGGGCGTGTCACGTATGTGTTCTCATCATCGTCTACGTCAAGGTCTATAAGCGTGGAAGATTGAACTTTCGCGTGGCTCGTACTGTCAAAGATACGGCTTACCTGTCAGCGGAGACTCGGATGTATCTGCACGAGCGAAGGCGCAGATGGCTTGCGGATGTCCAAAGGGACCGCTGGAAACGCAGGGAGAATCGGACACGAGTATGACATCAGACGCTAGTGCATATTGACGGTGCACTCACTCGTCTGTTTCGGCGGATAGATCGATGACCCGACGAGGCGTTTGCCTCTGAAGAAAATACATGAATTTGTAGACAAAAATTGTAACTACTGCGTATATATCACTAGAATACAATCAGCGACGGTAGCGAATTGTGTGCGAAAAAAGACTTACAAAATACTGCAATCCGTTTCGGAAACAAAAGTGTTCTACGCTGCATAGATATTGCTAAACGAAAATTAGCGGCGGTATGAATATAGACCGTAAACCTGCTCACCGAGCGATGCAATCGGTGTCGGCGACGATAGGCCCTCCGGTGGGGTAGATGCCGGAGCCCTGGCGGACATATAGATCGTCTACGTAGATGTGGACGGTTGCGACGGCCGTGTGTTGTCGGTAGCCGCGTAGCGTGATGTGAGGAACGGGGTCGCTGATGCTGCAATGTCGCGATTGGCTGTGGATGGTTAGATGACGATTGAGAATGCGGGGAATGGTGGGCACTGACACGATTACCCATCGGTCTAGCGTGTGCACCGGGAATCCCAACCGACAAGAGACGGCACGTTGAATCCCGGGCGATCGTAGCCATGATTTCGTCGCTTTGATCAGGCGCTTACGCGTAGCTCGTTGAGTCGACAGGATGTCGCGAATGATGCGTAGTTGTGTCATCAGAGTGTTGGTGAAGTTGAAGCGTTGGCGGCGACGATGGTGGTAGAGTGCGTGATGCGCTGTTGAATTTGAGAGTGAACGTTTGACGGCGAGGAGCGAGCGGAAAGACGCAGAGTCAACGCTAAGCAAAGGTCAAGCGCCCGTTTCGATCATGATCGAAGTGAAGGGCGGCGAGATCGAGATCGGCGGTGGCGCTGACTGCGGGGCTGGACGGAGAATGCTTCTTCGTTTACGGTGTCGGGATGGGGTTGGGAATGGGTCAGTTAGAACTTAATTTGTGTGCTTATTGACGGGCAGCGAGTGAGCAGCTGACGGGGCGACTGCTGGGCGGTTAGCATTTATGTATACAAGGGTGAGTACCAGACAATGTCCGCTTGATACAATAAAATGGCGGTAAATTTTTACCAATGGTTTCAATGCAACAAAAGATTGTTCTATATATCTATGCATGTAAGTGAAGTACTATATAATGTTCGCAAAAATCAAGAGTATCCAAATATGCCACAGTCATGTTAACTAAGGGATTATAGTCAGTAGGGTGTGCTACAGGAAAAAGTGTGTCAACTCACCAGGATATGGGAGATGAAGCTCGAGGCAAGATTGTCGCTGGCATCGCACACGACATCGCCATCGCTGTTCTTTCGTTTCAGCGTCAACACCCATTTTGTGCTCGGCTTCATCCTTGCTGCATCGTCCTCCAACTCCTCTTCACGTCTCTGTACGTATGTGATGCCATCATAGTTCCACTGATCGCCCCCATACCGCGATTTGTCCCACTGGCTAGGCCTTGGCCAATACGATCGTAACGCGGTCTCGGCGCCACCAAAATAAAACGCTCCAACCAGTGTGTCGCTGACATTGTCGGAGAGGGAGTCGTCAAAGTAGTGAGCGGAGCCATCGATGGCGACAAGCTGGTCAGCATAGACGGGACCAGAGAAAACATCCTCGTCAGGGACTACTCGCAACGCGAGGAGGCCAAGTATTCCCGCTCGTAGACGAGCGGCACGACCAACCGGCGTCCTGAGCAATCCGTCGCGGATGCGCACATAGGAATAATAACACTGTCGAGGTTCCTCCTTGGCTTGGGATCGTATCTGAAGCAACGGGTTCCCGACGTCGGGTTTGGCCAAGAGCGGGGGGCTACCTGGCTCCCTCTTGATGACTGTCCGAAACGGGATACCAGCTTGCAAGAGCTCCCTCGCGCAGGAAACCAGGTCACTCGAGGTACTAGTGTGGTACACGTAGAGTACCGCAGTGGCATTGAAAAGGGCGAGCGACCAAAATGCGGGCTTCAAAGAATCAGGGGGGGAGCCGAGGAGGTATATCGGACAGGAGTTGGGCGACCACGCCTTTCTCAATGTGAATCCCGAGTGCTTAGTGACGAGAGGTGAAGAGGGATGCAGGTCCCAGCGAGATGGGAGGCGACTCAGTTGAACTGCAGGATTGATAAGGGTGTTGTGCCAGTCGACTGCAGCCGCAGTCACATCTGATGCAATACGACCATCATGCCGATATCCCAACAACTGTTGAGCAATCGGCGAATCGGGGGGCAACGCAGAGGGGGTGTATAACGATTCGTCTACGAGGCCCCCGTTCAAATCGTATCCATGTCGCTGTCGGAGGTACGACTCGAGGGAGAGTATAGGACGTGCATCGGGAATGGGCACGTCTGCTTGTGATACGGCAGAGGATGAAGGAGGGGGAGAAGCCGTGGGTGACATGGGCTCGTCAAGCGTTTCAGCGGTTATTGAACTTGTATCCTCCGCAGGAGTAGGGCTTTGGGTGCCTGGGACGGGACTTGCATCTTTATCGGGGAAAAAATAAGCGTTGGCGTCGTATTGCGCAAGCGAACACACAACGGCTCCTGGAGGAGTCGGCGCGGTGAATGGAACGAGGTCCCATTCGCGTGTGCACGGCCAGTAAAATCTGCAGACCGGACGATAGTCAGGCCAGTGGTCCCCTACCGATAGGTCTGGGACTATATGGCGCTGATACGTGCCCAAGGCGCGGTGGTAGCGCCAAACGTGTAGCCTGGTGCCCGTGACGTGGCCGATCTGCTGGACCTTTTCCAGGAGGAGTGCAGTGTGCTCAGGTGTGCCTGGGGTATCGTCAATACGTGCCCAAGCCGAGATTTCCTTTTCAAGATATAACTCGCAATGTTTTTTCCACACATATGGGATGTATTCTTCGTCCTCATCCTCGCCTTGGAAACAGTATTCGGGGGGGGATGTCCAATCGGGGGGGTCTTGTGGATAGTTGACAGGTTGAACCCCGCTGGGCGGAAGGGGGTTAGACGGAGCCTCGTCGCCATGGCTGGCCAAGACTTCTGCAAGTACGACCGCACCAATTCGCATGCCGATCGGTCTGAGCTTGGCTGCGGAAAGGATGTGAGCGGGGGGGTAGTACGTGGTTCGCATCGCAGGGTCGAGGACGAGACTATGGCGTTCTCTGCCCCATAGCAGCCATATGGAGACGTCAGCCCGGGCCAAGCGGGCAAACGAATGCCCCCAGAAAGTGCGGTAAGGGTCGACGAAGCCACCAACGCGAAGGCCAGGGCCAAATCTGCATAGGACCGACATGTAGATTAGCTGCCATTGGGGAAGGTCAATCCCCAAAGGGCTTTTGAGAATCTCCGCCTGAGCTTCCGCTAGGGGGTCCAGAGCATCGCGGCCGTACCAAAGTGCGAGCGTGAACGAGACATAGGCGGAGAGTAATTTGAAGGCGTGGACGGTTTCAACGCAAGCTTTGTAGACTTGATCACGGGGGCCGATGTCCCTGTAGCCACACACACTGGGCATGGTTATGTGCAACGCAGGGCCATATACCCGGTGTCGTGAACAATAAGCCAGGAAGAGGTGGTCCCCGATTCCCTTCAGCAAGAGCTCGAGGCGCTCCCAATCCTGCCTAACCTCTTCAGCCAGGGCGTATGTACCTCTAGGTGTTTTGTATATATGGTCCAACAACTCCTCCCCGGAGACGCTGACGAATTTGAACAGAGTCCCCATGTCGAGTGTTTCGAGGGGATACAATGCATAGTAAATTCGGTCGTCCGTCAAGAGACGGGGATGCCGCAAAGTCGGCGTGCGGTTCTGGGCACTGGTAAGTTGGATTGATCTCGGAAGCCCAGACGAATTAACATCGACGACAAGGCCGTGTTCAGGATGCCAATAAGAAACGACGAGTTTGTCAGGTATGTAGTTTGGGGGGGGAGATGGAGGTCGCTGCCGTGAAATACGGGAAGGGCCTGCACGCGGAGACTGGGATCGTCGTCGGCGATAGGGCCGGTACGTATCAGGATGATCCCGATGACGATCCATCGGACGGTACGAATCGTAAGCGGGCCGGCGTGGAGGGGGCGAACGCGAACGCGAACGACGAGTTGGATAACGCGATGACGATGGGCGTGGTCCAGCGGAGGAACGGGGTTCAGTAGGTCGTGTCCCGGACGAAGACTGACCATGTCGTTGGTTGGATTGCATGATCGGAGGTGGCAGAAATACTACAGCTCCCGCTGTAAAATCTCTCCACTTATTGTTGTTCTCGAATGAATACGGGGGTGGATCGTCAAGCTCCCGCCTGAACGATCAATTTCAATAATCGATATTAATCTGTGAAAATGAGCGAGTGGTAGTCCGACGGGCAAGCAGACACCTACCAGTAGGACGGACGATGGTGGAAGTGCACGCGTAAGCAGGGTCAACATCAATAAACAGAGTGTGATTCAAACAGCGGAGTTTGAACTTAGTATAGGGTGACACAGGGGCAATCAGGGAGTGAGGGAGTTTCTTCAAAGATATCATAATTTGTAACTACTTCCAGTACGAAGCAATTGCAATATCAACAGATTTGCAGAATTGTTCAAGTCTAGATAATTTTTCGGTTGCCCAGTTGTGCTGTCCTCGGCTGTTCATGTATTCATCAGCGCACCTCACAGTCTTTCTGATCTCCTCAACTGATTTTGCGATCTGATTGATGTGACGTGGGTCATGTACCGCGTAAGGGGCATAGTCAGGTCGTAATCCATCTGGGCGGCCGGTATTATGGTCGATATCGTCGAAGATCCAAAAAGAGCGCTCGATTGCGTCGAGAAGTGGAACATCCTGCATTTTCCAATATAGGGTAAGAGTAGCAGATGCCTTCACCGCGAAGTCTGCAGGCTGTATGAGTGGCATAGATACGAATAGTGGACACCAGCATACAGTGGTAGTCGACAAGCCCAACAGGCGACAAGGCGTTGTCGGCGTATTGATCATCTTCGATGGTCAGGTTGAGCCAAACTTCGCAAGCGTGCTTCAAGGAGATAGAGTCGCCAAAGGGTACACCTTTGGCCGCTCCGCTAGAATCGAAGACCCGGTGTAGACGGGATATCTCGCCGGCACCTCTCAGACGGACCGCGTGCGTACGATATAAAGCTCTAGCACAGTCTGCCAAAAATCAGCTGCACTGACAAGCAGTATTCTAATGATGAACCCACCGTATACATCGACGCCAATCTTTACATAGTCGACTTCACCAAGAAAGGCGCGTAAGGCGTCGGGAAAGGCTGCTTAGTTGATCAGCACGTAGATGCATGGATATATGCGTGTAAACGGACTAGCCACGCGTGTCACATCAAAGACTGACACAGCCCTCAAAGTGGCGATGGAGATCACTCGAACTCGACCGGTGATTGCAACGGCGATGGCGATCCCAAACGGCAGTCCAGGGCGTGCTGTGGCCACCAAATCGTCGACAGCGGCATTGATTGTATCCTCTGTATCGTAGACTAATATCTCGCTACGATAGAGGTCGTAGCTTTCAAACGATGGCACAGTAGGCTTCGAGGACATGACAGTCAGGCAAGAGGGGGGTGGGGATCAACGTTAACCTACCACGTATTTATATGCGGTATTATTGAGCGCACAGACCATACAGAGGATGACGATTCATTGAAAAGGCAAGATATACAATAACGCATACAGGCGCAAGTGAGCAATGTAATCTACTATGCGATATTTGATCGATATGTAGCCAGAGCCGAAGAGACGGCTTGATAAAACGCTACTGTCGCTGGTACGTTGATCGAACTCCAAGACTGCGAACCACCCATCTCCAAATCAGCAGACGACAGTACATATTCGAGCCTATTGATATGCCCAGTAACAACGTTGACTAGCTGTGGGCTCTTGGCCGCATATGCCGGGTGATCATCACGTAAACCCAACCGTGTGTTCGTAAAGTGGTCTATGTCCTCGAAGATCCAGTACGAAGCACGGACAGTAGCCAACTGGGGGACTAGCATCATGGCTTGATAAATTTTGAAACCAGCTACTGCGTCGAGGGCGGCGTCTAGGATAAGGATATCAGTGTCATTGCCATTGAAATTCGTGATGGTCACGAAACACCTACATACATCGGTATTGATTGATAGTCAGCTGCGAGCCCCAATCACTATTTTGAAGGCTTTTATCGAGTTCGAGGTCCAACCAAACAGAAGTGAGAGTGGCGAGGGCGACATTCTGCTTGAATGGCACATTGGCAAGGGCACCAGACATATCGTGGATGCGATGCAGGCGCGAGAGTTCCCCACCACCACGGAGAGTGACTGCGTTGGAACGGTAGAGGATGCGGGCGTCGCCTTTTGGTAGCATATATTGAGCTATGATTACCAGGAGGCTTGGCTATAAACTCACCATAGGTGTCCACGCCCATCTTGACGAGATTGGCATCCTTGAGGAAATCCTGGAGAGCTGCTGGAAATTCTGAGAGATGGATGAGATGGGTGGAAACAGACGAGTGACGCATATATACTCACCGCCAATGGCAAAAAGGTCGAACACATAGACGTGGAGGGGGGTAGCCAGTTGAACGAGCCTGACACGGTGATCGCTCGCGTGCTCAATGTCGAACCCAAAGAATCGGGATGCTTGAGCAGCATCGTTGAGATGGCCGAGAGCGTTGGCGACACCGTCGAGATGACTGACGACAGTGAGGGCGTCATCAGCAACACTAAGAAAGGTGGGGGCGGGGTTCAGCAGGGTCATGGGCATGGTTTTGTGAGGAAAGATGGGGAGCAGAAAAGATGCGTGTCGGCTTCCTTTATGCGACACGGGTACGCACAGACCCTAAATGTGTCAAGACCATTGTGGATATATATATGCCAAATTAAGAAAGACGGCGCATGTTAGGGGCTTTCGATATACTGGCGAGAGTGGGTCAACCGGGCTGGGCAGATCGCCGTCTAAATCGAGGCCACGCAAGCATGATGGTCCCGTTGCAGTTGCGATCATTGGGTTCCCGTCTGACGATCCACTTGAACGAAGGAATGAAGAGATGCTGGGAAACATTCGAGGTTCTCAGACGCAGTATTAGGCAGTGTGATTATATATATATATATATATATGTGTGTGTGTGTATAGCTATGTACAATATTCTAAAACAAACGGCAAAACATACTCTACATCCAAGTTCAAGTCTGAGTCACCAAGGTCGACCGATTCTGAAGAACTATTCAACATTGGTTCGTACCCCTTGGTCTCGGGGATCTTGGACAGCCGCGTATGCGCGCCAGTCAGCAATGAGTCCGGAGACCAGCTAAGCAATCTGATATATACAGAGCAGACGTGGCGCAGGTACAACACGTAAATGTCCTCGTAAAAGTCAAGTGGACGTCCGTTGGAGTCCTTGAATCGGTGCGCATCCGAAGCTTGGATTTGTTGAATGAGCGCTAGCGAGCTGGTCGAAGCAACGACGAGATCATCATTAAAGGATTTGTCGTCCTTGAAGATGGCCGGTAGGAGGCGACCGACGACACAGACGACGAGCGTATCCTTTATACCTTCCGTCGTTTTCATGTCCGCGAACTGCGAACGGAATCTCGCTTTTTTTGGAAGGATGAGATGGGAATTAGGAGGAACGAGAACAAACTTACCAGGAATAGCGTCAAGCGTGAAACATGCAGCCCTGAAGGCAGCGACCAGCCTGCGGATGATAGACGCGGCGCATTGATTGTGGTCCGTGTTCGTGGAGAGCGGTATACACGCGGAGTGAACGAAGCTGAACATGTGGCGTCGTATACTGCGCCCTTGGTAAAAATGACGCCCCATAAAGACAGTAGAGTCGTCAAGCGTCACGACCATATGCGGGCAGCCTCCAGGCATCACCCTAAGCAATGGTCAGCAAAATAGGGTACGTAAAACACTGAAGAATTCTTACAAGGCGGCTCCAGGCTCCAAAATGGCGTAGTCCACTTCGTATTCCTCGGAATCCAGAACGTTATCGTCCAAAAGGCCGGGGTTAATTTGCCAGTCGATTGGCCGCGTGCCGAAAGTATCCCCTTTACACCGAAAGACAGCCCACAACTTTCGACCGTACGTGGACATGGCGAGGGTGCCAAACCCATTGGTGTCCATATGTAGATGGTGCCATGACCAAGGCGTCGTGGCAATGGTCCACTGAAGGGACGTCATGTCTGCAGATTGCCGTGCCTGGTGAACATCCCACGTCATGGGGTAGCAGGCGCGGTCAAGCGTGTCGTCGTGGACAAGTGGTACGTCCGCTGCAATAGGACCAGGAATGTCGAGGAAGTTGAGGGATTTCGCGTCGGGGGACTGGGATATATCGATGAGCTGGGCCAACGTAGTTTCCCGGTGCTGCTCGTTGCCTTCTGCACCCATCTCAACAGATTGATCTGTGAAAAAAAAGGAATGGGGAATATAACAGGCATTTATTCGCGAAATCTTACCATGACAAATAAGAGGGGCATCGAGTGATATGCTCAAGTCTCTGACGGCCTCATCTAGTGTCTTGTGATTCGGATGAGGAACCCCCGTGACCAAGATGACCTTGGATTTCAACTCGTCGCCCAGTTGACCCGAAGACTGCCATGCCTTGTAATCGTGATAGGAGACGGGTTTTATTAGTATGCCTTCTTTTCCGGTTGTGTATGGTGGAGCTGAATCCCCATACGAGCGACGTATGCCCCTGATCAAGGCAAGGATGGACTGAACATGCGACTCATTCTAACGAATTCATAAGATGTGATATAAAGCGGAGGAACAATACGCACATGGAAGGAAGGGAGGAACTCGACGGCGCCACCACGGATATCGTACAGACTTTGAGGAGGTGCAAGGAAACGCTGGAATATAGTCAATAACGGAGTATGCTCCATTTTTACACACTTACATGCTCT
Organism: Pleurotus ostreatus; assembly: GCF_014466165.1. NCBI lineage: Eukaryota > Fungi > Basidiomycota > Agaricomycetes > Agaricales > Pleurotaceae > Pleurotus > Pleurotus ostreatus. Next base: position 2,901,531 of record NW_023503161.1, on the reverse strand, counting down.
TTGGATGTCCCGACAAGAGGGGGGAGAGATGGGTTCGTGACGGGAAGAACAGTCGGGGTGGTCGTTGGTTTCCTAGTCGACCTGCGTCGGACTGTGATGGAGCTGCTGGATTTGGCGGCGGGGGGGCTCAGCTGAGACTGAGGTTGGATGGTGGAGGAACGGAGGCGAGTCGTTCTTCGATGCGGAGGGCTAGGAAGACCTCTGGGTCTGAAGGTCGTCGACCGTGTCCTCTTGCTGTGTCCGCTCTCAGGCTCGATGGCGGGGGACCGTCCCCTTTTCAACTTTCGAGGCGGGATGATTATCCGCAACGGTGCGGAATTGGGATCCCCACCACTGCGGCCAGCACCACTCGTATCAAGATCTTCGTCGTCGTCAACACCACTTGGCTCGCCGGCCTCGTCTGCAGTAGGCGGGTTGTTCGTATCACCACCCTCATCTAAGCCATGGCCGCCCGTGTCTCGACCAGCCGACGGTTCTACGGGATGGTTCTCAACATACATATCGTTGTCGCTGACGTTGTCGACGGCGCGTGTGTCCTGCTGAGGTCCCAGGGTATCATTCCGGCGGACATCAGCATCAGAGTCGTCGCCGTCGTTGTTTTGATCGCGCGATTGTTCAGCGGTGGGGCTATCGACTCGCATGGGCGGGTCAGCTGCTGGAGGCGGGGTGATGCTCCGACGCCCATCCTGGCCGCCATCTGGTCCGTTCTCCTCGTCGGCATTTGCCTTGCCACCTGGTTGGGGGTTTTCCGATGGTGGTTGGCCATCGCCATCGACATCCATGGGCGGGTCAGCTGCTGGAGGCGGTGTGCCATTGTGGGCGGGGGAGGCAGTAGGACGGGGTTTGGATGGCCCGGGTTTCGACGAGAGAGGACCGTCCGCCGGTGGTGTTGAAGAGCGGAGGAGGGGTTCAAGCTGGACGAAGAAGCTCGCGGCTTCGGCTTCAATCCCAAAATTGCTGTCCTTGACGGCGGGGTCAAACTGTGACAGTTGTTTCAGACGCTCGAACATCTGTTTCATAGACGAGTCGACTGAGCTTGGGCGTATGGCGATGGAATGAACCGTTCTCCATATGACGTCTTCATATGCCACGAGCTGGCTCGGCCTAGCAGAGCCAAGGTGTCTCCACATCTGTCGCGCTTGCGTTAAAATCAGAAACCATATGTGTTTGGTAGAACTTACCAGCAGGTGCGAATGTCTCGAGATACTTTTCGCCATCAAGTCCTTGGTCATGAGGAGTAAGAGGGGGGACAATGTTGCGGCGAGATGGATGGGGAGGAGGATAATACGCGGTCCATAGGTGCCGTATTGGGACTTGTATTCCAAAATGTCTGTCGGATTGAGGCCTGTAATATTGGAGACTTCGTCCCAGTACTCTGGCAGGTCCACTCCCTAAGGGGGTTGGGGTTAGAGAGTTAGTGGCTTGCCAAGTAGGTTACTTACATCCATCGAGTATTGAAGTCCCATCGCAGCGATGACGATGTTGGCAAGTATCTTGGCGTAAAGCCCTCGTTTCTTGTATTTGTTGAAAATAGAGAACAAATTGGAAACGGAGTCGTCCCCGGGGGGTATACTGTCCGCCGGGCCCTTGCCGTGCTTCTTGCGCTCGGTTTCCATTGCGCGGAGGGCCTTTCCAAGTATAGTCGACGGCCAATCGCGTAGTTTGGTGAGGGTGTCCGAGATACTCGTTGAGAACTTGATCTGGCCGTCGGGGAGACGGAAAGCGTCGCAGGGATACCTGTCAATCGCTGCGTCTCCTTCTAAGAACGCTAAAAGCGTCTGCGTCAGTATGGAGCACAAAACCAAAGAGGCCCTGTTTTCTTCGCAGGAAGGGTCGGCAACCCAAGCCCCTGCTTCCCGGTGGCTTTGGAAGAGCTGCTTCCGCAGGAGCTTGCGACGACATTCGTTCTTTCAGAGGGTGAGGAGAAGAGCAGTTGCGGATGTGGATGTTGTACTCACAGTGGATGAAATCTCGAGAATATCTAGGGGCGTGAACCAAGGCAATTGTGCCAAACCCAAAGAGTTGGCGACTGTTGTGAACGTGGCCGCGAAACTAGAAAGATCTTGGTCAGAATATATCCACCACGCGGACGTTGAGGGAGGCTTACCCTGGCTCCAAAGGGCCGCTCAGAAGAGAGAGGGGTGCTTCTTCCTGCAAGGAAAGAGAACCGATGTCCTTGCTGAGGTTCGATGACATGGTGCTGTTAGGGGTACGACAGGGGCTATCAGCGTGCAACGATTACAAGCGCCCGCAAGGGCAAAACACCCTGGTTAAGCGCCGAAACGGGGGCGTGGGATAATTCTGACAGGGTGGTTGGACTTACGAATGATTTGGTGAATTGCGGGTGGACCTGAAGAAGCTCGCGCCTTTTCAGTAAGTGTTGGTGCTAGTTGGTGACAATCGGCAGGCTCCCGCCGTACGATTGTGTATCGGTTGTGTTTGAGGCGACGTGGGAGGAAGCAAAGAGGGAAGTAGAGAGGATAGAGGGCCGCGTCAGCTGATGAGTCATGCGGCGGGACTGTATTTTCAAACTCAGCCATGTTCAACAAGACCATGTGCATCACAGGCGGGAGCCTGTGATGCGCGTCGGCGTAACGAGCGGGAGCTTGTTGCGCCGCCAATGGACTGCAGCTAGTCTCGCCAAGATATATAACGCGCGAGGTTCCGTCGCTCCCTCGGATTGAACGCGTATGTCACGTCAGCACGTCGGTGTAGCGACGGGTTCCGTCGCCAACCTCGGATGGGATGCGTGAGAGAGTGCACAGACATGTCAGAGCAAGTGAGCGACAACACGTCGACTAGACGGGAGAGCAACTGGTTCCGTCGCTCCCTCGGATTGAACGCGTATGTCACGTCAGCACGTCGGCGTAGCGAGCGGGACGCATATGTAGACGGACCGATGCGCAGCTGAGAGCACCATGTCGTTGCTGCTCAACGGAAATGTGTCTTACGGGGCCGTGGGGTCACGGCTATATAGCTGCAACGCGATGAGTTGGACGATAACGTGGGAGATCGACGACATACGTCATCATCCAAGTCAAGCTGGACGGACGACCTAAACGGGACATACGCACCGTTTAAAAGCAAGGCAGTCCAATACGCGTTGACACCCCCCCGCCGCACTCCCAACACATCGCGACTCCCCTCAGAGTCATCGCCGTCAGCATGCTCATGTACAAGTCCCCGAAGGAAAAGATGAAATATATGACCGAGATGGCTTGCAAAATCGTCATGAACGCAAAGGAACTCTGCGAAGAAAACTTGGATGCCGACGCAGACGAGATCGGAGAAGATTTGCAGTTCCTCGAAAAGGTGGTAGAGCAAATGCATTCAACATGTTGGGCGATCGTAGCAAGGATGAGGGGGGAGGCTCTTGATGAACAAATGGACGAGTCTTGGGGTACGTGATATTGGCATATATGCGCATAAACTCGGACCAACTGACTACGTCAGATGAAATATCAGACAAAGTCTCATTAATAGTGGAAAGTTCGATGGACGTTGACGATGATCCAGCGCCACGTAAACGGAAGCGGAAGGGCGATAAGGAGAATACCATCGGTCGTCTGCCAAATGGAGAGAATGGCGACAAGTCCGTTCGCAAACGGAAAGGCAAGGGGACTCAAAAGGGCAATGGAGGATGCACGGCCAAGGACGCCAACGACAACGCCAGAAATGGGGGCGGGGGTAAGGCGTCAAAGGGATCAAACGAGGCGTCAAAGAGGTCGGGTGAGGCGGCGCAGGAATCAGACACATCAGTTGATAAAGAGATACAAGCGGAACAGGAGGAGGAAGAGAACAGAGAGTACCTCTTCCAAGTGAAGGTGAGATGTCTGAACGAGGTTGTACTGAGGTGTATGGCTGAATGTACGACAGTATCGCCGCCAATATATCAAAATGAAGCTCGCCGCTGAGAATGACGTTCTGACGGTGATGTCGTTGTGGACGAGCATCAACAGGGACGCGCTCAGAGATCACAGACTGGAAGAGAACGACGCATATTGGCGGCTGCTGGCGGGCTATGGGACCCCGACTATAAAAGAGTTTGTAAGTCTGGGATTTCAGATTTGGACGTGCGTCCCCTAACGAATGGGCGAAGGATGCACACTTTGGCGCTTTCGTGGACAGCCAGGGTTCCTTTCAGGAGCAAGTCAATTGGGATAAGAGGATAGATCAATGCCCGATCGATGGTAGGATAGAGAGCAGAGACAAGGTTCGTCGCTTGAATTTAGGAAAGCAACCGTCATTTATTCTCGGGTCTAGTTGATATACAAGACAAAGGGTACACACAAGGCTCAATATGTCGTCCATAACATCCTCAGCACGATGATGCAGATCAAACAAGCTATCGATTGGAAGGGGAAAGAGACAGAGTGGAAGACCGCATACACCAACAGGAGATTCAGAGACGAATGCAAGGCAAGAATTGAAGAGATGAAATCGTTGAAGAGCCCCGACGATTATAAACAGTGGCTAGAGGCGGAGCGCAAGAAATTCAAGGATCGGCAGGGAAAGTCAATCACTGCCCGCAACTGGGCGCTGAGGCTGTATGCCAAGGTAAGAGGTGAACCGATAGAGTCGACAGTATTGACAGCTCGGTGTAGTTTGGGTCCATAGTATTGTTAGATCCACGGTGGAGTCCAGAATTGTATGGCAAGAGCAACAGGAGCGACACATTCGGCAAATTCCTCGATTACATGGACGATCATCCGATCTATAGAAAGACCACCTGGGAAGAAGCGGTCCGATACGACGGAAACGTCGTGGAGGTCAACGGGGACGCATACATCGACGCCTACACAGGGAGCCAAATCGAAAACAATAAGATGGTGCTCGGGGTCGTCAGATACGTAACAAAGGATGAGGAGGTAGTGGCGCATGTCAATGAATTCATCAAAAAGAAAGTCGAGTAGTGATCACGTACGACATAGATAACGGGAGGGACTACTACTACAGGCTGATACTAGTACCGGAATAGAGGCTACCGTTGATGGTGTGGTAGACAGGTCCAAGCGGTGTTTGTAATCACGATGCCCACAAAAAGCATGACCAATTAATCCTCGTCCAATACCCCCATCATCCTCACCCAAAATGTCTCCCACCAATGGTCCGTTTATGGACGAGCGCGTAAAAACACTGAACAGGCTGGCCTGCAAGGTGCTGCTGCACACCAAGGAAATGGTCGATTACGTAGAGGGGAGCGACGTAGCCGAGGGGCACAATTTAGAGTTCTTGGAAAGCGTCACCAAAGCGACAAGCATGGCACTGAGCAAGTTGTCGAAAGGCCGAGAGTGTGACGGAGAGGATGATGGGTTGTGGGGTGCGTGCAGTAATAAAGAAGCGCATATATGCGTTATAACCTGGATATGTCGCATAGGTGTTATTCGAGAGCGAGTCATCGAGATGGCGCGTGAGGGAGAGAGCGTTCAGTCGGGGAATCAGGGCAAGCGAGCGTCAGAAGAGAACGGTGGTAAAAGCAAAAAGAAAAGAAAAAATGACAAAGGCAAGGCCGACAAGCTGACGGTGAGTGCGTGTAGTGACAGATGTGCTGCACAAGTTGAGCGAGTCACAGGCGAGGTGGGAGTCGATTGGAAGATTGGTGTACGGAGAGGCTAAGCACACGCTGTCAGACCTACTGGCAGTTGTCAACAACACAATCGTGGCTTCGTATGGCACACATCGGGAGGAAGAGGATGCAGCTATCGCCAGGTTGAGCAGGGGATACAGTCGGTTCAGTCTAGAAGAGATTGTGAGTGTGTATGCACGCTGGAGAGGTGCCTGTCCAACGTTATATGTAGACAAGAAAGCTCCAAACTTCGACTCAACGATCGGCAGATTGGAGGCAGCAAATAGAATGGGACAAGGACGTTGACGGAGCTGCGGGAACAGGAAATAGGATAGAGAAGAGAGAGAAGGTATGTATGGGTTACAGTCAGTATCAATGCGTTGATACCAATAGCGTTCGCAGTATCTCATCCGAGTAAACAATGCGCTTGCTCCGACTCACATGATCAATACCATTCTCGATACAATGGTGCAGATAAAACTGGCCGCCGACTGGGCGAAGAAGGATGCCAGTTGGATAAAGCAGTACAACAACAGAATGTTTGAGTTGAGATGCGCGGAGGAAGTGAAGAGTGCCAAGGGGCTTCTAGGCGAGGGACAATTCCGCAAGTGGATGGCGGCGGCGAGGAGGAAATACGTCGAAAGGGTGAGCAAGGAGAACAGTGCAAGGGTCTGGACGATGAAGTTATACCTGGAGGTGCGAAAATCGTTACAATCTGCAAGACGGAGATCTGATTTGTGAATGTCACAGTACGGATCAATCGTGCTGTTGGATCCACTGTGGAACCCAACAGCATTTGGGCGTGGTAATCGGACACACGACTTTGGATCTTATATGAATCATCACTTGCAAACGCCCATTCTGAAGCGAGCGACTGTTGACGATATATCAAGATACCCGGGGAAATTGGTTGACAAGGAAGGAAGCAAGTGGATACCTTTTCACTACGGGAACAACAAAGATAACGACTACGTCCTCCTGGAACTCGTGCGGTTCATGACAGGGGATGACATGATCGTAATGCATATCGAGAAATTCCTTGCAGGAGACCTGATGACTACGGAATAAATTCATATTCGGGTTCACAACAGAGGAATGACATGTATGTTAATGACATGGACATAGTTAGGCAACATTATACGGGGAGGGCCAACTTTTGTTATACACGTTGCTCGTCCATGTGATAAGCAAGCGTAGGCCGTTGCAGAGATTCATCGCGTCGGGGTCCGGAACTTCTTGGACCCAATGTGCATAATCCGTGACAGTGGAAAGTCGAGGAGCCCCTACCTCTTGGAGTAAGAGCGTGCGCCAGTGTTGGCCTTCATCAGGAGGGGCAAAGGCAACGGGAAGACAGTAAATCGCCCAAAGGAAGGGCTTGATGACGTCATCGTGTCTCTGGCAGTTTTTGTCGCGTATGCCATGCGGAAAGGCATCGGGGTCCGTCGGGCGTAAACAATTATAGCAGATTTTGTAGGTCGATGGAAAGGACAGGGAATTGCGAAAATATTGCTTGTAGGCGTTGCCGGCATTCCCGAGGGATGCGATGTTGTGACGGGAGATTGAGGGATTGGTGAGCCCCTGGGAACAGTCGTAAGGCCTATGTACGGTTGTGGGGTTGGAACCAGATGTGGTTGATAGTGCAGGACAAGCGCGATAATCACGGCCGAGGACCCAGCACGTTATGCATCCTATTTTTGCAAGTTCGAAGAACTTGGGAATATATGCTAAATAGGTTGCGCGAGTAGCTCTGATCGCCAAATTTGCTTCGATCACCTCTTGCCGTGATTCGAGTACAGAGTTCGTATTACGACCTGCAGGCTTCACACGGTTCGGCGCAGCATGGAATTCTGGCATCGGAGGACAGGGTGGTAGCGCAGCAAGAAGTGGGCGGTGTTTATTGGGAGCGCGACTGTTAGACGGACGAGGTGCAGAGGGAGGAGTAGGAGAGGGTGGCAAAGAATATTGACTCAAAACCTGAGTCGGACAGTAGGACACAGAGGACATATATTCAGGCATCGTACGCAATACTTGAGACCGCCATCGCGATCTAAATACATCATGGGGGAATATAGGAACACGGATGGGGGACAGAGGGGTGTTTTGGGCGAGGGATTGGCTCACTGAAGCCTGATTAGACGTAGGAGTCGGCATATGATTTCCAGACGGACGTGGGACACTAGAAGGAGTGGGGAATTGATTCGACGGCGTGTCACGTGTATGACGAGGGTTTTTTTGTACTTGAGGGCGCTTGGGCTTAGTAGGAGGAGGGGTCAAGGTGGAAATTATCGATGACGGATTGGCGGATCGTCGAGGGAAAGAAGGTACTGTCGGGGACAACTGAACAATTGCATTTGGTGTACAGTACGACGACGAGGATGGTGGATGCAAAGGGGAAGATTCAACAGCGGGAGTACGAGGATGGGTGGATGACGAGGGTGCCTGCATGGGCGAGGATTCAACACCGGGATCAACAAGAGAGGTTAGTCCTCCAATGGAGGCGGGTGCCAGCATGACTGATGTGCGGCTCTGGAGAGACAGTGGTTAGCCTGTTTTAATAAGCGAAGAGAGAGAGTCCACACACCTCAAGCACCTCACACCGAGAGCATAACACTGCATTGGCGCTACCATGAGCAACACAGCTATACGCCCGCTCGTCAAAATTTCCAAGGCATAGCCGAACACAGTCGTTGGTGGTGTAAAGCATACGTAACAAGCCTATGCCACCATGATCATCTGCGGCGTTGCTGGGCACAGGATGACGGCGCGTATTGAACAGATAACAAGTCGCTTCACAGTCGTCGCGGCCTGCTCGTCCGGTCTGCTGCGCGGCGTCACTTGCGTGGTATGGATTAAGAGTCACAACCAATCTCACGTGGGCGTGATCAATCCCATTGCCAAAGCCAGTGGTCGCAATCAATGCCCTGGGGTTACCAGCTCGCCAATCAGCAGATATGGCGTTCCTGCGAGAAGCGTTCGTGGACGGATCCAGGCGGCCGTCTATCTTGGACTTGTAAACAGGATAACCAAGAAGGGCGCGGAGCGCATCACACTCATTATACGAACTGCAGTAAACGAGGATTCGATCCTTTTCATCCATCTTTGAGTACGTGCTTCGGCAGATACTCGCGATTCTGTCCATCACCAGTGTGTTGTCCTTCTCGGCGGAAAAGTCTTCTACGACATATCGTAAATTAGGGCGGACAGTGGTAGCACGGATGACACAAAATGTGTCCGGTTGAAGTCGTGCGGCATGTGCAATGGCGGCCACACTATGTGGGAGGAGTGTGGCAGATAGGAAATGCAGGGGCACATTTTGGACAGCAATGCGCCAGAGGTTGTCGTAGCAATTGCGATAGCCAGACATCAGTATCTGGTGGGCTTCGTCGTATATAATCCTCCGCAGTTTCTTGATGCGAACAGTAGCAGTGACAAAATTGACAAAGAGTTCCATTCCAGCCTCATGGGCAGGGACGATGATCAGTCGTACAGTGTCAAAATCAATTTTATCGTTTGGCCACATGGAGACGGGTATGGAATGCATTTGAGCAGTGGAGAACTGTTCCTCAACCAGGGATACGAATGGCGACACTACTATGGTGATGCCGGACGGTTCGATCAAAGGTGGTCCATAAAACATCAGGCTCTTCCCGCCACCAGTGCCTAGGATCCCAAACACCGATCGTAGATTTTGAAGAATGTATTCAAAGATCGTGGCTTGCTCAGGGCTTTTGAAGGACTTTGAACGGAAGAGGCGTTGGAGGCATTTCAGCCGTGACGGGTGGACGTTGACGGAGGTGGAGGACGGCAAGAGAGGGGGGAGAGAAGTCGACAAATTGGGTATATGGTGGTAAAGTACGCGGGATAACGTCGACGATATTAAATCGCCAAAGGCGGGTAAACGCGTGTCAAGGACGTCTTCCAAATCCCTTGCAATATGTAGGCGAGAGGCGGCATCTAGCGGCGCAACAACGAGGGAGGTCTGGTTGGAAGGTGTCTAGCATTGCAGCGGTAAATGGGGAGGTAAACACGATCATATTACTTATATGCTTACAGATTTTTCGTCATTAGGTAGGCCGAGCGAATCTACAGAAAAGTCCGCCCACAAACCCAAGGCTTTCTGGTAAACAATACCATATCGATGGGCCCTAGCAACATCAGGCTGCGTCAAGTCCGTTAAGCTATCTGCCTCGATGCCATACACAGTGTCGGCGATGCGCTGACCATGACCAAACAAACTGTTGATGGGTGCACGATCGGCGTCTTGTGCATCGTCGTCATCTTGGTCAAGAGAAATGTCGGCCATGTGCCGGAGGACAAACTTCATGAGGTGTCGCCAATCGCGTACACCGAACTGGCAGCGAAAGTGGTCGTTGGTGAAGGAGCGGAGGATTTGGGTCATGGCGTCTGTGTTAAGAGGCGTGCCGCGACGGACAAAGATATACTTGGAATACGCAGAAGAGGAGCAGTCGTCCCCTAGCTGATGGGTGATGACCTGGGCGGCGTAGTATACATAGTTCAGCGTAATAATAAAAACGCGTGCTAGGCGAGGGTCGATACCACGGGGAATCAACAGTGCCTTGCCAGTCATCTTCTGGGTCTTGGAGTACGAGGTAACAAAGGTGAGGATGTTGTTGATTAGAAACAAATGGCGTCGCCCATGCTGATTGTTATAAGTGAGATGGTCGAGTTCTGTACCACGACCTGCGCCAGGCCAAGTAGCGACAGTGGCGGCATACAAAGCTTCGACCAATCTATCGACATCGGACAGCCAAATAGCGCATTCAACTAGAGGGACATCAGATCCTCGTTTCACAAGGGTTGCAACGACTTACGTGGACGAAACGCTTCAGAGTGCGCGCAAGAGGGCGTAGGAACCGAAAATTCGTGACATCCATCTCGAAGAAAATGCTGGATAAGGCGAGATTTTCCAGCCGCAAGCGGGTTGTTCGTATCGCTCATGAAGGAGTACCCTGCGCCTACGTCTCTTAATCTATCGTAGAATATATTGGAAGTTTGCCCAACGCGGAGGGCATTGGTTATCAGCTCGTCAGCATCGTCGAGAGGACATCCGCGGAGGACAGTAGCGAGCCGCGTCTCGGCAGTGCTAACAAGGTCAACGCAATACTCGCGAAAGCTTTTGAATGTGATGGGGTGACCATCAATGCTGAAATGGTCCCTTGTCGCGGCCATGAGAAATCTTGGAAGGGTGGAGGCATTGTGCACGAGCGAGGCGATAAGGTGAATGACGGATCGGAGAGTTGTGAACGGTGAGTGCTCGAGTTCTTGAAGATACGGCTTAACGATGTTTTCATACGCACTAGGAATGAATGTAAGAGTCGTACGTTAGGAAACAAGGATAAAGATTCACCCTATGGCGCCTTCCGGGTAATTCGCAGCGAACAGCGTGCATCGGCAATAGCCCACTGCCTGCCAACACCATTGTATTGCTGAGAGGGTGTGCGAAACATAACGAGGAGGTAGAAAGTGGTCATGGCCGTCTTCAGCCAAATGGTACGCGATGAGAAAGCGTAATATCGGGGTAGCTCGTTCCTGTTTGCATGCGTCCTCTGGTTGTTCTGATAAAGAGAGCCAACATAGCTCGTGTATTTGTTCGAGGCGTTGGCGTTCTGTCATTGTGGTGTCGTCAAGGTTGCGAAGGGCCTGTGAAATGGCAGCGTTCTGATTCTCAGTGGTATACATGGGATAGCCTGGGATAGGTTCGGAGAGACATTTGGCCATCATGAGAATAAACCCCGAGAATATATTGGAATAGCTTGCAAGAGTGGACGCGTTCTGGGGAACGCAAAATGGTTGATGGTCCAGGACGAGGGGCTCGGGAGAGTGGATACAACAAAGGAGATGGTGATGCCCGGACTTTAGAATGTCGGGTACAATGTTGCGGAAGTAAGAGGTGATGCCAGTGCGTAGGCGTTGGAGCTGCGGATCTTGTGCATCGGGGCGGCGTGCGTGCTCGTAGAGCTGCTTCAAATCAGTGCCGGCAAGCTCCACATGCCACTGGGTAAACGTCTCAAAGACGGTGGGTTTGGTGAGGAGGGACGAGGGATTCGAAGCAGGCACAGGGACTCCGTCTTCAAACGACGAAATGAACTCCTCGTATCGAGGCACGGCAGGAGGCAGGGGCTTTTCAGCTGTGGCGACACATATGCGGTCTCCAGCGAACAAGTACAACGACTGGACAGGGGAACTTCTATAATGAAGGGAGCGATCAGAAGAGGGGACCTTGGAGTGTTTCTGTTGGAAATGGCGCTTGCGAGAGGTTTCGGAGGCAAAGGGTTCCCCGTAGCAGGCACTTTTCACATCGTTGGTGCAGACCCAACCTTGCACAATAGGGATGCCAGGGATAGGCGGGATGGGGTGATGATGGGAAGGAAGCACCAGAGTGTCGGATGCACCGGCAATGAGGAGATTTTTTTCAAGTTCGGTTCGAAGAATTGAGCGGGCGGTGGGGAGTCGGCATGACGAAGAGGTCTTGACCTTGTGTGAATACGCATTTTTCAGCTGCACCGAGCTGGAACAGCCAGTGCAAACAAGAACGCGTAGCGGGAGATGGACAAAGTAGCCTATACGCGAGAGATATTTCGCGGCTTCGACTTCTTCAGGTGAACACGTTTTGGGAGGTGATTCGACAGCAGGAGATGAGGGAGATTCGACAGCAGGAGATGAGGGAGATTTGTCATCAACGGGTTCGGCATGAGTATCAGCGGGCGTTTCTGAATGGTCGACAGGCAAAGTCGTGGACAAAAAAGGCGCAAAGGGGGGCGGGGGACGGATGAGAGAAAGATCGTCTAATTCGGACGAAGGATCATAAACAAAACTGTCAATGTTGTCATCATCAGAATGGTATTCAGCTTGCGAGCGCAATATTGGGGAAGACGAAAAAGCAGCGACATATGTAGACGTAGAGGACTCTGGAGAATCGGGGCAGTCGTTGAGGGGATTGCTGACAGAGAGTGCTGCTGTTGACGCGAGACCTGGGATTAGAGAGGAATTTTGTGGGTGTTTGCTTGGTGGCGACTCCGGTTTTTGTAGCGGTCGTTTGGAAGACGGGAGTTTAGAGGGGGGGCGGGCGGCCATCTTGCTGACTGTGTGTCGCAATGTGGGGTCGAGAGCGGTGGCATGGGAAGGAGCCACATGGGTTTGGACGTGTGTTCGAAGATCGGAAGGGAGGGAGAACGATTCTGTACAGCGTGGGCATTCAAAGAGGCCATTGACACGAATAACGGATGCAACCACGCGAGGGGCTATACCCACGTTAACAACATCGTCGGCGGCGGTTGGCTCTTGGGAAGATGCGCCGTTGGAGCGGGCTTCTGGGGTCGACATCTGAGAGGTTGTGTGATCAAGCTCTCGCCGTATCAACACAATGGGGTGATAGTCAAGCTCCCGCCTGAACAATCGTTGTCGTGGAAAGGACGATGTGGGCGTTTGGATGGGAAAATGGAGGATGAGCGGGCGTATAGTTCAGAAAGAGGTGAAGGAGGGGGAAGGATACAGATAGGGTTGCGTGCGGTGCTTATATGTGGGGAAGGCGTCGAAGAGTGATAATAGTGACGGGCTGTGATGGTTGTGGGGCAAGCTTATAAAGAAGCACATTGCCTTTTGGTTAAATTAACGATCAGCGGCGACGCACAGAGGAGTTGCAGTATGTTGCACATTATAATAGTACGCGGCAAGCTGAGGGATAACAGTCTGTAGCATTGGCTGTGTAACACAGGCAACAGAGGCATATGGTTGCGCTGTATTATAGGGAAGAGACATGGTACGGGGAATACGAGGGTGAAGGGCGCAGATCACTACCACATATCAAAAAAGATGCGTACCTGATAAAGTGCATGTGGACGGCATGTCACCTTGATGGTCAGTGGCCGTATTGGGACCTTGTTGGATTACACATTGCTCCGGTTGGTTGGGTGTACGCAAATATTATGGTGCGGCGACGGGACGGGTCGCTGCCATCGGTGGGGCGAGTACTAGGAAGTGATAGCAAGGGGGGGCGGGCAGCGGCGTTGATAATGACAACATTGGGAATCGTTGGCAGAAATCATTTAGACAAGATATTGCTTCATTGGTGTCCTCGAGCCAAAGTCGCATGTGCCGCACAAATGCACGGGCCATGAGCGTGTCTGCGCACGGGCCATGGGCGGGTCTGCGCACGAGCCATGGGCGTGTCTGCGCACGAGCCATATCTGACCTCCGGAGCGTGGGACAAGCGGATCAAAGGAGATCAATGCCTGTGAATTTCCAAATTCACACCCTACCAGGAGATAGCTGCGAAATGCGGCTATCAGGTTGTCGTTGTAGCTACTAGATAAACGGTGAATGCAAAAGGCATATTCATGGTAAATGGTAGTTTGATTTGCTTTGACTCTGCGGATTACAGTGGGGTGAGAGCAAATAGAGGCATATTAGCCGTGTCAACACTGTCACCAGCTCCTCATCCCGAGTGCCCACTGAATTCATGCAATGTATATGCTAAGGCAGACTAATGCAAGATTGGGGCGTGGGGTGTTGTCGAGATTGAGTGCGATCGTGCCTCCTGGTGGCTGGATCAGGGCGGAGTTGGGACGACGAAGGTCCCGCTTCCCACGGGGCCTTGGGATCGTCGATCATGATCGAACGGAAGGCGGTTGTAGGGGCTCCGTTTCCCACACATGCGGGAGCCAGGTTGCGGTGGCGAGGGGAGATTTGGGAAAAGAGAAATGTACAGTTGTGGTGGAGCTGTGGAATATCTTTGGTTCGATTTGGATAGATGACTCCGAAACTCATATTGTATCTCATTTGATTTATAGCAAGTCCGAACGTCCAGCCTGGGACCAATCACGATGCTAAGGCCCCGTGAAGTGAATAGGCGAATAGACACTGAATCCCCCGGGTTAACGCTCAGAGAACAAGTTCAATGCAAAGTCCGAGTTAGAGCTCTTGACGAGCTCTAACTCTTCTAGCCGAAGTGCAGTGTGGTGTCCGTGTTAGAGCTCGTAAACGAGCTCTAACACTTCAATGAGAGACTCAATGGTGGGTCCGCGTTAGAGCTCGTAAACGAGCTCTAACGCTTTAAGGTGAAACTCAATGTTGGATATTAGGGAAGGTGCAGACAAGTCGAAATAGCGCACCTAACCTAACCTAACCGAGACATCGAGCTCGTCACCGAGCTCGAGAGAATATACATACCCAAACCCTAAGCGTCAACCCGAACCTCAACCCGAACCTTAACCGCGAGGCCCGCGTTAGAGCTCGTAAACGAGCTCTAACGCTTTAAGATGAAGTTCAATGTTGGGACCGTTCAATGTTGGGTCCGTCAGTGTGGCTACGAGTTGCTAAAGGATTTCAAGGTATATTTAATTTTGCTATCGTAGCCACACTGTGGCTACGAGTTTCTAAAACCGTCCCTGCCATTGGGTCGAGCCAGCAGCGACGGACCCAGTCGCCGGCGCTTGAGCAGGGTGATTCCACCCTGCTCAAGCGCCCGGGCGGCCCAAATTGAAACTCCGTCCCGCTCCACTCATTACTAAGTAAAATATCGTAGCCACACTGTGGCTACGATATTGCTCATTCAATATTCAAAAGTATATTGAATTTGTCTACCGCTGAGCGTAGCCACACTGTGGCTACGATATTGCTCATTCAATATTCAAAAGTATATTGAATTTGTCTACCGCTGAGCGTAGCCACACTGTGGCTACGAGTTACTAATA
Source organism: Pleurotus ostreatus (assembly GCF_014466165.1). NCBI lineage: Eukaryota > Fungi > Basidiomycota > Agaricomycetes > Agaricales > Pleurotaceae > Pleurotus > Pleurotus ostreatus. The sequence goes on along the minus strand of NW_023503161.1, from coordinate 2,886,252 downwards.
TAGTATTTCAAGGTATATAAATTTTCTCACCGTAGCCACACTGTGGCTACGAGTTACTAATATAGTATTTCAAGGTACATAAATTTTCTCACCGTAGCCACAGTGTGGCTACGAGTTTCTAAAACCGTCCCTGCCATTGGGTCGAGCCAGCGACGACGGACCCGGTCGCCGGGCGGCCGAGATTGAAACTCCGTCGCGGCCCACTCATTACTAAGTAAAATATCGTAGCCACACTGTGGCTACGAATTGCTAATTAAGGTTTCAAATGTATATTCAATTTTTCTACCGCTGAGCATAGCCACAGTGTGGCTATGAGGTGCTAATATAATATTTCTAAGGTATATAAAATTTTCCCACCGTAGCCACAGTGTGGCTACGGATTTCTAACACCGTGTTTCGGTTATCCCCACCATCTATCTTAGCCCGGCCAGTGCTAGCACTGGCCGGGCATAAGATAGATAGATGATGCTGTTCGAGGACCTTCCGAGATGCGAACGTAGCGCGAAGATGCATGCTGAAGTTGAGGGTGGCATTGGTCTGCGCCTCACGACTCAAGGCGTCGTCGCCACGAACGACGATGAGGCGCTTTACAAGGTCTCTTACGGCATCGACGATGTAGGCTGGTTCGAGATCGCTTGGTTTCTGTCGGTCAGTGTGGAAGATCTGGCAGGCATTCTGCACGACTCGATTCAGATTGACAGGAAGGTAGTGGGCCGAGCCAGGAACTGCTCGAGGGAAAACGAAATCGCGCAAGAGTTTCCTGTCTTCACAGAGTTGGGCGAACTCCTTGTCTAGCTTCGCCTGCAGCTCTGGGGAGGAGTCGTCGACTCCAACCTGCAGGACGCCTGGCAAGAAACCTCCAGCAGGATCAACGACGTCGACGTGATAATTATGCTTGAATTGAGCATGGTTGACACCGAAGGTCGCGATGTTCTGCTTTTCGATGAAGGCGCCATCCATACCATCCTCACCATAGACGAACTGAATAAGATCGCCAAGGGAGTTTCTGACGGTCCCGTCGTAGCAGACCTGAACATCCTCCAAGGCCTTTACGAGACGACACTGGATGTAACCCGTTTCGGCAGTTTTGACGGCAGTATCGATGAGACCCTCACGACCTGCCATGGCGTGGAAGAAGAACTCCTGGGGCGTTAGCCCCCGAAGGTACGAGTTCTCGACGAAGCCTCTTGCCTCAGGACTGAAATCGTCCTTCGTGAAGTGAGGAAGCGTTCGATGATGGAAGCCAAATGGTATACGTCGCCCCTCCACACTCTGTTGCCCCACGCAAACCGACATCTGGGAGATGTTGATGAAGGATCCCTTCGAACCGGCGACCACCATCTGCTTGACGTTGTTGTCCTCCTTCAAATTCTTTTGCGCGTACTGACCAGATGTATCACAGGCCAAATTGAGTTGCCGCTCGACTTGGCTTTCGAAGGATTCACGGATTGTCATACCGGGGGCGGCCTTGAGCTCGTCGATAGTCGCTCGCTCGGTGATGGCTGCGACTTTGGCCTTGTGGCTGGCGATAGTTTGCGTGATGAAGGCCATCGTCTTGGCGTCTGCGATCGTGTCCCCAATCCCAATGCTGAACCCGTTATGGAAAAGCCAGTAATTCACGACCTTCTGCAATCCAGAGAACAGCGCGCGCGCCCTCGGGGCCTTTCTCGCGGAAGACGACGTGGACGAGACCGCCTTGAGAGGCACCAACAGTCTTCTTCTCGACTATCCCCCAGGCGATCTCTCCGTTCTCGATGCACATGCCATCGTCAAAAACGGGGTTCGACGATATAGGTTCAGCCGCGGGGAAGATATTGATTCCCCGAGGTATGGCCAAACTGAGGATCTGCTTACCCGTCCACATCGGTTTGGGTTTGATGATGGCTGGGATCGGCACTATGCCATCCCAATCAGGAACCCACAAGAGAATGTTCTGAACGGCATTCCAGTCCATGAACGTATCTCGCAGCGTGAGCTTGCGTATACCGCAAAGGGTATCTTGCACGATCCCCATGACTGACTTGTTCGCTTGGGGCGACAATCTGCGGCAAGGTTTGAGCTGGAGCAAGGCAGACGGAACATCGATGCTCACCTGCCGTGGTACCCAAGCTGTCTGGCTCAGTTCCGCACGCGTCTCCTCACTCTGTGGTATACTGGGCTGCTTTGAGAATACAAACGACAAACGAGGATGACAACACGTACTGCATGTTCATCTCGTCACCGTCGAAATCGGCATTGTAAGGCGGCGTACTAACGAGACGTCTAGCTTCATAGATAGCCCATGCACAATACACATACACGGAAAGATTCAGGCGAAACACTGATGGAAAGATGAGTATCGGGGTTCAGAGATTATAGGGAGGCACGTACTCGAATAGGGCATGAGCTTCACCTGATGACTCATCATACTCATCTTATGAAGACTGGGCTGGCGATTGAAAAGAACGTAGCTAGCAAAAGGTTGAACTAATGGTCTGGCAGGAGATATGAAAAGGTGAACTTACTCGCCATCCTTTAGATGCCTCTCAACAATCCAGCCATATTGAAGGAAAGCATCCGCCCGCTTGTTATACCGCAGATCAATACGCTCGCCCGTATCTCTGACTACATACCAAGCACCAGGGTACGTTGTTGGACCATTACGAACAAGCTCCTGTAGATAAGAGATGTTGAACGGTGTGACTATTCACGAGCACGGTGAGTAGGAGGGACCCATAGACCTTGACTTCACACGCACCTCGTTCTGGGGAGGTCAAGTTCATGGCTATCGACTTCGGTACGCCTACTTCGTCCAGCTCCAGATTTGGGTCCCCTGAGATGACGGTACGCCCCGAGAAATCAACACGTTTACCCATCAGATTCCCAGGTAGCCTTCCTTCCTTGCCCTTTAGACGAGCACGAATCGCCTTGACAGGTCGACCGGACTTCTGGAGCGCCTGGGGTATCCCAGCGATATCATTATCCATGTAGGTAGCAACGTGGAACTGAACACCGAGAGGTAAGCTTCAAACTTCATAAAGATCCAAGCACGAGCTGACCTGGAGCAACTGCTCAAACTCGGAGATAACGTGGGCTGGAGCACCCTCCTGTTCGCAGCTACGCACGTTGGCCGAGACTTTGATGATGTCCCCGAGCTTGTATGTCAGATCGTCCTCGCTTCGCATGGCGCCCCTGTCTACAGCAATACTTGGCCTCACAGGCGGCTGAGGAACAGGCATGACGGTCAAGATCATCCATTCTGGCCGAGCATACTCCTCGGATAGCCCGATGATTTGGAGGTCGGAGTCCGTCATCTTTTTGAACGTCGTATACACCTCTGACGGCGTGATGAGCCGTTTGTCGGTCTGTAGCAACTTGCCATCCTACGGGATCTCGTCAGCTGCAATCTCAGCGGAATGACGAGGTGATACAGACCTCGTCGTCTTCCTTCGACTTCTTAGATTGCACGAACAGCTTCAAACCTTCTTTCCGCACCTGGGGTTGGGTATAGCCGCAACCGCCGTGCCCCTTCTTGGGTTCCTCGGCATCGGCACCATCGGCCTCGTCCTTCTGCTCATCGGGTTCACAAATCATCTTCGTCTTGCAGTGGCTCCAAACGACCGCCATACGCAATTTGGGATCGCGAATGTGGCGGATCTTGTCCGAGAAGTTGGGGTCCGACTTACATGTCCAACAGACATTCGCGAGCATTCAGACAACGGAGGTCAGATCGAGGGACGGGGAAGGCCAGGACGACGACATCATGGAAAGGGGACAGTAGACGTCAGCGACTGTCTTCCATGGGATATACACAAAAGGACATCCAGGCCGACACTTAAAGGTGAAGTACATACAGGGGGTGAGACTAAAACTAGTGCAAAAGCCCAGCACACGCTCCTCAAGCTGCGTCACAGCGAGAAGCGGAGGAGCTGTCCATCACGGCCGATCAGCGACGCGGGTTACGAACCCTCGCCTTGCTATACGCCCACCCCTCGTCCCCACGGCGACTGCAGAATCCTCCGCCGTCAGCCATGCTCCCATCCCCAACATCCCCAGAATCACCATACCGAAAACGCGACCCACCCGCGTACATTTATGATCTGATCAGCCTGCAGCTCGTCCTATGCGCGGTGACTGCTCTGGCGCCAACCTTTGTTCGGCCTCCACGCTGCCCCGGCGCCTTTCGACGGGCGCAGAATAGCGCAGACGCACCGTCCCTGACATCTTTCCGCAACACCGCCACGCCATAACCCGGCGAGACGCTCTGCTCGGGCTCCCTCTGGACTGCTCATCGCCGCAGCTGGCAGGGACATCCAGGTACAGGGTGCGGTCGCGCGAATGATGACGATGACAATGAGGAGGGATTCGGAATCGATTTTCGGCGCAATCCCCTGCCATTGCGAGGGCGGCACTGTCATGCACATCATCGCAGTCCAGAGGCAGAAGTCGTGTGGGCGGTGTGAGGGCATAGCAATGGGCTCGAGAGGGATGCGGATGGCGGGAGAAAACTGTGCAGGCCCAGGTACCGCCTTCTTAGCCCACGCTCTCCACGTATCTTTGCCTAGCGTTGGCCCGGACTTGAATGCTCGTCGGCAAATCCGTCTGTTCCGGGTCGTGGTGAGTCTTTCCGTCGCTTGCTACACGATTAGGAACTGACTTACACAGCTCCCTTCCCTCGATGGTGGTGTTGTCCTCAGCGGACGATGCAGGCCGTCCTCGTCGGCTACACGTTGACTCAACGATCCTGGCCTTTTCTTGTAGTCCTCGCGGAGCCTGAATGGTCATAGTGATGTCGGTGTCGGGCGTGAGGGATGTGAGGGAAGGCGTCTGTGCAGATGCCTGGAAGCTGGGCACTGAAATATGATCGCAAGCGCCGTGCTGTCCACCAAAGTGATGGGTATTCACTTGCTGTAGCGCTCCGCTGTCTCTTCATCGTATACGCCCGTTCCTTGGCCAGGTGTTGCCCCTTCCTGTGGCCGTCCCTCGCCACCCCAACTGTCATTGACGAGTCGGCGTTGGAGTCACAGATCCCCTCGTTGCCGCGACCCCGTTGGTGCATCCTTGCATCGAGGCTGGGGGCGTTCGAGTGATTCATTCGGGGCTGCAAAGGCTGTTGACGCCTCTGTTTATGGTCTGCGGGTGTCCTGTTGCCGAATGTCGTCTGGGGTGCGTACGTCTGCCTCTGTTTTTCCGGTGGGGCTCCTTTATCATCTAGCGTGAAGTAAGCTATTGATACTGCGTCCTGTTGGTCTTGGGGGTCGCCGATGACCTCCACAGCAGTCGTCATTGCGTGGTGGGGCGGACTAAGGGCATGGGGGTCTGTACAATGTTGTAGTAGCTGTTGTCGAGTTGGTGGAAGAGGCGGAGGCGTCAGGATGGGCTAGCCTAAGCAGAGGACGGGTGGTTCGGGCCTGACCAAGAAGTAGACAGGTTGTAGAGTACGTACCTGCGTGAATAAACCGTTCCCCTCAGTCCTCGTTTGAGCTACTTCAGCGTTTGGATGCAGTCTTCATGGGTTCGTGCACGGGTCGATTGCTGCAGTTCAGGATAAGTTTGTTGATAGTTTCCGAAGATGGCGAGTGAGAGCAGCTGGTGGCGGAACGTCAGCAACATGCCCGACCTATCACGGACGCCCCTAAGAACTCACCAGGACGAGGCGCAGGGGGACAATTTCGGGTGTACATCGTTGTGGGTGCATCAGCGTGTCCACCAGCGTCCCAGTTGGCCTACAAACGCCAGGTCGAGGGCTTGAAAAGTGTTGGCAACGGCGCGAGAAACGGCGGAGGGAGGATAGAACATAGGCCATACAAGGATGGATGAGGAGGAGACGATGAGGGGCGAAGCCGAGAGAGGGAGGTGAGATGGGAGAAGGGAGAGGTAAGCCGGCAATCGGGTGCTGCGCTTCCACTATCTAACCTTGGCCTTTTGCATCTTTCCAACGCCCCCTTCCCAACGGGTCAACCCTCTTGCGCACACATTAGAATCCCTTGGCTTGGAGATGCGTGCAGGGTTACGCGAGCCTCGCGCAATGGCAAGGCGTCGATCAGGAAGCCAGAGGCGTGTTGCTGCGCCAGCATCAGCGCTACCATGCGGGAATGAGGGGACCGGTGCTCAGAGAGGAGGGGGGGACTGGAGACATCACCGAAGCAGACGAATTGCGAGGTCAACTCACGCGTCTTCGAGCGCAGCTCACACACTCACCTGCGTTGTGCGTCCCCAGAACGTCTCCAGCGAAGTCCAGCCCACGCTCCTCTTTACCTACGTGCAATCTCGACGATCGTGCACTCAGCGATTCCCCAGCGGCGATTTTGAGTGCCTCCACCGCGGTCGTCGTGATCCCTGTGCTCCGACAGAGCGTTGGAGTGCGTGTATGGAAGAGTGGGCGGGAGGAGATAGGTCGCCCAAGAGCAGTTCGTCGGGGCTTGCGAGATCGGACCCACGCCGTTCATCATGGCGGCCCATGCCACCCATGCCCATCCCCCCCGCCTATACTCATCGGTGCCACAGCTGTGGGTCCTCCACCAACCCCTCCTCCAAGTATCCCCGCACCCAACCCGTCGCCGCCCGTCGCCGCCCTGCGTGCCCCGCCCGTCTTGTTCGCGGCGGCCATCTTCGCAGGCAGGCTTGTCAGATCATCCATCATGCGCTAGTTCTGCCCCTGCTTGTCCGCGTGCACGGTCTGAGCGTGCTGGCACATGTTGTCGAGCCCGAGGATGCAAAGTTCGTGTTCCTGCACGTTGGGTTGGCAATGTCGAGGGAGGACAGTCGAGCGCCGCCGTCTTGGGAGTTGGGTGGGTGTGAGGGCATGTTGGAGGGCAGTGGGTTGGGGTCAGGCCGTTTTCACGGCGTGCTTGGGTACGAGGGCGTGCTGGGGAGTCTTGGAGCCTTTTGGCAGTCGTTAGGTTGTATAGATAATAGTGAACGAGCAAGGGTCACTTCTGAGTGATAAACTGTGTGAGTGAGCGTGAGTAGCGAGCCAATAGGGTGCTCACCGACGTGGTACCTGAGTATGGACGGTCGACGACGAATGTACGGTGCGAGATACGGCCCTGAGCCAAACCGGGGCGGCGCAGGATGATGAGAGTGGCGATGGGAAGGCATTGGCTGTAGATTTGGGACGTTGAGTCCCTGAGGACGATTGGGGATGGCGTAGGCGTCGAAGGGAGGACTTGGCGGTGGAGGGCTAAGTCTGAGGCTGAGGGTGAGTGGGGGTGTGAGTTAGCAGAGCGAACTCAGCCATCTCTAACCCTCATCACCGCCTTCCACCGACGCCGTGCTTCTGCAAGCCGCTGTGTATCGCCGTACCTCTCTGCCAGCAATCAGGACTGTGGAATGGATGGAGACGGAGAGGATACGGGAGATCTGGTAAGCGTGCAACTGGCCATATGAAAGTGCAGGAAATAATGAAATGCTCCCACGCTTACGTAATGATCAAGAAACAGGCGCTGTCGGACTTGTACGACGACCAAGTCCACATCGGTGGACGCTGTGACTTATGCTGGAGTTGAACCCCCAGCACGATCATCTATCACCCGATAACCCGATCTAGCAACAAGAAGGAGGGCAACGAGGACCATTCACCTTGCACGCATGGACATAGGCACGGACGCGAAGGACATGGCAGAGAAACCAGTCTAGTCAGGTACGACTAGCGGTTACTTATTGGGTACGTATGGACTTATGATTTAGCCAGATCCTGACCTACCCTCCATCAGCCATTCTACTCGCCCATCCATGCGCACGCCTCATACACTGTCCCATCGCGTCAAACTCCACCACCGCGCGGCTTTGACTTAGTCGTGCTACTCATCATCCACATGGCGTACATCCTGGCTACCATATCGGACCACTGCAGCAACCGCGGCGGAAGGGAGTGAAGAGGAACTGATGTCGGCATAGGCGTCGACCAGCGCGAGGAACGACGAGGAAGGAGACGGAGGGGCGGCTAGGAAGGGCAGGGCGTTCAAACGACTAGGTAAATAGCGGTCGTCGTTATCACAATGGGATCGCGCTCACCTGCGTGTATAGACCTCCGACATCGTGGTGCGCAAGGCCGCAACGGCGCGGCTCGATATGATCTCCCATCATGTCCCATCACGGCAATTCTGGGGAAGAGCCTGCTCCCGACGCAGCTCAATCCACAAACTGCCGCCGACGACAGCTTGAGGGCCACAGGAGGTCCCTCAACGTCTCTCAATCCAATGCGGCGACGAGAACAGCGGTTGAGAAGCATGGATATCGCAACGATGGTGCGAGGGGCGTGCTAGAAGACCACGGAGTAGAAGGCGAGATTCCAACGTAGTAGGCCTGGGGAGGGAGGGGAGACGGACGAGGTAAGCAGGCGACTTGTTGCGGCCTTTCCTCCGAACTTGACGTCTCTTGTTGAAGCGTCCCGACGCCTATATTAACGGGAACGACCGACTGCGCGCGCAGTAGTATCCATCAACTTGGAGAGGCGCGCGGGGTCAGGCAAGTCTCAGGCGTTGGCAAGGCCTCGACCAAGAAGCCAAAGGAGTGCGAGCGCGCGTGCTGCGGAGCGTGGGTGCTTGAAAGAGGCGACGGGTGCACAGAGGGGAGGGGGGGGGTGAGACGAGGTCAGCTACCCGTCTGCCATAACGACTCACTCACCCACCTGCCCTTTGCACCACCAGAATGTCTCCAGTGAAATGGAGTCCACGCTGCGCCGTCCCTGCTCTCAGGCTGCACCCTAACATTCCGCTTCAATCAAGCGGCGTGTTGGCATTCGTGTTCCCCTCCCCCTCCCTGTTCATTCCTCTTCGCGCGCCGTCCGCGAGACTTGCACGTTTTCTGTCGTTTCGGGCGCACCCGAATGGGCGTCGAGCACTTCGCATATCGCGTGTTGCGTGTTGCGTGTTCGGCCATTTCATTGGGTGTGGGTGGCTCGCGGGTCCAACGAGTCGAGCGGCGTAAACGTGCAATATGGGGATAATAACAAACGCGTTCCTTTTCGCTGTGGAATGGCTGACGTGGCGCGACGCGCGGATGCAGAGAGTGGAAAGGATGCTAGGCGACGTGTTTAAGGCGGATTGGGCATACAAACGGACTCTGGGCGTCGTAGACATAGTAAACAGCATCTTGTAAGGTTCTGTAGGGCATAGTAATCGACCTGAGTGGATGAGCGTGTAAGTAAGAAAGTAGAAAAAGAAAGTCGTGTATACGCACCCGATGGATTGACGGTGATTGGCGGATAGGCGTTGGTTGGCGTTAAGATCGCAAGGGTAGTGAATAGATTCGATATCAGCAACCGTGTACATGTCTGCGGAATCAAAACGGAAGCAAGATGTGGCTAAGTAGGGCGTAGCTAATATATTTCCCTATGAAACGAAAGATGGATAATGATTGCGGCTAAGTGCGAGAGGACTTACCCAACAAGATCCGTAACCTGCGCGGTCATGGGCACACCGTTTGCCCAGACGTTGATCCCCGTTGCGACGAAATCCTTCGTTAGGCGCAAGTGCATCGTCGCGACCGGTTGCCCGTTGGTATAGCCGCATATCGTGGCGTGTTGTCGTAGGTCCGCGGAATTGCGATGTCTGCTGTGACTACAAGAGGTCAGCGTAGCAAAACGCGTGTAATAGAGCTTACACTATGATCCAGCGTTCGACATCGCTCGCATCGTACCCCAGCGCGTCGTCGATCCGTGTTTTCCAAACGATCAGCGCTCGTTGTGCGGCTGCCTCCAAGGCTGTTTGTTTTCCGCGGCTCTTGGGGCTCGATAATAGGCTGGCTAGTATGTATACGAAGGTCATACTGCATTGATCAGTAGCGAGAGGAGGAGGAGCGAGGGGAGTTCGCACTTTGTCGATGTCGTTGGTGGTGATTGAAGGACGGAAGCGTCGAGCGGCTTGGAGCGGGCCGGGGCGGGTATAAGGTGCGGTCGATCATAATCGAAAGATCTTGATCGACGTCGACGCGGAGTTAAGAATTTCGATCATGATCAAAGAAGTATGATGTCAATGCGGACATAAGAGGTCGATCTTGATCGGAAGAAGTATCGACGTCGACGCGGCGTTAAGCGGAACACGGATGCCTGCCATTTGGCGCGTCGCTCGAACGAACCCGTTACCGTGCGTGTGCGCCGTCTCAACGAGCGCGCTTATACGACTGTTCAAGGCGTCACGTCGTACGCCGAAATTGGTCACGATCCCGCCTAATGTTCTACCATCGCCGAAGTCTATGCGCTATTCGTCAATCCCTCGCGCGCAGGGCTAGTTAGCACTCACGACGAGGCGATTCACAAGGGCGTCGAAGTTATAGGCTGGTACGAGATCCTTCGGTCAGTGGCAAACGTTCTGAACGATTTGGTTGAGATTGACGGGGAGGTAGTAGGCCGATCCAGCGACTGCTCGAGGGGAAAAAAGTGCGTGCAAGAGCTTCGAGCTTCCTGTCTTCGCGGAGGTGGAGCGAACTCTTCGTCAAGCGTCGCCTGCAGATATGAAGAAGGGTACTTAACTGTAGGACGCCTAGCGGGAGACATCTAGCGGGATCAACGACACCGACACCCACGTACGGAGATACCCTGCTTTGGCAACCTCGTTCGACGGATGACCCACAGACGGCGCAATGGTTGACGAGCTATGATGATCGCGTGAGCGTTTTGGCAATGGACGTAACATGAATGTAGACAAAGGGTTATAGGTATACGTTACGGGGATTCGTGATTACGAGAGGCGAGATTGTATGAACCGGGTTTCGTCTAAAATAGGTGATTGGGTATGAGTGTATACTGCGAGTAAGGTATATCATTTGCTGCGATGATGAACATAGTGTCTACTGGGAATATGCGGCCACAGTTCTATGGTACCTGGCGAGGGCTTGAGTCAAGTCTGCACAAAACACTACCATAGCCGGATTCTCTATCTCACTCCACGTCTTGCCAGAGGTAACCTTGTTAGTAGCGTCGGCGAGGTTGATCGCTTTCTGGATCTTATTGAGACAGGCCTGGATGTTTTTGACATGGGCCGAATTCTTGGCGGAATAAGGTGGGTATTCGTCGTATAGGCCAACGGCCTTGCCGCTGAGGGGATCGATATCGACAAAAGTCCAGAAGGGGTTGGGAACAGCCATAGAGGCGTGTCTTTGGAGTATGGCATCGTATATTCGAATGGCAACAGCGGCGTCAGCAGCAGCGTCTGTCGTAGAGTGAGTGTGAAAACATATAGTGACTGCACGTTCACACCACTTACAGGTGTAATGATGCGTTTGGAGGTCTTGGGACCAATCAAACTTTTGTAAGGTCTTGTCGAGGGTCCTGCCTATCCACTGCTCACTCAGACTGGCGAGGGCGACGGAAGATGCAAAGTGGAGTCCGAGGTGAGCGCCCAAATGGTCAATAGTGCGATGTAGGCGACTGAGATCGCCGCCCGAGCGCATAGATGCTTGAGGCAACGTTTTGGCATCACCTGGATATGGATGTTAGACACAGGTGAGCTAGATAGTGATGGTGGTTTACCAAGGATGTCGACACCTATCTTCGTATACTTGGCATTGGCGACGAAGTCCAATAGAGAGGTGGGAAAAGCTACAAAGGTGTGGATGAGGCGGTTACGAGTGCATATAGGTACTTACTGCCAATCAGAGTGATATCAAAAACATATGCCTGCGTACGCGTGGCAATTTGAATGAGTCGTACGGCCCTGGTTGGCGTGAGTTCTACATCAAATCCGAATATAGTGTCCGTAGCAACAGTGCTTGTGGTTATGGCTTGCATGAAGCTATCAGCTTCGGCAATGGTGGAAGCGACGACGAAGGTGAAGTCAGCCGATGTAAAGGGAGGGAACTTTTGGGATGACATGATGGCGGTATGGAAGAGAAGGACGGGGGACGGCGCAGGAAATGATGGGCGTGGATATGTAGGCGCGCACAGACCACCGACGATCTACGACCGTGGGTGATGACAGCCAGGCGATGGTCTACGACCATGGCATATGGACAGCGCAAGCAAGTGGGCTTCGTCTAGATAAGGATAGACCGAGGTGCCAATCGGAATCTAAATTGGGACTGATGACATCAGTGAGAAGCATATGTTCGATCAGGGTCGAGGTGGTGGGGAGTTGGGGAAGATGCTTCGCGTGGGCCGAAAAGTCCGAGGATGGTGTCGTCGTCAAAGTCGGTGCTTACCCAGAATGCCCAATGCCCCGCGGGATTGCTATCGCATGCCTTGCGCGCCTTCTTTCCCAACCATCATCTGCAGCACCGGAATGTCTTCGCCGTCTCATACCCCCTTGTCCTCACCGTCTCGTTCAACGTCGCGTGCGCCGCTGTCTTCCGTGTCTAACCCTGGGCGTAGTTCCCCCGAGGGAAGCACCGATCGGACGTCGCTGGGGAAGAGACAAAGGTCGATTTCTTGGGACGCAACGCAGAGTTTCAGTGGCGATTCAGGGAGAGCTATATTAGCAGGAGTTTTGCGAAGCTGGGATGAGGCGAAACAATCATGTAAGTTAATCCTGGAGTACAGCGACATTACTGGCGAGGAAGAAGAGGAAGCATATATGCTGTTTCTAGAAGAGAGGGAGGCAATGGCACGGGAGATGTTGGCCAAAGTGGCTTGCGCGAAGTTGAAGTGGGGCGCAGTAGTTGATGGGATGACTTTAGAGGGTGCGTTGATACGAGTATATGCGCATATATGTATTAACGACACACCAAAGTCATGGAGGCGTACGTTGCCGATAATATGGATGAGTTCTCCGAAGAAGATTTAGAAAACACGAGCCTGTCGGCGAGGAAACGAAAGCAGAAAGAACTAGGTGTTGGTGGTGGAACGGGACAAGCGAACGACGCAGGCGTTGGAGCAGGCGCAGGCGAAGAACAGGGCGGTGGCGAAGAACAAGGCGCTGGCGCAGAACAGGGCGGTGGCGAAGAACCAGGAGGCGGCGAAGAACAGGGCGGCGGCGGCGTTGGCGGGGATAATGGCGCGAGGCCTCCAAAGAAGCCTCGTAAGGCCAAAGTGCCCATTATCGAGCAGTTGAGCTATGAGTTGAGCGCCAAGATAGACGATGTAAACATGGCGGGGTATGAAGCGGTGGAGGTGAGTTTGCGCAACGTGTTCAAGAACGACTGCTTACCTTGGATAGGATCGATTCCGTTGCGTATACACGCACGTCGGAGCTGTCCACGGCAAGCTAACGGAAAGGGATTTGTTGGACTCACTCCACGGGTATTGCCACAAGCCTAAGCATAAGAGTTTTTTAGAGGAGGAAGCTCTGGCAAGGCTCATCGTCGGTTACGGGGATATCAATATGGAACGGCTAGTGAGTACATCATTGGAGAGAGAGGGGGGGTGCTCATCTGGGGTAGAATGAAGCTTTCGGCAAGGTGAAGACGGCCTATTCGTGCGGACCTAGGGAAGCTAGGAGTCGTTTGTTCACGATTTGTGAAATACAGTCTGAAAAAGAGAGGGTAAATGAATCAGAAAAGGTGCGTGCTATAGTTTTGGGTTGATACCAATAGGTTATTGATAGTAGCGTTAGTTCTTGCTTGAATGGTCTATGATGCAGGAGAGTGTTAACTTACTGGAGGGGATCTTTCTGACGATGGCCGGACTTCGTCTGGCCATTGACAGGAGCAATGTATCAGATACGGACGAAGGGAGGAGATGGAAAAAGAAACAGAGCGACGATTTGTTCGAGCTGCAATATGGCGCTGCTCTTGCTCACGTGCCAGTGTTTGAACGAAAGGGGAAGGAACATACTTGGAGAAAGAGGTGGATAAAGGCCCACGAGAAGATGGTAACGAGGCGGAACAAAGTACTGGCGCTGTTCAAAGCGGTGAGTGGTTGAGATTGTCGGCGTGCCAGACAGCTGAGCGACGACGAGTTCGGGTGCATCGTGCTCTTGGATCCTCTGTGGAGTCCAACAGAGACGTCTTCCTCGGATTTTCATCAGTTGCATGCCTGCGTTTTAGATAATATATTGAAACGACGACGACGAGCTGACGACGACGCGGAAGGCGATGGGGACGTGCCGTGGCACACGGGCAACGACGTGGGGAACAGAAGGATGCTGGTGGAGGTGGTTCGATACTTCACGACGGATGCAATGGCACGGTTCATAGACGAGACGGTGGACAAATTGGAGGAGGATGCGTCAGAGATTGCAGTGTAGCGTACAGGAGTACAAGTAATTACGACGGTCTACGGCCAGTCCTTAGCATGATACAGCTGTTCAAAGGCAATGCATAATTCTACGAGATTTGCAGAGTTCTGGACAGTTGGGTGGGGCTTAACAAGCCAATGCGAATATGTTTCGAGGGATTGGAAGATGGGAGTTGTAATGCCGGCAGTGTGCAATAGCTTGTCTTGTAACCCATGGGCTACGGACGGTGACAGCACAATGGGAAGGCAGAATAATGCCCATGCGATGGGGCTGAGGACGTCTTTCTGCATTTTGCAAACGTCATCGTCTTTGGTGTGCGTTTTGTACGAGAAAGGAAAATAGCAGATCCAGCATACGCGGCAGGTCTTGTCGAAATTCCTGAGTGCCATCTTGTAAACGTCCCCGTAGAGTGTCGGCAACGGTTCGCCGTCCAGCATGTATTGACATCTGTATCCGTATATACCTACGGGGCATCGGAAGCCGTCTTCAGTGCCACAGGGAGTGCGGCCGAAAACTTGACACGTTAGACACCTGTCTCGCATGTCGACAAGGCGCTTGAATGACTGCGAGTGGACCTGTGCCAAATCACGTTTGGCAACACCTTCCTGTTTGTTCAGTGCTAGGGCTTCATGGTGGCAGTGCGGTCGAGGTGTTGAAGGGAGCGGCGGAGACACGGAGCGAGCAACATGCTTGTCAAAGAACGTTGGTGTGGAGAGATGATTGTGATAGTGATCTCCAATGTCATGATAGGCCTGAGCATTGTTAGCGCAAAGAAAAGTACAGATTTGACGGTGCACTTACATGGACGGCAGGTCGTGTGGACTTGTCAAAAATCATCGAGTTGGAACCCGTGACCGGATCATTTGACTCGCTCGTGATCTGACCCCCTGACTCGCTCGTGATCTGACCCCCTGATCCACGCGTGACTTGTTTGCGTGACCAACGCGTGTCGCGTAGCGGATATGTATAACGAGGGGGGACGGGTGGAAGGTTCTAATGAGGCGAGGTCTTAAATAAGTTAATGCTAGTGAGCTGGATAGGGCTTACCTCAAGAGTGTCGCAATAGTCGCATGGGGTGCAACCTGGCACTGAGTGGCACGAATGAGACTCATCGTCGAAACTACCGAGAGAAAGCCTTCTGCAAGTATTCGTCGTGAACAATTGGTAGAGTTGGTGTTTCCCGGCATGATCGACCCCTGTGATGGCGGGTGCTTTGCGATACCTGCTAGTTTGTCCTATGATCCTCGCGAATGTAACTTCACCCGTTCTGCCTAAGCGGCCAGTCTGTTGAGTGACGCTGATCATGTCGTAGGGATTGAGGACGAAGACGTGGTTGACGTAAGGGTAGTTGATACCAGTGCCAAAGCCTGTGGTCACGACGAGGCCTTGTGTGACCCCCGTTAGCCAATCTTGTTCAACTTGGTGTCTGGTGTCAGCATCGGCTGCCGGATCATTTGTATATTTCGCCTTGTGTACCGGTAGGCGCAAGGCGGCGGCGACGCGATCGCACTCGTTATATGAGCGGCAGTAGATGAGTAGACGATCACGAGGGGTAGCGTGCTGAACAGCCTCGCGGTATGCTTGTGTGAGATGTTCAAGGATCAGCCGCTCATCAGAATATGTATCCACTTGGTAACGTATGTTGGGTCGTATCGTGGGCGCAGCGATAACCTCCAAGTTTTCAATGTTGAACGCCTTTGCGAGCTCAGGAATACTCGATCGATAAATGGTGGCGGTGAGGAAAACAATGGTGACGCCAAGATCCATGAGCGATTGGACCTTGGAGTAGCAATCACGATAATTACTGGAGACGAGGATTTCGTGCGCTTCATCAAAAATGATTCGCTTGATGAGACCAAGTTTGGATGCCGCTGTGAGCCAGTCATCCAGTTGTCCATGGATGAGATGCTCCGCGTTCACGACGAGTAGCCGTGCGGATGAGCAGTCGATGGTGGTGTAAGGGGACACTCCTATTTTCTCTCCTTTCCTTCATTCCATGGACTCTTACCTACATTCCCTTCATTCCCCTTCGTTCCTTTTCGCTCCCTTTCCTTTCCACTTCCTTTCCACCCACTCCTTTCGCATCCGAGCCGCGTCCGGTGACTCCGGAGTCTTCCCGCACTTCGGACACTTCGGACTCGCTCGGACTCGTCTCGGACACTTCGGACT
Organism: Pleurotus ostreatus; assembly: GCF_014466165.1. NCBI lineage: Eukaryota > Fungi > Basidiomycota > Agaricomycetes > Agaricales > Pleurotaceae > Pleurotus > Pleurotus ostreatus. The sequence goes on along the minus strand of NW_023503161.1, from coordinate 2,869,990 downwards.
CGCTCGGACACTTCGGACTCGCTCGGACTCATCTATACTCTTCGGGGCTCGTCCGGGTTACCTCTATCCTTTTCCCCCACTTCATTACTCTTCGCCCTTACTTCCCCAAGTCGCTGGCACGACTCCTGTGCATTTACCCTCCACTTCATTATCACATGTTTCCTTGTACCTTGTGATATTTGTTCGGACTTTGGCTGGTGTACTGTACAGTTATCCTGCATTCCTCTCACGCTACTACAGTATATACTTCGCTTCCTAGCATGGAGAATCCTTATCCTGTTCTCTTTGGATTCTCCCTCTGCTAGGTGAGCAGCCCTCTCATGTATTGTAGTTAGCCTTATTCATTATCTTTGGATTCTCCCTCTGCTAGGCCTGCGCTGTCGGCCATCTTGAGGTTGCCCTTACAGCAGAACAGGATCTCCCATCCTGGCACCAGAGCCCTACGGAAAACGTCCTGCGCCACTCCGGACTCGTTCTCGACGTCTCTCCGGTTTTGCGGACATTCCGGACGCTCTCCTGCTACTCCCACCCACCTCTGAGGACCCAAGGAACTCCATCCCTCGCTCCCCTGACGACTCCGAAATGCCGGGCGCTTCCAGCCAGATCCCGCCATCCGAGCCAGTCGCTTCAGGACCGGACTCCGAGACTTTGCAGACCTTGTGGGCTCAGACGTACGAACACCAAACCCAAATCAGCTCCATCCAGAATACACTTGCCCGAATCGAAGGACTCCTCTTAACACCCCGTCCGACTACTCCAAAAACGACTCCGGACTCCGAGCTGAGGGGCACCGAAGCCTCCCAGCACGCCCCGAGTCGATCCGAAAACACCCCACGTTCCCGCCTGAAGCCTGCCTCTCCCCCGATCTTCGACGGAAACCGCAAGGATGGTCGCGCATTCTACAACGCGTGCTCCATCTACTTCCAACTCTGTCCGGACCACTTCCCGACCGAGCAGGCCAAAATCCTCTGGTGTCTCTCCTTCTTCCAGAAGGATCGAGCTAAGGAGTACGCGGACATGGTGCTCCGGAGTCCGAAGGATCCATACTTTGCGTCCTGGGCCGCCTTCGCAACCGAGTTCCGGACTCGCTTTCTTCCGGATCGGGAACGCGAAGCCGCCATGCTAAAACTGGAGTCCACCCGGTACCACCAAGGGTGTCGGACTTTCCAGGAGTACCTCGACGAGTTCCGGGACCTTGTAGACCAGTCCGGATACACTGAGGGCTCCAACATCACGATGAAGTTCCGCCGCGGATTGGACTCCATCATCCAGAGCCGTGTTGCCGAGTCCGCAGACTGTCCGGACGAGGATGACTTCGAGGAATGGTACAAGGCAGCACAGCGGGTTGCTGACAACCGTGCTGCTAACCAATCCTTCCACTTTGGTGTGCACTCCGGAAACTCCGGACACTCCGGATCCCTCGTCCGACCAGCAGCCAGCTCCGGAGTCGCTCGGACTCCTGCGGGTGTACTCCCCACGCCTCGGACTCAGCTCCCACCTTTGCAACCCCGTTTCCAACCTCCGCCTCCTCCAAAGGCTCTCTCACCCGGTGTCCCAATGGATGTCGACCACACCCGCTCCCGACCTGCCACCTCACAGCTCTGCTACTGATGCGGCAAGCCCGGTCACATGTCTCGCGAGTGCCCACTCCGGTACGACGTCCGGTTCATGACCACCGAGGAGCGGATGTCCGCCATTGAAGATCTCTTGACCGCGGCCGATGTTGTAGAAAGTACGGGGACTTCGGAAGGAATAGACGATGAGGGAACGGCCCCGGTTGAGGAATCGGACACGGCGGATTTTGTCCGGACCAACGAGTGATCAGTGCGACCTCGTTGGTAAATAACCGATTTGCTTGTCTTAGCGTAGACGAAATAGACGATTCCAATCACTCCGATGATTCGTCCGACGTTAAGCAAGCAACTCCGGTTACAATCCGCACACTCCGAAGGTTTCGCCCGCAGTGGGAACGGCGGCTACCCAGTAGCTATAAGATCTCCGCGCTGCCCGGCAAGCTTTCGCTAGATATACCCGTTGAAGTGCAGAGCACGGATACACAACACAGATGCACCCTGCAGGCCCTGGTGGACTGCGGAGCCACCGGAGTCTTCATGCATCCGCGCTTTGCTGATGCCCATGGTTTCACCCGACGCAAGCTGTCCGCTCCGATTCCGGTCTTCAACGTTGACGGGTCACCAAATGAGAACGGATCTATCTCCGAAGTCGTGGACCTTGTACTCCGGTTCAAGGATCACACGGAACGGATGCTTTTCGCAGTCACTAACATCAGACGGCAGGACATCATCCTCGGATACACCTGGCTTCGGAAGCACAACCCCGAGATTGACTGGCAGACAAAGGAGGTGACCATGAGCCGCTGTCCGTCCGGATGCGACACCTGTCGGAAGGAGTTCCGCCATGACAAGCTGACCCGACGCAAGGAGTCCGTACGACTCCGGGAGTGTCGTACGGGTCCGATGCCAAGGGTTGAGGAACTGCACTCGGACGATCTCCCAGAGCTTCACGACTGCGAGGAAGATGATGAGGATGACAATGCTACAACTCCGGACGACTCCGGACTTGAGAGGGGTGACCGTGTCTTTGTGGCTATTCCTCCTCCGACTCCGGAGTACCTTCGGAGTCTTCAGGAAGAACATATCCGGGCTTCGGAGACAGTCTCGCAGCGCCTTGCATTGGCTTTCCAGCGCAACAAACCCCACGATCCTCGGAACAGCGCAGTCCCGGACTTCCTCCAGGAATTCGAGGACGTCTTCGCAAAGGAGTCCTTTGATGAACTGCCCATGCCGCGTCCGTGGGACCATGCCATTGAGCTACTGGACGGAGCGGAACCGACCTCTACCAAGTGCTACCCGCTGTCCCCGGCGGAACAGAAACAGCTGGACGAATTCCTGGAAGAAAATCTCCGGACTGGTCGGATCCGCCCCAGCAAGTCGCCCATGGCTGCCCCGGTGTTCTTTGTTAAGAAGAAGGATGGATCGCTCCGCTTGGTCCAGGACTACCGGAAGCTCAACAACATGACGGTCAAGAATCGGTACCCACTTCCGCTCATCTCGGACTTGGTGGACAAACTCCGGAATGCTCGCTACTTCTCCAAGCTTGACGTCCGGTGGGGCTTCAACAATGTCCGGATCAAGGAGGGTGATGAGTGGAAGGCCGCATTTCGGACTACGCGCGGACTCTTCGAACCGTTGGTAATGTTCTTCGGACTGACGAATAGCCCATCCACCTTCCAGACCATGATGAACGACCTCTTCCGGGAGCTCATTACGGAAGGTGTGGTCATTATCTATTTGGATGACATTCTGATCTACACCAAGACGCGCGAAGAGCATCGCCGGGTCCTCAGGCGTGTCCTAGAGATCCTCCAGCGGAACAAGCTCTTCCTCCGAGCGGACAAGTGCGAATTCGAGCAGACCAAGGTGGAGTATCTCGGAGTTGTCATCTCTGAGGGTAAGATCGAGATGGATCCCGTGAAGGTTTCCGGAGTCGCGGACTGGCCGACCCCCCGGACTCGGACTGAACTCCAATCCTTCCTCGGGTTCGTCAATTTCTACCGCCGCTTCATCAAAGACTACTCACATATCGCTCGGCCTCTCTTCGACCTCACTTGCGCAAAGGAATGGCAGTGGAACGACTCCGCTCAATCCGCATTTCTTCGGATCAAGGAGCTGATCACTTCGGAGCCCGTTCTGGTCTTTCCGAAGGAGGATCGGCCATACCGGGTTGAAGCGGACTCGTCAGATTATGCTACGGGTGCGGTCTTGTCGCAGCTGGATCCGGATGATGGTAAATGGCATCCTGTCGCATTCTACTCTAAAAGTCTACAGGCTGCGGAGCGGAACTACGAAATACACGACACGGAGATGCTTTCGATCATCCGGGCACTCGAAGAATGGCGGCACTACCTTGAAGGCGCGGAGACTCCGTTCGAGATCTGGACGGACCACAAGAACCTGGAGTACTTCATCAAGGCCCAGAAACTCAATCGTCGTCAAGCCCGCTGGTCGCTATACCTCTCCCGCTTCGACTTCACTCTCCAGCACCGTCCGGGTCGGACAATGGGTAAGCCGGATGCTCTCTCGCGCCGCTTGGATCACTCGGATGGTAAGGATGACAACAAGGATGTGGTTTTACTTAAGCCGTCCTACTTTGCCGTCCGTGCCACGGGTGTCACTCTTGAAGGGGAGGAGAAGGATATCCTCACGGCTATCCGGACTGGAGTGCGGAATGCGAAGTTTGAAGATGCAGTGGCAAAGGCGGCGGAGGAACTGAAGAAGACCCAGGGCAGTCGCAAGACAGTCCGAAGTGCGGAATGGTCCCAATCGGACGGACTCCTCATGTTCCGGGGTAAGATCTACGTTCCGGACTCACCGGATTTGCGTCGGACTATTGTAGCTCAGCACCACGACACCAAGGTCACAGGACACGCCGGCAGATGGAAGACCCTAGAGCTCGTTTCGCGCAGCTACTGGTGGCCCAACATGTCCCGGTACGTCGGATCCTACACCCGCCATTGCGACCTCTGTCTCCGGACGAAGGCCCAAAGGCATCCGCCCATGGGTGAACTTCATCCGCTTCCCATTCCGGATGAACGCTGGGATCGCCTGAGTGTTGACTTCATTGTCGAGCTTCCGGAGTCCGATGGGTTTGATGCTGTCATGAACGTGGTCGACTCCGTAAGCAAACGCGCCCACTTCATTCCGACTCACACCACAGTGTCTGCCCTCGGATCCGCAAACTTGTACCTGCAGAACGTCTGGAAGCTGCACGGACTCCCTCGGTCCGTTGTGTCTGACCGGGGTCCGCAATTCGTCGCAGAGTTCACCCGAGAAGTCTACCGGATGCTCGGAATCAAGCTGGCTGCCTCCACTGCGTACCACCCTCAGTCCGACGGACAGACGGAACGGACCAACCAGGAACTCGAGTCCTATCTCCGGATCTTCGTCGGAGAGCGTCAGGATGACTGGGCTCGCCTCCTACCTATGGCAGAGTTCGCGTACAACAACCGGGTCCATGCGTCCACTCAGCAGTCACCCTTCCTCCTGGATACCGGCCGTCATCCTCGTCTCGGGTTCGAACCTTATCAGCCACCGTCTCGGATGGAGTCCGCAAACGAGTTTGTAGACCGGATGAAATCTGCAGTCGACGAGGCTCAGTCCGCGTTGGTCAAGGCTCAGGACGACATGAAGCGCTACTACGATCAGCGTCGGACTCCCGCTCCGGAGTACCAACCGGGTGACAAGGTCTGGCTGGACTCGTCGGACATCAACCTTGCCCGACCCTCCCGGAAACTCGGACACGCACGACTTGGTCCTTACAAGGTCGTCCGGAAGGTTGGCAAGGCAGCGTACCGGCTCCAGCTCCCTCCGGGCTTATCCCGTCTCCATCCTGTCTTCCCCGTGGTCAAACTCTCTCCCTTCGTTCCAGACCCCATCCCAGGTAGACGCCCTGTCGCTCCGCCACCTCCGCAGCTCGTTGACGGAGAAGAGGAGCATGAGGTAGAAGAGGTCCAAAATAGCAGACGGTTCGGTCGGGTCCTGAAGTATTTGGTGCGCTGGCGAGGCTATGGTATCGAGCACGACTCCTGGGAGCCCGCGAGCAACCTCCAGCATGCCGCCCGGAAGGTCAAGGACTTCCATGATCGTCACCCGGACGCAGTACGTGTACTCCGGACGAGTCCGATGAATCCGACGACTGCTCTACCTCTCCGGATGACTCCTGTGGCACTGGACCAGTCCTGGGAGCGTTGGCGCAATCGGAAGGCTCCGGGCTCCGCGCAGTCGTACTTCGACATCTTCTCGCAGCAATCCGGAGTTTCGGGGTTGGTGAATTCATGGCGCGGCAGGCAAGAATCTTCGCGTCGGGTCGCCGCAACCTTGAAGGGGGGGTGATGTAAGGGGACACTCCTATTTTCTCTCCTTTCCTTCATTCCATGGACTCTTACCTACATTCCCTTCATTCCCCTTCGTTCCTTTTCGCTCCCTTTCCTTTCCACTTCTTTTCCACCCACTCCTTTCGCATCCGAGCCGCGTCTGGTGACTCCGGAGTCTTCCCGCACTTCGGACACTTCGGACTCGCTCGGACTCGTCTCGGACACTTCGGACTCGCTCGGACACTTCGGACTCGCTCGGACTCATCTATACTCTTCGGGGCTCGTCCGGGTTACCTCTATCCTTTTCCCCCACTTCATTACTCTTCGCCCTTACTTCCCCAAGTCGCTGGCACGACTCCTGTGCATTTACCCTCCACTTCATTATCACATGTTTCCTTGTACCTTGTGATATTTGTTCGGACTTTGGCTGGTGTACTGTACAGTTATCCTGCATTCCTCTCACGCTACTACAGTATATACTTCGCTTCCTAGCATGGAGAATCCTTATCCTGTTCTCTTTGGATTCTCCCTCTGCTAGGTGAGCAGCCCTCTCATGTATTGTAGTTAGCCTTATTCATTATCTTTGGATTCTCCCTCTGCTAGGCCTGCGCTGTCGGCCATCTTGAGGTTGCCCTTACAGGTGGATGATGGCCATTGAACTACATCAATGCCATACCGCTTGGCTTCTCGGTATTGCTGATTCGCTAGGGCAACGAAGGGGCTAACTACGATGGTTATACCCTCCGATTCCATCAGCGGGGGGCCATAGAACATCAAGCTTTTTCCACCGCCAGTCGGCAGAATGCCCAAGACGTGGCGGGTGTTCTGCATGACAAGTTCGAAGAGTTCACCTTGTTGGGGACTAGTAAAACGAGGCTCCGAGGTTCCGTAGAGGCGTTCCAAAGCCACTTTGCGCGACGGATGGACGATGACGCGAAAGGGTGGGGAGACGGGGAGAGAACGGAGTGTAGGCGGACGAGGTTGAATGGCGTGCATTGCCATGTAGGTGTGAACGGCATCGGAGACGGTGGCTTGGAGGGCATCGCCAAGCATAGGAATGGTGGCATGGAGGGATTGGACGAATGCAGTGGTATCAATTTTGCCTGCGGGAGCCTGAGTTAGAGCTTTGGCTGGCTCTGTGTGGCCAATGCGAAGGTTGGCGGGAAGGTGCTCGTAACCAATCCCGAGCCATTCGTGGTAGGCTAGCGAGAATATCTGTGCTTTGGTGACGTCTTTCGCATCAATGTGAGAGAACGTGTCTTCCTCAACTGCGTAATATGTTTGCGAGACTTTGGAGGAATGTCCCCAGAGTCCATCGAGGATTCGATACAATGACGGACTGTCCCCCGGGTCCTCTTGCAGCGCCAAACCAACAGCGTGTTTCAACACGAATTTCATCAGATGTCGGCAGTCGCGAACGCCCAGGGGAAATATACAGGTTTCTTGAGTGAATCGTCGCAAAATATCAGTCATCCGCTTGGTGTTGAGTGGTCGAGCTCGATGGACAAAGATGCAGCTGCTGTAGAGGACGGCATGGGCTTTGGTGGACTGAATGTTGGCGATGTACTGGGTGCAGGGGTAGATGACGGCGAGGAGGATGATAAAGAGGCGTGCCAAGCGGGGTGGGACAGCGCGAGGAATCATCGACGGACGGCCGGTATTGTGCTGGGTTTTGTTATAGAAAGTAACAAAGGTGAGAACGCCGTTGGTGAAGTACAAATTGCGAGGGGCATGGCCGTTTTTATAACGTATGTCCTCTATTTCCGTCCCCCTCGCTGCTCCTGCCCAAGTGAAGTTCAACGAGGCGTACAGGTGTTCGACGAGGTCATCGACGTCGTCGATGAAGGACAACAGGGCGTTGGGCTTGAATTGGATGCCGTCAGGAGTATGGACGGCATAGACAGTGCTGTCGTTGCGGCATATGTGGTCCATTAGCGAGTCCTGATAGCGCGAGAACCCGTTTCTTTCATCGGTGAGGAAGGAATATCCGTGTTCTTCGTCTCGTAGTGTGTCTTTGAACCATCATCCGTCGCTGTTGTCAAGTGACAATGCAGTGTGGATGCGTGCATCAAGGTCCGTAATATCGAGTCCGTCGAGAAGGGATAGCAGCAGCGACTCGGATGAAGAGACCAGGCCTACTGCGAAATCTTTGAAAGAGGACATAGTGAACGGATGAGATTTAAAGGAGAAAGTCTCCATGTCTGCCCCCATCAGGAAGAGAGGGAGGCTGGGCTCTTGCATCGAGATCGCAGTGATGGGATGGATGTGGCATCGAAGGACAGCAAAGGGGGAGTGGCCGCCCTCCGTCAGATATTTGGAGATGTCCTCGTATACGCTGTTCCATTGCGTTAGTATGGGGTTCAGAAGGAGGCCAAGGACTTACCCCATCTCGCCGTTTTCCTTTGAGGATGCGAGCTTTTTGCATTGGTACAGCCCCATAGCACGCCAGCACCATTGAATGGCGATCATGTTGTGGCAGATGTGGGTTGCCATTTTGAATCTAGCGGACAGGTCGTCTCGCAAGTGGTAGGCAATCAAGAAACGTGTCAAAGGAATGTCGAGTTCGTTAAATTCATTCGAGACCGGGATGGATGTGAGCATGGACCAACAGACTTGATGTACTAGGTCCCAAAAGGAAGGAGGTGCGTGGACCAGGTCCTCCGGGATATTCGAATTCAGGAATTGCCTTATTAGGTATAGCTGCGAGTCCGTGGTAGTAACGGGGAAGCCGGGGATGGCCTTGTCGGCGGCACGAACGACGAAAGTCATCATGCAGGAAAAGATATGCGCATAGTCGCGGACGGTCTTCTGATTCTGCGGTAGTCGAAAAGGATATCGTTCACAATTGCCTCTGAATGATGTCCGTTTAATATAGTACAAACGAAGTGACTATTTATGCTTACTTGTCTGGAGAGTTAATGAGACGGAGTAGCATAGTATTGCTCCTCTTCTCAAGGACTGGTGCCACGATGTGGACTATGTAGTATTTGAATGCGTCAAAGATTCGATGGAAGTTTGACGGAGCAAGTTCTGGTGCCGGTGGACGAGAATAAGTGTGGGCAAAGCCAAGGTGCGCTCCCGGGACAGTGAGATGCCATTTGGTGACATTTTCTAACGGTGAGAGTTGGGTGTGGGTGATTAGACGATGATCTTCCAGCGTGAGGGCGCCTTGATCTTGCAGTTGTTTCTTCAGATCGCGCCAAGAACTCTTGGGGGGTAAAAAGTCGTCGGGAGGTGCGGTGGAATTGATTGCGACATATTTAGTGAAGTTGCAAGGGTTGTATATTCGTTGACATTTGGTTTCGACAAATATTGGTGTCTGTTGAGGATGCATTGCTTGCTGGTGCGTATTTTTGGTGGTTTTAGATCCAAATACGTGACCAAAGCAGGGACCAGGGGTAGCACATCGCCAACCTTGTTGAACGGGGAGTATAGGAATGGGCCGGTCGAAGCCTCCTTCGGGAAGGAGGGGTGAAAGGTTGGTTCCGAGTTCCTGCAATGCCGAGGCCAAGCGATCTATGTCGAATCTGATACGTCGAGGGCAAGACTCGTTGATATGTGTGGCCAGATGTTGGGCCGGTACCGCTGAGCTACATTCGAGGCACAATAACAGCCGGGTGGGCGAATGGAAATAGATCCCGGCGTCTTTCAACGTAAATGTTTTGGCGGTTTCTCGCCGACGGGGCTTGCGGGTGGAATGGGGAAGCTGCTGGGTACTTGGGGGGAGCTGCGTGACCTTTATAATAGGCAAATCGGGAGTGGGGGTTTCAGGGACAAGTGTAAAGTCAGACGGCGGTTCAGAAATGGCATAGGGCACAGACGATGGGGGGGAGATGATAGGTAGTGATGCGGGGGACGTTGGATGGATGCGAATTCATTTCGGCGTTACAGCTTGGTCTTCAACGAAGTCAATTGATCGCTTCGAGGATGAAGGGGAACTAGAGGGCATAATGAGGGATGGCGAGTGGGGGCGGTCCGTAGAGTGGCTGCCTGCGTGATGTTTCGAAACATGATCTCGTATGTCGAGCTCACGATTGTGCTTCTCTGGGCAGAGTGGACATTGATACGAGTAACTGTCCGTCCGCTTGATAACGAAAAAGGTGGTTTCTAAGAGGGAGATTAGATAAGATATGGCTCAGATTTGTTTGGTTATATTTACCATTTGGTTTTATGGTGACTTCAAGCGGATGAACACATCGTGTGTGGCTTGGAGTAGCCTCGTCGCCGCAGTGAACACAGGGAGGCATGGAGATATGTAATAATAGCAAGTAATAATAATAGGATATCTAAGAAAAGCCGTCCGAGTCTTAGGATGCTATCTAGTGATTGATGTTCCGATGAATGAAGTACACGCGTAACTATGACAATTGCGAATGCAGGAGGCTACACTGAGTCCGTGGGCGAAGGAAATGACGCCAATGGTGTATCGAAAGCGAAACAAGGAAATCGTCCGGGAGTCTACGACCCTGGGACGTGCGTGAGGCAATCTACGATTGTGTCGACGCAATAGCAAAGAAATAATAAACTATTCGATCAAGCAGGATGACGAGGATGGAGCGGGCAACGAGGTTACTAGAGGGCGTAAAAGATTAGCAATAGAAGGGCTGGCTGTAACATCGCATACCTAGCGTTCGATGGTGGTAAGTCGGTAGAGCAGGAGACGAGGGTGCTGGATGGGGCGAATGATTAGCAAGAGACGAGCAAGCTCTGGGATCACTTACCCATCCTTATGAGCGTATCCCAGCGAGACATCGAGTGCAATGAAAAGGAAGATGTCACTTTGCGACATGTGATTATTGTGATAGTGTAGCTCGGGGTTGACATACTCACATGAGCGATGTCCTTCTTCGCAGATCAACCCGAATGTTCCTTAACTAATGTAGAATCGCTGTTCTGTTCCTACTGTATAAGTTTAGATGGAGAATGTGAAGGAGTAAAGGCGCACGTAAATGCGCACCTGAGTTGCCAATCTCTGATTGTTGTGCCCATCGCGGGCCATCGCCGGCCATTGAGAGCAGCCCAGCGCATCGAAAAGGTGGAGACACATCAGGGAAGTGATCTGCATCGGTATGAGTAAGTTATCGGACAATCTAAGGGATCGGGAGGCTTGGGGCTTACTGCCAAGGTTCCTCGACGTAGGCCTTCCTCCCGACAATCAGAGACCTCCCGGGACGCAATAATGGCAAAAAATAGCAGCGAGGTGGTCTACGACCATGTCGCTGTATTATCCAACAATCGGGGGGCCCCTACGGGGCTGCTCGATGTTGTTCAGCCATAGATCCTACAAGTCCATCGTCGTCCATCGGCGGCCATCAGCGTCCATCGAGAGGGTGCCCATGGAGGAGGGAGGTGTATGTGTGGCAGCGAGGTAGTCTACGACTATGTCGCTGTGTTATCCGACGATCGGGGGGCCCCTACGGGGCTGCTCGATGTGGACAACAGTGAAGAGGCTGTGGGCAGAACCGGGCGGACTTGAACTTCTTTATTTCCCTTGGGCGTGGAAACCAAACAAAGCCCGTTTGGGTTTGATCTTATCACTATCATTGTCTTATCAGCCGAGGTTGGGCGTTTATCTGCGGACGTGGTTATCTTATCATGCGCGGACTTGGTGCAAATTGAGGTAGTGTTATTATATGGGTACATGTAACGAGCTAGGGAAGAGCATGGTAACAAGATAGCGAGATTATATCTGCAAGAAACGTGCGGAGATCACGGCATGATGTATACCGAGGGGTCAATCTTGGTGCGATGGGGGACAGTCGGCCCGCGGGCGAAATGGAAGAAAAAACGTTTGCAATAAAACGATGCACAAGCGCACTCAAGCGTCTCGAAGTTGACGTCAGATTCGGCCTTTTGGAGATCGTTTATGATGCGGGGCGGACAGTCCTTCCAGTGGGCCATGACGCGTGAGATGGCGAGGATATATTTGCGTCGCTCAACGACGTCTGGATTGGAGAGACCGCTCCAGGCCGTGAGGTATGTCACGTTCATGTGGTCGCCGCCTCCTTCGCCTGCAAAACTGGTTGAGGGGAAGCATTGATTGACGAGGTCGTCATGCGCGATGGGGTCAACGTCGGGAGCAAGCATTTGGCTGTCGAGCATGCGTAGCTCCCATCGAAAGTTGATCTCGATGATTTCGTACATGATGCGCTCGGTTACACGATCGTGAGGCCATTTGTCGGATGGAAGAGCCTCGCTGTGCCAGTTAAGATCTTCATGGCGATCCTTGTGATCCTCATCGAGTTCTTCAGTCCACTTGGCCAGGAGATCTTGCATATTTTGGCGACGAATGGCGTGCTTGTCGAGTTTGATCTTCTTCTGCGCAGGCTCGCTCGTTTGGGACGTTTCTGGACCCAGTAGGAAATCCCACTTGATGCGGGAGAGGGGGGTTGGCGACAGCCGAGGCGACATGCGAAGTAAGAGTACATCAAGATGGTTGATGAACGTATGCAAGATCTTAAGTTGGCGCGGTCTGAGGTTGTCTTCGGAGTTAAGTGGCACGATCGCGGTGGGCGGAGGAAAGATGAATCCGTTCCTTCCCTCTATGTATTCCGGGGAGACGTATTTCTGCTTCACCACAACAGTCGAAAGCCCATGTTGCCAGGCTGCCATCATGATCGGCATGAACCGATGACGATTGGGGCGGAAATGGAGGGTGTCCGCCGGGTTTATGATAAGGCGTCTCTTGGGCTCCGAGTCTGTGGGCATAAACGTTAGAGGAGAACGATAAGTTAAGTTTCGACTCACCTTGTTTGTCATCTTGTGGTGGTTTGGGCGCACGAGAAGGGCCCGCGGAGTAGTCTTGGCTGAAGCTGGGAATGGGGGGCGGCCTTTCAATGGTGTCACGCAAAGATGATGTGCGACCAAAGTCCGTGTAGGCGAGAAACTCGCGGCCGAAGAGCATAAGATTATTGTGGCGCTGGGGGTCAGCCGCGTCCGTGTTCCATACGATCGTCTTGTGGCCGCGCCAAGGTCGCAGCTCGATGTTCATGGCCTCGGCGGGAGTAGGATTGATGACGGTATCGATACGCGTGTCCGCGTTGAACTCGCGGATGGGCCTGATAAGCCAAACAGGCACGCCGGCCTTGGCTAGCTCTTCGACAACGACAACCTTGTTCGTCACCGCGCCTACAAAGTTGGCCGCGGGCCTGAGTATGCCTCCGTACTCCGGCGAGTCCATGAGCGGTTTGCGGACTTGCATATATTCCAAGTAGGCTTCCAACTCGAGGAAGTGCCGCTGCGCTTGAGTAAAAGAAAATAGAATATCCGGCCAGGACGCCTTGGTACTCTCCAAGCGTCCAATCCAGATTTTGAGCTGGGTCGCGTGGCCGTGGAACCGCCGATTCTGCGCAAGGTCAGGTCTGGATTCGATGAAGGCGTAGTAACGTTTCACAAGGAGAACGGCTGGCTCACGGATCCGAGATACGAGGTGGTGGTCCATTTGGCCGATTCGGGATTGGTGAGATGCGCGGAAGTGGTATTGATAAACGGGGTCGATGAACATGACATCCTGGGTATCTTCTCGCTGGGTGGGGGGTCGGCGAATGCATGCAAGATGGGGGTGTTCGCTTATGTACTGCTGAGGGAGCAAGAAGGGGTCCTCAGCGCCGAATCTGCCATCCTGCCTGAGCTGGACGATGGTAGTGAGCCCGAGAACCGGCTCAAATATGTTGTCGGCGTTGGGAGTAGTTATAAACGCTTTGCCTTCGAATAGGATGGCTCCCATGGTGCCATCGAGATAGCCAAAGTTTGCCAAAGGCTTCGAGCGATTGCGACTTAGCAGGTCGGGTTTTTTTTTGACTTCTTCGGCGGTAAGTGACATAGACAGTATCTATCAAGTTCGTACGTTGAGTATATACGGTGTTTACTTGGGAAGGAGAAGCGAAAGGAGAAGAAAGAAGGGGAATCTGGCGACAGACGGTGTCTTTTAGGATGGGACATCGGGGACGATCAAGACGAATAAAAGGTAGCTGCACGCCGTCAATCTACAATTGTGGGCAGGTGCACCCTATCGCGGCAGTCTACGACTGTGGCGACGGGCCTATGGATGGAGGGAGGGAAGAAGGAGGAGCAAGCGGGACCGGAGTACTCACCGTTTGGACTTAGGTTTTTCGTGAACAGCAATAAGCGCTGGGTGTCAGTGTTAAGTAATCCGATTGGACTCCGATCGTTCTCCGATCAAACGCCAGAGGGAGGCGCTTATTGTAAGTTTGTCCCCTTGTCCCTCACCAACACCACCCATTCGCACTGCTACGGGTCCATCCACGCTTGTAGAGCGACGGTGGACCCTCAGGATGCCCATAGTCGTAGACTACCGGCTCCTCACCCTCTGGCACCAACGAAGCGTCCAAATTTTACACTCCCTTGCCCCGGCCGACGTCCAACAACCCAACCGTGCTGCTACGGGTCCATCCACGCTCGTAGAGCGACGGTGGACCCTAAGGATGCCCATAGTCGTAGACTACCGGCTCCTGGCCCTCTGGCACCACCTCCGAGGCCGAAGTTGGCACACCCTGGCATTTGTTCTTTGCGCGCGACGCAGCGGGAGAAGAGATCGGAACCGATGAGGGGTCGGATGGGCCACGATAGGGAGAAACGGCTAGGGAGTGGCTGGGGGAATGATGGAGGCCGGAATCTGGGGTAGAGCGCTGAATGAATGCGCGAGGTACGTCAATTTCCATGGATTTTTCTGGCACCTCACCTATTTTTCTCAGATCGTTAGCTCAAAGAGACAGGACGCCGCGAGCGCACATGGGCTGTCGATGTATGTACTCCGTAAGTCCTGGTTACGTCTATGTCAACGGCCCGTGAGCTAACTGTATAGGCAGTCGTGGGTTTTGTTCTCTGATAGGATTTCCTTCGCGCTTCGCCTGCGGAGGCATGGCTGAGTTTTTCGTGTGGACTGTGGGGTGTTCACTACCTCTCACGTGTAGTCATTTGACCAAACGATTTCCCTTGTGTTCGCCTGAGGCCTCTGCCAGTCATCTTTGCCCAGCGCCCTTGGCGGGGAGGCCCCTGTCTGCTTGCTCGTGATCGCGCGCTCGGGAGTGGTGCCCGCCTGTGCAGCTTCACGTGTCTTCGCTCGGCCGAACTGCCGATTCACACCTTCCCCGCGATGCCCGTGTCCATCCCCTCGCTGGGGGGCCCCTGTCTCTCACGTGCATGTCTCACCTACGCCGCGATGCCCGTAGCCATCCCCTCGCTGGGGGGGCCCCTGTCTCTCACGTGCGTGTCTCACCTACGCCGCGATGCCCGTAGCCATCCCCTCGCTGGAGGGGCCCCTGTCTCTCACGTGCGTGTCTCACCTACGCCGCGATGCCCGTATGCATCCCCTCGTTGGGGAAGGCCTTGTCCTCCTGTCCTCCCCTCGCCGCCGTTCGCCGTCTTTCAGGACACGGCGTCCTTCAGCACGGCCCCCGGAGCCTGCGAGTCCACATGGCACGTCTGGCGTGCCCACTGCATCCATGTGAAGGCAAGTGCTCCTACGCTACGCAATGGTGAGTTGGACTTGTCCTCAAGTCACCTAACCTAACCAACGAAGACAGTCGCTCGTAAACGAGCTCCAGATACAATATACCGAAACCCGAAACCTCAACTCCCTAAGGTCCTAACGCCGTAAGGCCCTAATCCGTGGGCTTTCATTTGATGGTAAGTCCGCGTTAGAGCTCGTAAACGAGCTCTAACGCTTATTGTTTATAGGCAGTCCTTGATCCGAAAGATCAAGTACCTAGCTGACATTATCCACTTGTAACTGAGCTCTCTTGGAAATATACGTGAATCCGAAGCTCCTGCCCCTTAAGTTCCTATCTCTGAAGGCTCCAATGCAAATAAGTTGTCCGAATTCAGGAGAATAAGATAGGATTGCGTGCATGAGAAGGCATGGAATCGCGTTAGAGCTCGCGTTCGCGAGCTCTAACGCTCTAATACCAAGCCACATAGCTATCTAACTTGGTAGTTGAATGGTAAAATATACATATTTGTGTGATATATAACAGGGTTATGGCCAATAAGTGATATGATAAGGTTGAAAGAAAGAGGTAGAGTAGCCCAGAAGTAGCAGTTTTGGGCTGACCTGACCCAGCACTAGGTCCGGAGTCAGTGGATAGGCAAGGCGCGTGTACGCAGTGTAAGTCAAACATACCCTTCTTTCTCGCGTACCACCGCCGCCCATCTATCCCTCAGGCGTTGCTGGTCGACGATGTCCTGGTCTGGCTGAACATCGACGAGATTTTCGGTGCATTATGTAACGTTAGATACCTTCCATCGCACTAAGTAGAAGTTAATCGCATACCCGAGATGTTCATTGTGTATAAGGGAAGTCCGTTTGTTCACGGAATCCTGTCGACAAAGAAAGCATTAACGAACAGTAGGCACGAAGTTTTGAGGCCAGCTTACAAAAGAACCGCGACGCGAACGCGTACAACAGCGCAGGAGACTTGAGAATAGAGACATCGTTCAAGGTGTGGATGATTGGTGGATTTCTCTGACAGTGAAGAGGACGAGTTTGTCGGTTGCAGAAGAGTTGGATGCGCCTGAGCCATCCCGCCCTTGTTTGGGTATGGTCTTGCGGGCAAACAACTAAACCCTATCTCCGTCTACGCCCACTCGCCGCTGCAAAACCCGTGCCACCTCCCACTCCACCTTGTGCCCGTAGCCCACGCCGTCAACATCGACGTCTCCTATGAACGAGCCCAGCACACCTCTGTGCCTCGCATTTTCGAAGCTCGTTAACCGTCGCCGCCATCCCGCGCATGCGTATCAGGTTCCCTTCCTTCCCTAGCTGCGCTAGCCTCTTCGGGCGATGATAGACGGCGGCGTGGTGCGTAACCGTTGCTGGCATTGGCTATCCCCGGTACACTGTCGTTTGGGCTCGCAGTTGCGGTACAACGTGTTCATGTGCGAAGTAAGTGGACCCTGGGTTGCAGACATTGCGGCGAGCAGCTTTAGAGGCAGAGGGTCCTTGCGTTGTGGGCTGGGAGGCGAGCAGATGGTGCAAGGCCGACAGTACGAGTTGGAGAGGCGTGAAGTGGTCTGTGGCTAAGGTACGCGGCGGCTGAAAGGAGATGTAATAGTAGAGTACACACCCAGTTGAGTTAATATACCCATTCCTAACCCCCTTTTCGTTTGTCTCCCCTCGGATACTGATGGGCGTAAGGTGTAGCGTACGTCAGAGAGTTGGACACGTTGGCCGCGTAGCTTGCAAGATTGTGAGAGAGGGGCTCCTCGTTCATTCTCCCCGTCGTTCCCCCTTCTCGTCTTGTTTTTTCTCTCTCGTTCTCGTTCTCCCTCTCGTTTGCCTCCCAATCTTCTCTGCCGTCGTCCTCGTTCCTTCACTGACACGTTCCCCGATGAATGATGCGCGACGTTTGCCCAAAGGCCGTCGAGGGCGTCTGCGGTGGTATAAGGCGACTGGGTGGGAAAACCAAGGCGGGCGCGAGCTTACCTGGGTGCTCGAGGGCCGTTTGGCGCCGATATTGCTTATTGCCTTTGCCTCTCTTACGTAAAGTCGCCGTTCGGGTCGTTTTTTCTCGTGTTCTCGGGGTTCTCCTTTTCTTTGTATTGTTGCGGAGTACTGATTTGGGGCGTAGGGTAAGTCCTGGCGGTCATCGCGTCGTTGGCAGATAACTTCGGCGTGGATCGTGGACGATGGGCTGATGAAGGCGCGGCACTGACGAGGAATAAGCCGTCAGATCGAATCGTTGATAGATTACAGACCTAGATCAGTAGTCGTTCCCTATCCCCCCTTTATGCTGCGCTTCTTATCGTCGCCGTCGTAAAGCCAAGGGTGCGCGTGAGAGATGGTGTCATGCCAGCTGGATGAGTCGTGCCCTGAGTTGGCGGGGAGCCGTGCACACCAGGGATGAGATCTTGAGATTGCCTGGCGTTGGTACGCATGCATTGGCGGGGTGGAGGTCGCAGGCGTTGGTGGTTGTGAGACAAGGGAGACTGGGTGGCAGCGCCTGTCGGCTGATTGTTCGGTAAGCATGCACTATCGCGAAGAGGGAAGCAGCCGCCCTGGGTCCCCCAAGTCGCAGACGCAGGTGACACTGTCCATCGCAGTCTCATACTCGCAGTGATAGGCGATCGTGGCTCATCGCGGACGGCAAAAGGAATCGTTCGCGTCGACGGGAGTGTCGTATTCGGGATATCATATATCTCAAGGTCTTGTCTAACATACTTCGGCGTCAATACACAAACCATCAGCAAGGAGGATGCACGTACTCCATGCGGTGCTCTTCAATCCAGTGGAATTCTTGAAGAAGGGACCATACGTCTCGCTGTCGACACTCCTTGGAAGGAAGGCCTTCCACACCCGGTCGATGATCTCTTTCCTCGATCCTGACGACAAAGTCGTGGCAAGATGTGTAGGCATATGTGGGTGAGGTAGCTTTCCGGTATATGGAATCGCTCTCAATGCAGGGGGAAAAACTCCTTCCACGACCTCTTTCTCGGCCAGCCGGGTGGTGCGCTGGTGGGGGACATACGGGGCCACGGAGTCCAGCGTCGAAGCGCGCAATCTGGGATCTGAGATACGCCTCGGCGGCGAGGGTGGGGAACGATCAGTAGGTGTAGTCATAGACGTAGACCCGAGAGACGCAGGCGCACCAAGTCGGAGTGACGAGGGCACGGACTGTGCTGGACGTCTGAGCCGTCCCCGTGAGCTGTGTGAACCAGGCTGCGACGACACGCAACGAATTGAATGAAATCGAAATGGAATGGACGGGGTTTGTGGGGTGCAGATCGAGGCATGGGGTGCTGCGAATGGTCCAGCAGTCCACACGGGGGCTTGGGATCTGGGTGGACGACAAGTGTCACCGTGAGCGCGATGACGACGCGAGGGGCCTGTCTGAGTGACGAGTGCGTCAGCGAGTGAGTTCCCGTCCATAGACCAGCCGAACGCCCGACTAATTGAACGACAGACAGATGGAGGTCCACACCGGAACGAATCCATCTTGAACTCCCGTCAGTACACGTACGAATGACGACCGAACTAGTGCGTACCTTACAATCCCTTATGATTATTTCCTTATATCTCCTCCACCCAGTCAGCCAGTCACTGACCGCGACTTTCACCTAGACGCTAAATCCCCTGCCACTGACCTTCCATCCACTCAGGTACGCTATACCAAACCCGTTTATTGCCCACTTATCTAATGACGTTACATCATTGACTCTCAGGGCTACCTACGGTGGATTGCCTTCAGGTCGCGCGCGACTACTCGATGCATGCGAACGCGAGGGTCTCGGGTCGCCTGCAGTCTGCAACTAAGAGGAGGTTAGCATCGAGAGTCGAGATGGCCGATAAGAATGGCCGGTACATACCTCTTCATTCTGCTTTCCTTCTCCCTCCATCACCTCCCTTTCGCTTTCGCTTCGCCTCACTGTACTCCAAAGTCCATCCGCTATCGTTCACGCTCATCTTCCCATTGCTCCTGTGTTCGTTCCCTCTTCGTTTCGTTTCGCTAACGCAATCCATTATCCAGCTTCGACGTACCCCAAACGCTATCACCGTCGAACCTAGGACCAGCCACCCAGACAGAACAAGAACCACTGTTCGCCGTTCGTATATACCCCGTACTCGTTCGCGTTTCGTCGTCGCCCTTGCCCGTGCACCCTTTCCTTCGTACTCCCTTCGCTGTACCCATTCAACCCTCCCGCACCCCTCGTTCTCTCGTTCTGAGCTTTCTTCGTACCCTTGCTGACTCGCACGCTGACTCCCTCCTTCCTCCAGCCGTCTCCTCCGTCTCCCTGTCCGCTCCTCCCCGTCCTCGCAACTGGCCTCGCAACTGTCCTCGCAACGGTAATTCCGCGCCAGCCCAAGCTCGCGCCACCGCAAACGCACTCTAGGCCAGGCCAGGTCAGCGCCGGACGAAGGCACGAAGGACAAGGACGGGGACGAAGGGCGAAGAGATGAGGACGAGGACCCAAGGCAAAGAGACGAGGGGGTGCGTCATTCCCTTGCTCGTTCGCCTCGCGTCGGCGTGTTACTGACGTCTCAGCGTCCCAGGCGTTCCTCATCTGCATCTTCCATCATCTCGCTTCGTCGTTGTCGTCGTAGGCTATGTTGGTGGTATTTCCCTACTTTGGCCAGCACTCCCCTTGCCTGCAGGACCCTATCGATGCTTCCCCCCGTTGTGGTCCAGCTGCTAGCGTATTCCCCTTTGCAGACACGTATGGCTGGCCTATATCATCGGTGTCGATGGGCAAGGGGCTGGCGCGTCGTTAAAGCTGAATGTCGTGAGAGTTGAGTGCGCGACTCTCTTTGTACGTCTCCCATCACTTGTGCCTTCCTTCCTGCCTCTGCTCTCCCTCTCGCTAGCATAGGTCTCTATTCGCGGTGCTGAGCCCGTGTGTGCGCGCCAAATCGACGACAGCACTGCTGAGTGCCCAGTCACTAACGCCATGGAACGAGCTAGTAGTAGGGTCATGGCGTCGCCGGGACTGGGCGTGTGGTGATTGGGTGTCACGTTGAGGGTGCGAGAATGCGGGATTGTGGTTGGCATGGCGTATGGCGTGAAATGGCACTTGGTTTGAATTCCGGCCAGATATACGTCGCGATCCAACACATTTCGGCCAATCTAGGTTTGCGCGGGGGTTTTACCGAGGCTGCGTGTGACTACGGAGAGTTTGGGCGACGTGTTGATGTGTGACTGCCCTCCCTGCTCACTATCAGCATGAGACTGGGGCGTTCAAGCTACACGACGACAGTTCCAGCCCATCTACGTGTTCCAATATCGGCCATCGTGGAGGGAGGGCGACGCTAGTTGGTGGGTTAAAGGTAGTGATATTGGCAAGGGGCATGCTTAATGTAGAAGGTGCGCGTGGACGTCATCTGGCAGTCTTGGGGACGTAGCACATCGGTAAGTAATTCCAACATGCGAGTGAGCGGGGTGCTTACTTGCATCTTCGTTCATGCGTCCCTTGGTCGTTCGCAACTTGGGTGATATCTCCAGCAACGTTCCCTCTCTCCTTTGCTGTGCAACCACTCCTCTCGTCGTTGTAATGCTGCTGGAGGAGCAGACGATCGGCCAGAGGTCTCCATGAAATGTCGAGCGCCGCCGACCGCACATGGTGATGCATTGACAGAGGCAGTGGTGCAGCAGGAGCGAAGGGGATGGAGGAGATGGGGCAGACTTCGCCGGGAATGACCTAGAGGAGATTTTCGCTGGTGAGTGACATCTTCACAAGGGACACGGCGTGTACTCACTTCAGCACATCCCACATCCCCCGCCCGTCGTCTGATCCCCCAATCTGTCTCTCCTTCCATTTTTCATCCCAACCTTTCCTCTCTGCACGTAGCCCTGCTGCTTGTGTTAACGCCGGAGCTTCGTCGTCACCGCATCGCGTGTTGAGAACCTGCCAGCGCGGCCCTCTGGTTCTCCTGCGAGATGTGAGGCGTTAACCTGTTTGTTCTCCGCTACCTTTACCTCCGCGAATTGTGTCCGCGTAGCCAGCATGGTTGTGAGTTGTGCGTCGATGGCTATCTGCAGCAGAATCCTCGATCTGGTGATTGTCGATCGTGCGTGAGGGCGGGAGGTTGCTTTGGTTGGATAAGACCAATGTGTTGTCGTACGTGTCGTGTCGATGGGGACTTGGCGGTTGTGGCGCAAGTTCGGTGGCGCTTGTTTCACGATCGTTAGGTAAGCTTGCCGCCAGGCGTCGACTAAGATGTTGGCGCTCGTACTCACATATGCGCCAGTCTCAGGTTTCTGCTCCGCCGACTGTGTGTTCGTGCCACGCTGTTCATACCACCTGCATGCGCTCGTCGCGGAGAACAGAGAGGCCGGATCAAAATTGGAGGCAGGATTGGGATTGAGGGTGTGAGCATCCAGACTGTGCATACAAACTACCTAGCAAGTCGTACTCGAGGGCAGGAGGCCGTGTGGTGTTTCACCGTTCGCGGCATTGTATATGTAGTCGAGGTCGACGGGTCCGTGGTGGGATGGGGCGGTGGGATGGGGTCGAACTGAGAGGTCGTGCCGCAAGATCCGTAACATGACCTCACCCACTTCGCAGCCAGCAATGGCGCAGTGTCTGTGAGGAATAGGGACGGGGATGGAGGGACGAGGTTTCAATGGTTGGGAGCAGAGCTTGGTGGAGGGCGAAGGTAAGCTGTGCTACTCCGTGAGTTCTTCGTGCAATCGTTACATTTCGCATTACTCACCTCGAGCTGATGTCAGTTGGCGAGGCTTGCATCCAGACGTCAAATGTGAAGGTGGTTACGAGTGCTTCTTCGAGCTCAAGAGGTTCGACGTGCGAGGGAGGGAGACAAGGGGGAAACGTCCCATCTGTCTGGTCTGAAACCACATCACCCAGAACCACGGCCTGACACGGGAGGGCATAGGTGGCCTCTCTACCTCCTGCAGTTGAGTTTCTTGTTCTGATATTGATATCGAGGCGCGCCTGGGGAGTGGTATCGACGGCGATCTGGGCTTCAGTGGCGGAGGAGGCTCGGATTCAAGTATCTGCAATGGGAGGCATACACACATGAGTACGTGCTCGACGGGGACATTCAGACACTATGGATGAACTCACCTTGTCTTCCAGACCCCGCCTCCATTCTTTGCCTCGTCATCCGAGCGAACATCGTCAACGCTGCGCCTCTTCACAGCAAGATTGCGCTGGTGGACAAGCCTCGCGGCTGCCGTACGCTTTTTCGCCGATTTACGCCTCGTCGGGGACGGCGCTGTCTTTACCGTTGCTTGCACCTTGGCCCCCGCATTCCCATCTGCATCGCAAGGCCCATCGCCGTGGACTCCTCCTCCTTCTCCCTGCCCGATGTTCATTCAGGAAACTCGCCGCTACTGCCCGTGTTTGCAAGGGGCACTGGCTGAGGTTGGATTCATCTGGAGTTGTTGCTTGTGGTAAGTTTTACTTGGTCTGAAGGATTAGGATTGACCATACCTCTGTGTCCTTGTATTCCCAGTGCACGGTGGCGATATCGACGAAAATGATTGAGGGCGAGTTGAGGACTGCCCCGCATTGTGGCGCTCGAACAAGCGCCACGTGCTTGATCCAACTCCGCTCCGTGAGCCGACTTCGTCCACCAAGCTTTCAACTGCTCACCAACCTCTCAACTGCGCACTACGACGATGACAGCAACGACAACGAGGGGATGATGGCCTGCCCCTTCGCCGCTCTCCCTATCTCTCCTCCGTTTCCTCCTCCGTGTCGACATTATGGAACAGTACTGCGCCGAACATGTGTAACCAATTTCGCTCGCTCCGAAGACAGACGCGTGTGCTGCCAGCAAAGCGAACGAGGGGATACAGGTGAGTTGCGGTGGATATGGTAAGATATCGCCCTAAAACAGTCAGGTGAGTCTCCACTCCATTAGGAAAACCATCTGGTTCATGTGGGCTTTAGTGGACGCGCACGATGGCTGCTGCAGGAGCGCGGACGAAGCCAAACACTGGCTAGGCCTGACGCCACCACTATCAAGTTCCTTCAGACGTCAATGAATGCCCCACTTCCACCAGCCTCGCGCCTTGCGCAATCCGTCCACGACTGGCGCGTCCGGAGCTCTCACCCCACCGTTGTCTTCAAACTGGCGACCGTGTTACATCCCCCTTCGTGCCCTCACCCACACTCGTGGTTCACAGAGGAAGCTCGGAGGCGGAATGACACGCGCGCATATAGGGACATCAAATGCAACACCGGCAGTGTGTGGGTATCCGAGTCCGAGCGTACGGCCAGAGGAGGAGGGTTGGGAGGAAGGGGGATGTATAAGATAGGTGGCACATTCACGGTATGTCGTTGGAAGTTTGCGCGCATATACATACTTACAAACGGCAGGTGAGACAGGCTGAATGGCTGGCGGCAATTGGCTGGCTCGCTAGCGTGCAGCCCTCTTCGCCGCGATGCCCGTAGTCACCCCCTCGATGGGGGAGCCCCTGTCTCCGTTTCTCCATCCTGCCATCGCATTCCCTCTTTGCCGACATCCCCGTAGCCACTCCCTCGTTGGGGGAGCCCCTATCTCCAACTTCTCCCTCCACCTCCCCTCGCCGCAATCCCCGAAGCCGCCCGCAACTTGTGCAGGCCCCTGTCTTGTAAACACGTCTTCGCAGGATGACGTCAACTCTTCCTCTCCTTTCGCCGTGATGCCTGTAGCCATCCTCTCGATGGGGGTGCCCCTGTCTTCCTTTCCCCCATCCTTCCATCACATTCCCTCTTCGCCGACATCCCCGTAGCCACCCCCTCGTTGGGGGAGCCCCTATCTCCAACTTCTCCCTCCACCTCCCCTCGCCGCAATCCCCGAAGCCACCCGCAACTTGTGCGGGCCCCTGTCTCATACACCCATCTCTGCACAATGGTGTGAACCCACCCTCTCGTTTCGCCGCAATGCCCATAGCCACTCCCTCGTCGGGGGAGCCCCTGTGTCACATGGTCCTCTTGCTCACTTGTCTGCGATGCCCATAACCACCTCCTTGTTTCCCCTACCCTGTTGTGCTTTTGCCCCCTCCGTTCGCCGTGATCACCGCTCATGGTGGACCAGTGTCTACCCGTCCTAGCGCATTCGCCGTGGTCCCTTGACCTTGGGCCACCGTCTCTCACGTCTCCCATCTGCCTTTCGCCTCTGGCCTTTGATGCGCCTGGCCATCTGCTCATTCAAGTCTCTGCGCAGTAAGCGAGCTCTAACGCTTGTAACTTGTGGAAGGCAATGGTAAGTCTGAATATTCCAGCACTCACCTAACCTAACCTACCGAGACAGTCGCTCGTAAACGAGCTCCGAAGATAATATACCAAAACCCGAAACCTCAACCCCCTAACATCCTAATGCCCTACAGCCCTAGTACCTTGGCTTGGGGGTTGTGATGGGTCTGGGTTAGAGCTCGCAAATGAGCTCTAACCCTTGTAGCTTGTATGCAATGTTAATTCCGACTACTCCTGCACTCACCTAACCTAACCAGCCGAGACAGTCGCTCGTAAACGAGCTCCAGATACAATATGCCAAAACCCTAAACCTCAACTCCCTAAGGTCCTAATGCCGTAAGGCCCTAATCCGTGGGCTTTCATTTGATGGTGAGTCCGCGTTAAAGCTTGTAAACGAGCTCTAATGCTTATTGTTTATAGGCAGTCCTTAATCCGAAAGATCAATTACCTAGCTGACAATATCACTTGTAACTGAGCTCTATTGGAAATATACATGGATCCGAAGCTCCTGCCCCTTAAGTTCCTATCTCTGAAGGCTCTAATCCAAGTAAGTTGTTCGATTTCAAGAGAATAAGATAGGATTGCATGCATGAGAAGGCATGGAACCGCGTTAGAGCTCGCGTTTACGAGCTCTAACGCTCTAATACCAAGCCACATAGCTATCTAACTTGGTAGTTGAATAGTAAAATATCCATCCTTGTGTGATATATAACAGGGTTCTGGCCAATAAGTGATATGATAAGGTTGAAAGAAAGAGGTAGAGTAGCCCAGAAGTAGCAGTTTTGGGCTGACCTAACCCAGCACTAGGTCCGGAGTCAGTGGATAGAGCTCGTAAACGAGCTCTAACACTTCAATGAGAGACTCAATGGTGGGTCCGCGTTAGAGCTCGTAAACGAGCTCTAACGCTTTAAGATGAAGTTCAATGTTGGGTCCGTTCAATGTTGGGTCCGTCAGTGTGGCTACGAGTTGCTAAAGGATTTCAAGGTATATTTAATTTTGCTATCGTAGCCACAGTGTGGCTACGAGTTTCTAAAACCGTCCCTGCCATTGGGTCGAGCCAGCGACGACGGACCCGGTCGCCGGGCGGCCGAGATTGAAACTCCGTCGCGGCCCACTCATTACTAAGTAAAATATCGTAGCCACACTGTGGCTACGAATTGCTAATTAAGGTTTCAAATGTATATTCAATTTTTCTACCGCTGAGCGTAGCCACAGTGTGGCTACGAGGTGCTAATATAATATTTCTAAGGTATATAAAATTTTCCCACTGTAGCCACAGTGTGGCTACGGATTTCTGATACCGTGTTTCGGTTATCCCCACCATCTATCTTAGCCCGGCCAGTGCTAGCACTGGCCGGGCATAAGATAGATAGCGTTTCGTCGGACTCAAAGTCAGGGGAGTCAGCTCGCAAGACGTCATCGTCGCAGCCGGCCTGGCTAACGCTCGTGATCGATTTCCGGTTCAGCCCCGTGCTAATCCTGAGCGCTTCCTTCTTGATGAACGTCGCGAGTCGGAGGAGAGACTGCGGGGACTTGGAGGAGTAGCAAGAGTGTGGCGTAGATTTCCGTTCTGATGATCATCTGGGCCTGCAGCCAACGGTGGGTCGCTCACGGTGGTAAGGGCGGTAAGCTTCAAGTCAACTTGCTTGATTTTTGTCTCCCATTCCTCGCTCGCCTTGGCCAACCAAGCACGCTCCTCAGACCACTCCTTGCGCATGCTACTCCACTGCCCATCTACATTCTTCTTCCAGTCCGTCATTAACTGCTCTAGCATCCCGTTCTCAGTATCCGATTTTGCCGGCGTTTGGGCGTCCCTGGCCGCAAATGCAGAGGCAACGACAGCTGTGGCAGCTGAGATGGAGGCGGAGATAACCTCTTCCTGTCCGGTCTGAGACGTCTTCACTTTGTCCTCTAGCTTGACAACTTTTGCTTGTAGGTTCAGAATGGTAGATTGAGCCGCATCGTGCTGAGCCTGGATGTGACAACTCGGTTCCCGATATGGATATCCCCTCTCCCCTGTTTCAGTGTCCCTATTCCTACCCACATGCTTTGAACTCTCGTTCCTCCCTTTCCCAGTTATTCCGCATGGACTCATAGTCTGTTTGTATCTATTATGGTCTCTCGATAGTTACAGTATAAATACCTGGGTTGTACGTAGGTATAGGGCAGAGTCCCCAGAAATACGAACGGTTAATCCTTTCAACTTGACGGACTGACTCTACCCCCCTTTTTTCCCATGTACGTGACCGTTACCGCAACGCTCCGCATTACATATTTTTGAAAGCTCCCCCACCGTTCATCAACACCAACACTCGCAAGAGTGAACAACTTTCCCGACGCCTATAGGTCCCCCCCAGTTTGGCCCACTGGGAATCCTCGGCTCCTCCACCTCCATAACCGCTAAAACCTTTACACTCAATTATTATTGATCACCGATAAGTCCTCCCCTGAAAAAAGTTTTACTGATCATCAGATTAGATTAAAGCATGACATCGCGTATCCCTACGTCGTCAACCAGACGCTACCCTCTGCGTAGCCAGACCACCCTAGAAAAAGGGAACCCCAGTGAGTCAGATCTCACCGATTCCGGCGCTGAAACCGCGCCTGTAGATACCCAAAGACCTGTGTCAGCAGCGTCCCGCCGAAGTTACTCGGACGTGGCGGCTGCATGCGATCCAGCTGAGACCTTTGGGCCAGCCACCTTCCTCCCTAATGAACCGGATGCCGGGGATGACGGGAGGAAGACCGCCGATGGCGAGGAATTCGCCAACAACGGTGTCCAGGGACAAACCCCTGATGATGATTCGGGCTGGATACCAGTAAACCGAAAGAACAGACGGTCGCATAGCGCTTCCTCTGTAGATAGACGCCGCGATCTTGATAATGAACAATTGAGAACGATAAATGCAGCTTATGAGAATCTAAGTAATAAGCAGAAGGAAAGTCTGGCCCAAAGACAGGCTCAGATTAGTAAGGACCCTCAAGCCAAAGGCCGAGGTGATAGACTTCCAGGACCTGGACACGACAACCCATGGACTGCGGCCAAAGGGAAAGTCGCTGACCCCACTAACTGGGGTGACATCGACTTCGGAGACGACGACTTAGACCCCGAAGCACAGGCTGAGGCGTTCAAGATCTGGAAGACGGCGAAGAACCTAGGGCCGGCCAATGATCAACGTCAAGCTGGACCCTCCCGTCGTCAGACCACAGCCAGACGGTTGCCCCCTCCGATTGTAGATGACGATCGGGAATATCTTCGCCAACAACTAGCGGAACTCAAAAGGGATAACAGGCGTCTACGTGAACGCCAGAAATCCCGGACCCCAATGACTGAGGGTATACGAGCCCACATCGCGGAGACAACCGTTGAGAGACCTAAGACCAAATCCAAGTCCGCGACTAGAACTCGACCCAAGAAACAAGACGCAAAGTCAGGATTCCTTCCGAGCTCGCAAATACCCCCCAACAGCTATCTGGGTAGGGCCCTGAACTCGGTGGAAGATAGAAGAGGGTCTCGCAAAAAGGAACGAGACCCCTCGAGCGGAGACGACTCGAGCTCCTCGTCCAGCGATAGTGACGATTCGTCTGAGAACTCCGATAGCACAAGTAGTGACTCCAGTAGCTCGGACGGAAATGATCGTTATAGGCATAGGCGTAGATGTAAATCGCGCAAATCAAAACGCAAGTCTAACTTGAAACCAACGCCGCCTGAGACCTACGACGGCAGTGCCGATTTAACGTTGTTTTATCGATTCGTGAGCGATGGAACCGCTTACCTGAAGGAAGGCGGTGTCCGACGAAAATACCGTGTTCGAAAACTTGCTGCCTATCTCAAGGGTCGTGCATACGACTTCTACCTTCAACAAGTCTCCATGAGTCCAGGCAAATGGAACCTAAGGGACTTCTTCGAGGGACTCATGAACACCTGCTTCCCGATCGACCTTCTTGAACAGACTCAGATGGAGATCGACAAGCTGTGGCAGCGTGAGTTGAGTGTTCGCGACTATTCGGCGCAGCTGAAACAACGCTACGACGTCATTGGTTCTATAAGCGAACAAGAAAAGGTGGTTAAATTATGGAACGGTTTTAAACCAGTAATCCGAGCCGAGCTATATCGAGAAAAACTGAACCCTAATATATCCACCTGGGACGAGGTTGTAGAAAGAGCCGAACTCCTTGAAGTGGTTGAGAATGCCAGGCTTGGGCGCAGCGGTTATTGCGCTGCCCACGCTGTTAACTCCCCTAACCAGGGTAGCCAACAGGGTCGTTCCAAGAAGGGTAACAACAACCCCCGATTTGGCGACAAGCGGAGTCAAAACGCGACACCGACTGGCTCTAAGGGATCGACTTTGGGGAATCAGACCCCGGTGACTCCTAGAGATGGACAGAAACCCACCGGAGGACGCAACAATAGCGAAAGACACCCAAAAATTCCCTCCCAACTATCCCCTAAAGAGCTTGATGAGCTAAGAAAGGCAGGCAAATGCTTCCGTTGCAAACGTGTCGGTCACCTATCGAAAGATTGCCCGTCAACCGACGCCATGAAGAGCCACGGAAGTAAACCCCCTGGAATCCCCTCGCATGCCCTCGGTATCAACTTTGAAGAGCATGAGGCGCTGAATACCGAGGAAGACGGCCCCCTACAAGAGCTCGATCTTGGGGCGATTGGATTACAA
The DNA here is from genome assembly GCF_014466165.1 of Pleurotus ostreatus. NCBI lineage: Eukaryota > Fungi > Basidiomycota > Agaricomycetes > Agaricales > Pleurotaceae > Pleurotus > Pleurotus ostreatus. The sequence continues at coordinate 2,840,767 of NW_023503161.1, read as the reverse complement.
CCCGAACCTGGATTCTCCTGGGCAGATGACGTTGAGGAAAAGCTCCCTCTCCCGAACGAATCTGATGACGAAGGCTGCGACAGTATGCCCGAGTTGATAGATGTGGACCCCGAAATGGAAAGTGAGGAATTTCGGGTACCTCACGTAGTCCGCAGCTGGAATACCCGATACATGCCTCTGGGGGACCCGGTAATAAAGGCCCAAGAGGCACACCTAGACGCGGTCGGACTAGTTCTGGGATACCCCGGAGACAACGACTTTCCACGCTTGCGGCTCCCCAAGGACGATCATTTCTACGACGAACGATTCTCAATCCTTCGCATCTCTGAAGGAGAGTGCGCCGTCGTAGATAAATGGTACCCGAAGCGTGTACCGTTGGTGATGGATGCTAAGAAATTGATTAGTACCACCCAAGCGGTGTCCTATTCTTACGCGCTCCTCTGCTGTGAGAACTATGGATTTTCCAAAGCCGAGGCGGATTATTGCCGCAAGGCCCTACCCATTGAAGATATTTATGCTGAGGCCGGGAGGATACATTTAGAGAGCTGGGTCCCTTATCTAGGAGACAAAGACATAAATGTCTTCAGCCAGTATGGGAGATTCTCTGTTCAACCCTCGCCAAAAAACCCCGCGACCTACACGATCCAAGATAAATATCGGGCCTTTACGTGTGAGATCCCTAGGACTCACCTTCGGAATCCCATGTTTGATCTGCCTAATTGGTATACCAAGAAGTTAGCTACTAAAACTCTTGAGTTCTTCCACGCGCTGGACGTGATACACAACGAAACTGACCTAAAGGATCTATTCGAGCCACCCGATAAGGTATTGGTCGTGGGGGAATCCCCGAACCAATACTGTTTATGGTACCGAAGTGCTTGCTTTGGAAACACGGCCCAAACTGACGACGAACACCTGTTATGGATACGGAAAGTCCGTCGTTGCCGATTTGATGCCACCGGACCTATGCCCACAGTTATTGAGCTCAACGGTCAACAGGTCAAAAGAGGAACATATCCTGCCTTGCAACGGAATGCTTCAATAACCCGGGACCCATCAAGAGCAGTCCCGAAGCCGCTAGTGGTAACTGTTAAGGTGAATGGTCACCCAGCCCGCGCTTTGATCGATTCTGGATCCCTCGGCGACTTCCTATCGACCACCTTAGTGGATCAACTGGGGCTGAAGAAAGTGCAATTAAGCACCCCCTTGGCGTTGCAGCTGGCCGTTCAAGGCTCTAGATCCCGAATTAATTATGGATGCCGAGCGACCCTCGAATATCAAAATTCTAACAGTGAGAGGTACTTCGACGTCGCCAACATTGCTAATTATGACATTATCCTTGGTACGCCCTGGATGTTTCAACATTTAGTAACTATTGGCATTAACCCACCTCGTGTGGTTGTAGGATCGACTCACGCAGTTCCCCTTAAAGGTCCTGAGGTCACGAAGCTCTCCTCGCGATCGATGCAGGTGGTAGAAGATAATCTTGAGAAAGCTCGGGAACATCTTCGTGAGTACGCCTTACCCCTATGCAAGAAAGCCACTGACACTCTGTTACCCCCGCTTCGCGCGATCAACCATACAATACCTTTAATCGACCCGGACAGGATATACTCCTGGCGCCCTTCCCGCTGTCCAGACCCCCTCCGCGAGCAATGGAACGATAAATGGAGGGCGTACACCGCCTCTGGACGATGGCAAGTGACCAATTCCGGGAATACTGTACCCATGTTGTTGATATACAAACCAGGCACCACGCTATTGTGTTGCGTCTTCGACCTTCGCGAAAGGAATGCCAACACCAGCAAAATGACATCGCCGCTGCCCGATATCGAAGGCATTCTTCGTCAAGTCGCCAAGCACAAGTATGTGACTTCGCTGGACGGTTGTGACGCTTATGAACAAATCCGAATAGTTCCTGAGCACGTTAATCGTATGGCCGTTACTACTCCTAACGGGAATATGATCAGCTTAGTTCTCCAACAGGGCGATTGTAATGGACCTGCTACGTACCAAGCATTAATGAACCACATATTCTCCGCTTTCATTGGCGTCTTCATGGATGTATATTTGGATGATATATATATCTATTCGAACACCCTGGACGAACATATCAAACATGTTAAATCAGTGATTGATATATTAAAACGAGAGCTCCTGTACCTTTCTGAGAAGAAAATGAGGTTCTTAGTGAGCGAACTAAGTGTTTTGGGACACGTCGTAGATCAAGACGGCATTCGGATGGACTCCAACAAGGTTGACTCCATTGTAAACTGGAAGACACCCACTAACCGCGACCTGCTGTGTGGTTTCCTTGGCGCAGTTGGTTATCTCGCGGACAATATGGAAGGTGTGCGTATCCCGATGGGTGTGCTATCGTCGTTAACGGGCGATCGTGTGTCGTTCCGCTGGGAATTCACCCATCAGCGCGCGTTCGAAGACATTAAGCAAAAGCTACAAACATGGAGGGACCATCACAGAACGCCGCTAACTTATGGTCCAGAAGCAGAACCCATCTGGTTGATAACGGATGGGTGCGCTACTGGGATCTCCGGCGTGGTGGCACAGGGCAATGCGTGGCAACAAGCCCGCATAGCTGCCTTCTATTCTGCGAAGCTTAACGCTGCTCAGCAGAATTACCCGGTCCATGAAATTGAAATGTTAGCGGGTGTCGAATCGATGTTGCGACATAGAGACATACTACAAGGATGTCACTTCCAGTGGCTGACCGACCACAAGGGACTCGTCCACCTATTGCGTCAGAAAAACCTGTCCGGGCGACAGGCGCGATGGATGGAAAAGATTTGCGAGTTCGATTTCGAGCCGGTCTATATCCCTGGTGTGGAGAATGTCCTTAGTGACGCCCTGTCGCGCATCTATTCAAACGAGGCGAGTGGCATCCAACGCGCAAGGAGTGAATATACCTACCACGATGTAGTGGATGGGAACGAGCAGACGCTTGACGTGGCATCGGTTCCCATCCTCGTGGGACTGGAAGCAAAAATGGCCTCGCGCCCTCGTGCCTCTAAGGAGGACATAAGTAGGAAGCGCACAGGCGAAGCGCCCAGGGTTGAGTCCAGCGCTGACTTTGCAAAACGGATGGCTACAAAACGTTTCGTGCTCCACGGCCCTGGAGAACGAAAGGAGGGTGGGATCATGAGGAAAGAACAACCTTTGCAAAAGCTCACTATCACCCTACCCGCTAAACAGGCTGGACAAACAACCAGTACTGCGTACTCCGAGTTAGGACCCACACGCACAAATAAGGACAAAGCGGCAGTGCTTCCTAGTTCAGAGGGTCCCACGTTAGAAAAACCTCAATTCCCCGCTCCCACCATAATGGACATTGTGAACACCTACTCCAATGGTATTAACATTACCAACAAGATAAAAGGAAGATATAACGAAGACACCGTCTTTCGAAGCATAGTCGCGAAATCCAAGGAATACCGCAACTTCGAATTAGACAACGATCTGCTCTACCTCAAAAAAGCAGGGCGCAACGTACTTTGCATTCTGCATGTGCTAGTACAAGGACGAAACATCAGAGAAATCATCATAGCCGAAGCCCACAGTCTTTTGGCCCACTTGGGAGCCAAAAAGACCCTAGACTATCTCAGGGAACATGTGTGGTGGAAGCAGATGGTGAGTGACGTTCACAATTACTGCGATACCTGCATGACCTGTCGAAGAAGTAAACCTAATAATCAAAAACCCTACGGCCTCCTCCATCCTCTCCCCGTCGCTTCCAGACCATGGGAAGCAATAGGAATGGATTTCGTAGGACCTCTCCCCGAGTCTAGGGACCGAGACGCTGCGTATGACTCGATAACTGTTGTTATTGACCTTCTAACGGCCATGGTCCACTTAATCCCAGGACGAACAAACTACACGGCTATGCACGTGGCCGAACTGGTGTTCGCCGAAATATACAAACTACATGGACTACCTCGCGCGATTATCAGCGACCGAGACGTCCTCTTCACCAGTCGGTTCTGGAAACGATTGCATCAGCTTATCGGAACGGAACTTCGAATGTCGACAGCATACCACCCACAGTCTGATGGGTCCACCGAGAGGGCGAACCGAACGATCACCCAGCTGCTGCGCCAGTGCATTAATCCCAACCAACGAGATTGGGTATTGAAGCTGCCCGCTATTGAGTTCGCCATCAACTTAGCGCGCTCCGACAGTACTGGGTTCTCCCCCTTCTTCCTAAACTCCGGCAGAATGCCCCGGTCCATGCTATGGGACTCCCCCAAACCAGATGAGTTCCCCGGAGTACGGACCTTCACCGAGCGAATTCGAACGGCCACCCTAGCCGCTCACGATGCTATCCTTGCAGCCCGCGTGAAGCAAACAAGGGACGCCAACCAACACCGGAGGAAAGCCCCTTTTGAAACAGGGGACTTGGTATATCTCTCGACAGAAAATATCAAATTCCCCAAAGGGCTAGTTCGAAAGTTCCTGCCTAAGTTTATTGGTCCCTACAAGATATTGAAGAATCACGAGAACGAGGCCTTCACGATCGAACTCCCCTCTCGCTTGAAGCAAAGAGGAATCCACGACCAGTTCCACGCTTCCCTCCTTTGAATCCATGTTCCGAACGATGATCGACTATTTCCCAGACGCCTGGACACCCAGATCTTTGAGGTCGAGGATCCCGATCCAGAGTGGGCCGTCGAAGAGATTATATCTCACTCCGGATCCCGCGAAAACTCTATTTTCGAAGTCGCGTGGAAGTCTGGCGACATTACCTGGCTTCCATATGATAAAGTCGCTCATCTACAGGCGCTTCAATCATGCCTAGATATTTTGGGTTGTTCTGCCGTAGCTGAGCTACCTCCTGGCTCAGGGTCACCCCCTAATGATCCACAAATCAGCATGTCCTTGATATTCATACCTTCCCCTTTGCCCTATTTGAGTCCCTTTTATGAAGACCCTCCTTCCCGTTCGCTCCCCCGCTCCCGCGACCCCCCCAAAATTACCCAACCTGCCAGAACCAGCACTCACCGTCGCTCTCCCTCGTTTGACCTTTCAGACCACCCCGTCCTCCTTCACATCATGACCGAACTCGAAGAAGGATTTGCCACTGTAACCGTTGACGCCTTGGGTAGCCCTGGCGAGGACTCCCTTGACATCGCCGATGAGGGCGTGATGTCCTCTACCCCTCCTAATCCCGCTCCCGCTGAACAACCCCCGGCCAGCGCCCCCAACGCGCCAGCCCCAAAAGTCGCGCAGGATAATCAGGTCATTCCCACTGCCACCGCTCTCTCTCGTGACCAGAACTTCCCCCGTCGAGACCCCTCTCCTCACCCTAATCTCCAATTCGTGCGCGCCGTCGACAACATGCCGTACTCATATGAATTCACCAACCCCTTGTCCGGCGTTAAAATCATCGCCACTATTACGGACGTTTGGTGTGTCCACATCGTCGCCGGCCACCTTCGCTCCGGCAAGCACCTCGAGTTCTACAAGAACAACTACAGTGATCTGTACTACAGCATCGTTAAATGCTTGAATCAGGAACCTTACCTCCTCGAACGAAACTGTCAGCTCCCTATGATCACCGAGGATGGTCTAGTCCTCAGGCTCGGCAACCACAATCCCAGCGCCTTCATCCTTGGGTTATTACCCCTTAACCCCGCCAAGGGTAGCGCCGCGAAGCAGGAAGTAATGGCGCATCCCATTCCTCGCCACTCCAAAAAGCTTAAAGGGCCCGCTCCGATCGACGACCCTCCTGCTCGTCGACCCGTACACCCTGAGGACCCCTATTCCCAACTCTACGACCTAGAGCCGTCCCTCCTCTTCCAGAGTGTTGTATCACTTGCTCGCTCCAACAATCAAGAACTTCAGGAGCTCTGAGCCTCCAAGGAACGTTCCCGGGTGAAGCACGCTGAGCGCATCTCCCGTCGTGACAACCCTCTCGCGGAGTCGTCTCGAGGCCCCAGCCGCCGCTCTCGACTTCACTCCAAGCCCATCTTCGTTGACCAGTCCCACCTCCGCGATGAAGACGACCACTCCATGAACGTCGATTAAATAAAAGTTCCCTTCCCCCTTGAACGACGGCCTCCTTCGTTTTATTTCTTTCTTTTGGCCGTCTTTCCCCTTTTTATTTTCGAACAAGCTTTACTTGTCCGAGAGGGCGTATGTGACAACTCGGTTCCCGATATGGATATCCCCTCTCCCCTGTTTCAGTGTCCCTATTCCTACCCACATGCTTTGAACTCTCGTTCCTCCCTTTCCCAGTTATTCCGCATGGACTCATAGTCTGTTTGTATCTATTATGGTCTCTCGATAGTTACAGTATAAATACCTGGGTTGTACGTAGGTATAGGGCAGAGTCCCCAGAAATACGAACGGTTAATCCTTTCAACTTGACGGACTGACTCTACCCCCCTTTTTTCCCGTGTACGTGACCGTTACCGCAACGCTCCGCGTTACACTGGAGAGACGCCGTCAACGTCATGAAGCTTTTGAACTGGTTTGAAAGCAGTAAAAGCCGACTGTTCACGCCTGTTACCGAAATTCGGCCTTAACAACGAAGGTGGTGCGTCAATATGAAGGACGAAGGGGGAATGGGGGATTGGGTGGGGGTGGAGCAGTCTTGCGCGTCAGGCTCGATGCTCGATTCGAGCTACGCTCTGAGGTTCGCCGTCTTCTTCTTTCTCAGGTATCGCGCTTCGTCTCTAACCCTTCGTGTGTTCCATCTAGGTCTCCCTTCTCTGACCTCTCTGCCAATGCTCGGAGTTCGACAGCATTGACAGCGTCTACGTCTGGCTTAATCTCCACGGTACGTTCTCCTTTGTTCTCCTCCGACATTCGTACCATATTCAACTTCTCCTCTGTGCCCTTTTTACGCCTGCCCTCCCTCTCATCCCTTGTTCTCTCCTTCCTCTGTCCTTGCTGCTCTTCGTTCTCGTTGTCTTCCTCGTTCTCGTACACTCTCTCCCTCTCCCTCAGTTTCGCAGATCGAACGCCTTACCCAGCATTGACATCCCCATCATACCCGCACACCAGTGTCATCTACGCTACCCGGACTCAGGCGAGCCTATACGCCCACTTCCCCACCTTGAACACGTACTCACACAGTTCACTGACACCTCACACCGCGTCCAGCGCCGTCGCGACTCGCTGCAAACGCAAACGCAAACGCACTCGTACCCGGGGGAGGGGCGAGCACGCAGCTCCACACCTGCACTGGCACTGCAGGAGCGTGGATATATTGGGACGTGGGTGCGGACGTGGTGGATGTGGATGTGGATTCGGGGCGACGTGAGGCGAAGCGAGTGTCTCTGACGTCGCGTCGCCTTACGTTTCGTTCGTGCATCTCTCCCTCCTCCCCCTCGTTCTGTATCTCCCCGTTCTCGTTCGCATTGTCTCCCCGTTCAAGCGCCCTCCATATCGTTCGCCAGCTTCACGAGCTACGGGCGCTGCGAGTAGCGCCACAGCGTCTCCGCGCTGAATGTCGGCCCGTGTTGCTCCCGCGCCAGAACATGTGTTCATCCGTCTTGTTCGCCCACGGCGGGTCGTTCGAGCGCGGGTGGATGTCGTCCACCCATGAGATGAGGCTCGGGAGCTGGAAGTTGTGGTGGACCATCGTGTTGCAGTACGTCGCCTGCGCGGACATGGGGGACTGCGCGTGGGGCGTCGTTGGGGGTGAGGCAGGAGTTGCGCGTGCGAGAAGAGGAGGGGCGGTCTGTGGCAGAGGTCCATCGCGTGGCGGTGGCCGTGTATGAAGGTCTTTTCTTTGCGCGGGGCGGCCGGGTTTAGGACCCTTGCTATTCTAGTGCGCTGGGAGGGTCGATGGAGGGTGTTTCCATGATGGCTCAGGCATGTCGCTGCCTGCGGGAACAGGTGAGTCTGGCCTAATGTTTGAGCATCATGATCATGCTTACCTGTACCCTTTCACCTCGTTCTCTCGATTCCTGACACGCCGCAAGTCAAGTTCGCCCGTCGTGGTGATGGCGGCTTTGTTTGATGATCACATCGTATCGACGAGGGAGGCTCTGGAGTTCGTATGTCAGGAGAAACGAGGGCGAGGAGAAGACGAAATTTGTACACACCTTATACGCTGATTGCCTGCCCAGCCAGGATAAGTTCGTGCCTCTGCGCGTTTGGTTGGCGGCGAGAGGACTTGAAGGCGGCGCTATGGCGCTCGAACCAATACCACGTGAGCGATCGAAGTTTGCTCCGTTCCGTTGTGTAATTCCGGACTTACTACTCAACTGCTCATCGACCAGTCGACCACCTCGATTCTTCATTCTCATGTACACTGTCGTAATTGACTCGCAATGTTGACCCTATCTAGATGACTGATCAGTCCGATGGCCGAAGATCTAATGGATTGAATGGAGCACCAGTACGTACACTACTTACATTTCTACTAGTCCCGTACTCAAGTTCATTCCAGCCAACGCCCGACGACGCTCCGAAACACCGAAGAACGACGGTACCCATAAGCGCAGAGGACCGTACCCGGCCATTGCAACGTCGCCAGCCAGCACTCTACTCGCGCGCAAAGGCCGTACAGAGGCGGCAGCTCCCATTCCACACCCATCCAACAGAACGAGCTGCAAGATATGCGCCAGAGAGACACACACCAACGAGAGGAACATAATCACAGTCATCTCGTTAACAGGGTCAATGCTCCTCTGGCAGCGGCACGTCAAAGGAGAGAGGGACGGGCGGGCTTAGCGACGGAGGGGAGAGGATGGTTGGATGCTCGCGAATGGAACAAGGTCAATGGTAACCAAACGACACTGGCCAGCAGCGCAAGGTGAGCAACACTTCACGTGCGTGGATATGGAACAACTCACCAATGTATTGCTTTCCCAGCGCCAGACCTAGCGTATCCCGATGCTCCGATACGGCGCCTTCCCGCGCGTTGCGCCATCCCCCCGCCCAAGGGACTGCAAACGCCTCACCCCGCCCAGTTGCCCAACGACGACACGCAGTGAGATTCCGCCGTAGCGATCGCGCGCGCTGGTGAAGGGGCTGGCGATCCCTTGGTTATGCTACTTCCCGTTACGCAAGGGCGGTGCACATCTGGTCGCAGAGTTGCTGCCGTCGAAGACGTGCGAGGCTCTTGAGGCCTTGAGGACGCTCAATGGCGTCACCTTCGACGGGGAACAAGAGAGGGCGACGTGGGTTTGTAGTAGGCTGTTGGTAGTCGGTGGTAGCTGTTTTGAGGGTCAAGTGAGAGAGTTGCGTCGGATTGGGTGTTGGGACGTGGCGTGGGCGTGCTGCAGTGCGTGAGGTGAGGGGAAGTCGGAGTGGCTGAGTGAGGACGGGGATGTATGCGGGAGCGAGAGGGAGGAAATGGAGGGACAAACAGAGGGGCAGATTGGCAGGGTTGCGTTGCGTTGACAGACGATCGTGTGTGCGAGGGGAAGGGGAGTTGTGAGAGGAAGGGAGAAAGGGTGGATTGGCAGAGTCGAGTTGCGTAGGCGCGTGTGTGAGGGGACGTGAATGAGAAAGGGCGTTGACGTGGTGTTGGTGCTTAGCGTTAGCCGTCCGCGGACCATCAGGGATGTTGCGCCCTTCTTCTCCGTGTTCACCTCCCCCAAACATGTTACTCCAGCCTCTCAGGACCTTTGGGCGCTGCCTCAAACTGTGACTCTGCCTATGGGTGCTTGCTGGAGGGGCTCGTGGCATCGTCTTTGTTCCGCCAGCGTTGGTAGTCCCAGTAGGCGGCCGCACGCCGACCTCCTGCATCTGTACCTGTTTCGGTTTGATAGTAGCAGCCGCAGAAGCAACTGGTGACATAGGCTGGGTAGGCGAGCTAGGCATCGTAGCGGGACTTAAGGGCACCGGGAGGCCAGCATCACTCGCCCTTGGTTGAGGATGAGTTTGGAAGGTAGGTGATGTGGGCGACGGCACGGGTTGAACCGGAGGTAGCATCATACGACAGGCCGGAATAATGTGATGTCTCCGGACCTGGGCAGTGCGCGCCCACGTTGGCATCCACACCCACCTCCCCTCGCGTCGTCACCCGTCCTCGTCAGCATCCAACGTGGATCTGCGCGCACTCGCGCGGGAGCCTAGGGCGCATCGAGGCTGGGCACTGAGTACTGCGGTCTCGTCGTTAGCTTAATGCTCGACGCTTGAAGTGGAGACGCACGCACGCATCTTCGTTGGTCCCGACCATTCTGTGATTTGGTCGTTTGGTCGTTCGGCCGTCGGGATCAGAATCCCGCACCACGCGACTCGGCTCGCAACGCGCGTTCGTTGGCGTGCCACGAGCCGGGTTCTGCGTTCAGTGTTCTGTGTGCGTGAGTTTGCGCTGGGGATGTTTGCATTCTACGTCGTGCGTCGTGAGTTGATGAGTTGGGCAGGTGGCGTGGTGGCGCTGGTATTTTGGAGGTGAGTTTGCGTTGCATTGGGGATGGTGCGTGTGCGTCGGGTGACGTGTAGCCGTGTCAGCTCCAGACGAACGCAGACGAGGGCCTGCACAGTGGAAACCCGTTCAGGTCAGCGCAAACGCATGACGAGCGAAAACGAGGTGGGTGCGTACCTCGTTTCTTTTCCTTTGTTCTCTCGTTCTTGTTCTCGTTTTCCCATTTGCTTCCTTCGTTTCCCCCGCAGTGTCGTGTTGAGGATTATTTTTTTCGAGGGCGTGGGTGCTGACTGTGGAGATTGAAGAGTGTGTCGGCGCCGGCTTGGGCGTCAGGACGCGTTGGAGGGCCGTGGGCTGCGTTCGCGGCGTGCTTGGGAGTTGGATGCGTGTTGGGGCGCGTGGCAAGGTCGTGGTGCGCTCTGGGCCGCGTTCACGGTGTGCTTGGCGGGCGGGGAGGTGGGTAGGAGTTAGCGACAAGTGTAGCGTCTGAGTGATCAAGTGCGTGAGTAAGGTGAGCAGCGAGCTAACGAGGTGCTCACCGACGTGGTAGCCAATCATGGACTGTCTGGAGGTTGGCAGTTGAAGTTTGGCGGTTGGTTGATAGCGTTTGGCCTTGGCATCTTCGCTTCGCCGCCGCCGTTAACAGCATCGTCTCCTCATTGCTGCTGATGTGGTCGTTCGCGTAGCCTGTTCCCGAGGACCCATGCCCGCACGTCCGCGCGTCCTCGATGTCGTCTGCACATCCCCCTTTGTATGCACACTCAGTCCATGTTCGCTCGGTCAGTGACATCGACGCACCTCCGTATTCTGCGTTCCTTTGATCCCATCTTTGTCTAACCCTAAACTTCCCCAAGGGTATCATTTCCAGGACGAATCGTCGTCAACAAGGGTGGGTAACCTAATACAACAACGGCGGCGATGGCAAGTCATTCACCACATGCACACTCGCGTTGAAGTTCCCCATAAGCTGCCTTTCTGCCGCCCACTCCTTGATCTTATCAAAGTCGCGACATCGGTGGACAACATCGCCGCGCGGAAACGACTGCCCGGCCTCGTCATCCCATTTCCAGACGATAAGGCTGACGTCCGCCGAACACATGAGGGACTGGCGGATCGAGTCGAGGTAGTGGCTCATATGAGCTTGGTTTCCCGGGAGAGAAAGGCGCATGTCGGGGTAGTGGTCTGCATAAAGCGTTTTGCGTATGCGATTATGGCATGGTGAAACGGCGGTAGGTAGAAAGCCATTTACGATAGCGAATCAAGTACTCACTAGGCAGTGAAGTTCATGGAAGACGTCGAGTTCGACAATGTAGTTGTCTTCGTCCCCTGGTATGGCCTCCGTTGCATTTGGGAGCCGCTTGGCCTGGGAGGTAGGGATGCGTGATATACCCACTAGAGTCGGGGTGAAATCGCTGAGAAATTAGTGCGGATGGTGGTTTCACGTACAGTTGTAAAGGTCCTCCCAAAGGTCATCGAGTTCCTTTGAGGATGGGACTTGGAAGGGAGAGACATTGCGTCCAAAGCCGTTAAAGAAACGGTGGTACTTGTACGAAATAGCCTCATTCGCGGGAGCTAGCGGGGGAATTGACCTTGGGATGTGAATAGGGTAGAGAGAGAACAAGCACATACAGAAAAGACTGTTCTCTTCAGGTAAATCCGTACGCCAGACGAGTACGCCGATAGTGACGAACTGAAGGAGGACGATACACCAAAGGACTATGGGCGAATTGATGATTCGAGTGCACCATCGTGAAATACAGTATTCGTCACGGCTGCGGCGATGCTGCTCGCCCAATCCTAGTAACTGTTCCTGAAGGTAGTCCCCATGCTCGATGTTGACACGATCGTCGAATACGGTCAGTCCGTCGTTGGAGGCCAGCTTACTGTACGACATCTTTCGCCGTATCCGTCGTAATCTGCGTAGTTTGGGCCGTCCTAGAAATCAGGAAGATGGAGGTCTCGCGGGCCTGACATCGGTGGGAATTCGTGAAGCTCCAACTGCCTTGTCAGTACAGCTGAGTACAATGGGGGTACAAGAGGCCTTGAAGCATGCTATTAGGGGATGCATGGTATTTGATGGCTCTCGATGATCCATTACGATAGCCACATTAGCATTCATAAGATAAGAGACGCAAACATGCCGGCACGACGAGGCGTATGTGCTGGAATCTTTGAGCAAGATAGCAAGCAGGCGTGAAGCAAAGCGGTAGCGAGAGCAGCATCGTCACTGCAGGTAGGACAACGCCCTTCCGATCTAGTACGCAATCGGCGTAGGAGGTGGAGGGACGAGCGCTGAGAATCGAATGGTCAGCTCCGTCAGGAAACGTAATATAGCCTATTCCATGGCCAGAGGAGAGCACGATCAACCGGGGTCAGAAATCTGCAATTGGGACGAGAAGCATGAGCAAACGCGAGATTCAAATACGCACTCTATTGACTCTATTTCGCCGTCGCTACATCATATAGGCTCTATCAACCTTGTACTCGAAACCCAGATGTCGTCCTGGAGAGTTCTTGCTCTAAGCATGCCCTTGTCCGAAGACCACTATAGAATTGTCCGCGTAGCTTGTTGATCTGAGGAATCTGAGGATAGCTGTCGTGTCCTGCGATCATCATTTTCGGAGGACGTACCATGGGCCAGGCAGTGTATTGATACTCCCAAACACCACGTATGCCCTCCTTGTTAGAGACATGCGCCGATGCAGCATATAGCTCGTTTTCGTGCCAATTTTGTGACTTCCGTCAAAGTGCATGAAACGTAGAGACGCCGTCGAGAAACCAAGGACCATTCATGTACGCACACTATTAGGATGCGCATATACGATTTGCCTCCCCTTCGCTAGAGTATGGGTACTCGGGAGGCACGTTGTAGAACTATATCATCCCGAAATTCATTGTCAGGAACAACGGATATCGATTCTCATATACTGATATACACAGGGACAAAAAGACTAGAATCGAAAAGACCGTCAACTTCGTTATGGTTCTGCACACGATCCGGGCACTCACAATGAACACTGTCAACCGCTGAATATCCCAGTAACCTCCGCTACTTTGACGACTTTCCCTGATTTTTCTTGGCAGTCGAACTCTGGCTCCCAACCTGATCAACCATACCGATCCCTTCCTTGTTCCCTGTCGCATCTTTGGACGGCTTTTCCATGTGTTGTGGAGACACGGCGTCGACGGGGTTGTTCAATTTTTCTCGGGCTTCTTTACCAGCGTTCTTAGACTGCTTTAGTGGATCTACGAACCGTCAACGATGAGCATAGTTGGGTGGATGTATGCGTACTTTTTGACGAAGCTCCAGAACTCATGAATCGAGCAAATGAGGCCCTGGTGAAGGCGCTCGGGAAGACGACGCAGCGAACTGGGATTATTGGAGACATGGTGGTGGTTTGAGTTTGAGGGAAGCAACGGCTGTAACATGTCGGGGTGTCTTTGGAGTGGACGTCATGGTGGCACTGTGAACTGGGCGCTTCCGTTGTCGGCTCCAACATCCCAGGTATTACAATCTCCGAAGCAACTCCGAGACTTCCACGCGCACCACGGTTACTTCTCAGTCCAGATACTTGCTGGAGAGCTAGAGAAGACATTCCCAGATGGAAGCAGACACGGTTACTGTATACGAAGAGACCGACGCCACCGAGACGGCTCCACTCTCCTCTCGCACTTGAACGCTGTGCTTTCGACTTGACTAACACGCAACCCCTGCCATAAACCACCAATGGCAACTCTGTATAACACCGGGTCCGAAATACCTCCAGCGCACAGAGTACATCATTTTGGACGTACAATCATCGGTCTATACCCAACGGCAAACACGCGGATAGAGGTTATACCGACACATTATCATATCATACGAAAATACGATAGTACCCGATATAGTCCGCAATCTTTGCATAATCGCGAACACATTTGCGGATTACAGTCAACATGGACTGAGAGCGTATGCAAGAGGGAACGCCGCCACCAGATATTGGACCTGAATAGTTGTAGTGGCAATGCAATGGGTAGGCACGCGCTCACAGTGATGAGGTTCAAGAACTCACTGGCACCAAAGGTCGCTGAACAGGATAAGAGGCGAATCAGGGTCTACTGTCGATACACCCTTCGCCCAATCACGACGCCACGCCTCGTTCTTCTGGCACCTCCACCGAACTACCCGAGTTGTCCCGTCCCTCGCATCACGCGTGCACCTCACATCATCCATCATCGCCTCGAAACACTCCAATCCTGGCAATTCCTCAAAGATATCCGCGACCGTGCACTTCTCCTTGCCCGTGACGCAGTTCCCCCACACAAGCAGCAAGCGCAGGTTCTGGAAGTTCCTGCGTTTGGATCTGTCCTCGTAGCGCAGGCGGAAGAAGAACCATCCCAGATCGACGCCGCGCTCGTGCTTAGACGCTTCATCCATAATCGCGGTGACGAACCAAGAGTGACTTTGCAACCAAGGTGTTCGTTTTGGCTGGTCTATCGGTGCCTGTCCTCTTTGATCAGACGTCTTAGGGTCGAGCGGGCGATACGACGCGAAATGGAACCCATACAATTGAAAACTGAGCACTAAATACGACAGCGCTCGTAACTGCACGCAATCATTCATCACAAGCCCTCCTGAATCGAGTGTCCAGTCAAATCAATGAGGCTTCGGCCTGCGGGTGCCCACGACCGTATACTCAATCTTCCCGGTATCTGACCGCTCGGGGTCCGCCCAAGCTTGCGGTAATACTTGGCGCATTGGGTCTTGCCAGGGCTGCTGTATTTCATACATAGGCGCGGCCGGGCCAGGAGGGTACACCGCTGACGGGTCCCTCCAGTCCGTCGGGAAAGGCGGCATAGGATGGCGCGTCCAATTGGGCGCAGGTGGCGTGGGGTGAGTGAGTGAGATTGAAGGGAGAGTCGGAGGATTTGATTGAGAACGCGGGGATGTCGATTGGGTGAGTGGCAGTGGAAAGACGATGGGCAGGGACGCTGGGCGGGGTGAATGCGTGTGCAAGCAACGACTGGAGGGGATACTGGACGCGGGAGGGCGTGTGATTGAGGAAGGGATGGTGGCTGAGGGCCCGAGGCCCTGGCCTCGTGTCCACGTATCGTGGCCTGACACATACAGATGTCGCGCACGATCAACGTCGTCAAGGATGTCGAAGCGGTAGAAACATTGGTGAGGGCGGGAAAGTCCGCGCCTTCGGCTTGCGTTCGAGCCCAATGGAGGGCGGTTGAGTGAAGGGAGAAAGGAGCAAATTGGCGGCTCCGAACGGGTTGAGGGCCAAAACTCTTCTACCACCCCATTCTGTGTCGACAAGCCAGGAATCCCTCGAGTCGAGCTTAAGGTGGTAGGGGCTTCAGCGATTGCGAGAAGCGAGCAGGGATCGTCGAGGAAACGACGGAGCTTGACGAGGCGGGAAACGACTGCGCGTACAAGGAAGGACAAGGACACGTCGACAGGGAGTGGGGGGAGGGAAGAATGAAATTTGAGTCATTCTATGCATTCATACTGATGTATTAGTGAAAATCGCGCCAATCAACGACACTTAGGCTGACCTGGTATACACGCTGTCCACGATCTCGATATAGTACCCCCATTCGCCGCAGACAACGCTGCGGGATCTCCATACCCCCATCCCAGCCTGCGAAGGCCGGCCACATCCCTAACCCGCATCCCCGGGTCCCACTCCGCTGTGGTTTGCTGACTGAATCCATCTTGGATGGAGAGGCGACCTTGTCGTCAATGTATACCGACGATACGCCATCAACATATTCGGTGGCGTTGAAGCCTTGCGACGAGGCGCTCCACTGACAAAGGGGCGCGGTCCCGATGCGTCTCGGTAGTGGAAGGGGGGCAAGTACGCCACGAGACCTGGTCGATTGTGCATAACGTCGACGATGGGGTGCGAGAGGGACGGGAAGGGGAGCGTGGATGCTGCTGGGGCGATAACCTGGTGGGTGGCGATGTTTCTGGACTTGCTGGGACCCACCTCCTTCAGCCCTGCGCTGTGTCGTCGTCGTCGTCGTCTACGCCAGCCCCTCGCCGTCCTACCCCTTCTTAACTTGGCCCATTCCCCACCGTCCTTGCGTCCTCGCTACTCCAGCAGGCCACGTGTCGTCGCCGTTGTTGAGTGCTGGGTGCGACACTGCGTGCTTCGGGACGACGTTATCGACGCTGAGGGTTGCAGATGGAGAAGACGCGGGGGTGCCGTAGGCGTTGTCAGGTCGTCACACGGAGTGGGTGCAAGGTAGTTGGACGGGCGCAGTGGCGTTGGGGGGATATCGTGGTGAGTGTATCTCCATTACTTTGAGACGGGTACTCACATTCTTTTCTGCTGTCTGGTCTTCTCATTGTCGACGCCAGTGCCTAGCTGGCTCTCCCTGCCTCCGACCTTCATCTATCCCCTTCCTACGCCTATGCCAACGACTGATGTTCGTCTTTCCCTCGCTCGTTCGTCTCGCGTCGGCGTGCTACTGGTGTCTCAGCGATTATCTTGCCTCGTCGTCATCGTCGTAGGCCATGTTGGCGGTATTATGGGCTCGGGAGACGTTGATGGGCTTCTGTCGGGCTGTGGGTAGGGATAGGCAGTACCATGCTATGCCCAGGTGCGTATGCCGTTGATGGTATTGTGTAGTCCCGGTACGCTGTCGTTTGGGTTCGCAGTTGCGGCGCAACGTGTTCAGGTGTAGGAAAGTGGATCCTGCGTCGTAGACGTTGCGGCTGGTGGTGTCGGAGGCTGGGGCCTCTTGCCTCGTGAACCGGGAGGCAAGTGGGTGGTGCATGGCCGGCAGTAGGGTGGACAAGGGCAGCTGGTGTTGAGGTGAGTCTGCACTGAACTGATCTTTGAGAGCCATGGGGTCGTGCTTACCCTGCAGCCGTTGCCTCAGACACGTCCTGCAATTCAAGTTCGCCGGTCTACACCATGGCGCTGTGAGGGTACTAGAGTGAGGATGTGAGGGAGGACGAGGGTCAGGAAATGGAATACTTACCTATTGGCTTACCCAACCATGCCAACTGCATTTCCCTGGCATGTGTGGTCCACGATGTCGAAGGAGAACGATGGAGGGCGGGAGTTCGCGAGTCAGTCATGCGAGAAGAAGAATATCGAGGGAGGACGATCGAGGGCGGGGCTGCCCCGCATTATTGGCGCTCAAACCAAAGCCACGTGCGCGATCGAAGTCCGCTCCGTTGCTTCCTTCAACACGCACCACGACGATAGCGAGGACAATGTAGACGGCAACGACGACGACTGGATCCCGTATCAACGCCCAACATCCCGCTGCATCCCAAACCTCGTCGAGTGCCTGCTGCCGACACTGCGGAGCACGCAGTAGGCCTTCTCCAACAGCCCGAAGACGACCAGCTCATTCGCAGCGACGGCTGCAGCGGCTGTACCACGAAGGGAGGACTAGGAGACGTGGGCGTAGGGGAAGAACTGGATCACATACCGAACCACGAGAAGCGAACGCGCCAGCGACAACTTAGGTTTGCTCACACGTCTTCCGGGACAGCACGGCTACTCACCTGCGTCTTGTGCCCACAGTCCCGGCACGCGGCCCTCACATCCATGCGCACTCCGACGCCAGCGGTATGATCAACCAAAGCAGCCACCAGCCAGCGCTGTCGGAAGAAGCAGCTGGACCAACGTACACATCGACTTGCGCGCGCAACGAGGGCGTACAAAATGGGGGTGGGGCCGAATCTCAGGATCGCAAGGGAACGAACGTACGACCAAGGGATAAGTCGAATACGTCAGTCGAAAACACCATGCCCATCCAGCACGCCCGCTACAAGTCAAGGCAGTTTGCCACCTCGCCAGCTTGCAATTACGATACAAGCGCGGGAATGGGAGATGGCGATTACAGAAGATAGAATGCGAGGGGGTTGGGAGGAGTCGCGACTACGGGATCATGGCCACCTTGTCACCGCGGCGCGTGGAACCGAAACTCCAAATACCAAGGTGCAAATGAAGCTAGCTGTGTACTCGGATCCTCTCGATCGTGCGATCACTCAGAGCTATGGTTCAGAGGCAAGTCCCGGAGGTTAGCAGCGTACCATTGACTGATCTTGGGCTTAGGTTACTTCCTGGATATGCGCTCTAGGGCCAAGGGTGTTGGAGGTGTCGTGATGGGTCCAGATGCCTCGCGTGGAGGGGCGTAGAAGACGAGACAGTGCAAATTGGGGACAAGGAGGTATGTCTAGCGAACTACACGCCTCGCGGGCTATTTCGACGTACTCACAGGTTGCTTTACAGAGTTCGTTGGGTACTGGGACGCTCTGGCGACCAGGAGACGATGATGGGTGCACGCAGCTCATCGCCTCCGCGTGTCTACATTCTAGCCCGCCCGTAAGCCGCCGACATCGAGTTCCAGCAGGCCCCATCGAATTCCTCGCTGCCCCTGGCCTCCTTGCGCAATCCGTCAACAGCTGGCGCGTCCTAAGCTCCCGTCCTACCTCCGTCTTCACACTTACGGCAGTGTTACATCCCCCTTGGTGCCCTCGCCCACAGTCGTGGTTCTCAGAGCGTGCTCGAGGGGGAATCATGCGCATATAAGGACGTTAAACGTGATTCCGGCGATGTGCGGGTATCGTTCAGCGAGTGTGGCGCACAGTCAGAGGAGGATGGTGGGACGGGAGGTCTGCAGGGGGTTAGATGGGACAGGAGGATGGAATACTACGTGCCGACTCTGACGAATGGTTCCCGTTCGCGAGGGATGACAAAGCAAAGGGTGGCGGATGGTTCCCGTCTGCGAGGGATATCAATGGACGAGACAAATCGTGACGAACGGGACACACGGGTCGTGGCTCCACGTCAAGCAGGTATGGGCGTCCACGAGGGGCGCTTAAGGCACGAACGGTTACCGTTCGTGCCACTTATGCTATCGACGGGCGCGAAGGCCACGAACGGTTCCAGTTCGGCAGGCGCATCCGTATAAACCGCAGTACACATCACGTGTGGACGGGGAGCAACCGAGCGGAGGATGGGAGAGATTGAGATTGGTGACATGGCACGAACGGTTACCGTTCGTGGGTATCACCGACTCCCGTCCGCGAGGCCCATCCACTGGTCGCGTGCGCCCTTCGACCCCCTCAAGCCCAGGGATATTCCCTCGGCGGCGTCCTCAAAGGGGGGTCGGTGACCGTTGGTGGGAGGCAGGAGGGCAGGGGACAGGCGGGTCATGGCTCCGCGTCAAGCAGGAATGCACGTCGGCAATGGGTGCGTAAGGCACGAACGGTAACCGTTCGTGCCTCTTATGCTATCAACATGGCGCAAACGGTAAACGTACGCGAGGCTCATCCACGTCTCTGCTCATTGTGTCCGCCGCCCAATCCCGGCAAGCTCTTGCTTAACCCGTTGGTGTCTTCAATATGCTAACTTGGAGGCTAATGAGGGTTCTAACAGGTATATATTAGATGGTAGTAGTATGCAATACAGTTATTACACCGTAATATGAAGTGTTTCAAGGGTTTTTTTGGGGGAGTTCGCCAATTTCTGGGCCTGCCCCCTATCTATCAAAGCTCAGCCAATGCTTGCATTGGCTGAGCTTTGATAGATAGGACTTGACCAAAGATGAACTCACAGACTGTGCCTATGAACATCTTCAGTTCATTTTCCCAGATATTGATATTTCATTGTTCAAAGTTGCAACCCAGCGAGGCTTATGCATGGTGTGCAGTACTAGGATTACTTTGTTACATGTTTGATTTACATGTGTACTTACATATTAGTGGCACTACATACATGTGTTAGTTAGTATTTATAGTAGTGCTAGTCCTCATACCCCATACCCCATACCCCATACCCCATACCCCATACCCCATACCCCATACCTCATCCCTTGATACCTCATACCCCATACCTCATACCTTTAATGAGATACAGAGATCAACTGTCCTTGATACCTCATACCCCATACCCCATACCCCATACCCCATACCCCATACCCCATACCTTGATACCTCATACCCCATACCCCATACCTCATACCTCATCCCTTGATACCTCATACCCCATACCTCATACCTCATACCTTTAATGAGTGATCACATTGAATATCAATTCTGCATCATTGTCAAGCCATACCTTTGAAATACCCCATACCTTGAACTCCATAAGCATTTCACCCAGTAATATATACAGAGATCAACTGTAGTTTGAGGACACGGTATGACCCAGATTGGACCAGGCGGTGATGTTGGATGTGCCGTCTTCACGGTAGCGGTGCTCATTGCCGTCGTACTAGCCCCCTTCCGTCTCTCACTCATTAGAGCCACTAACTTGGCCTCACAATACTCCCTCTCCCACTCATAAAAATTGTCCCATGTATTGCGGAATATCTCCAAACAGACACTACGATGAGGGTTTATTTTCTCGCCGTCACTAGTTGTCTCCAGGTTATAGGTTTTGCTCATAACACTAATAGTGTCAAAGTTCGCACCCGAGGTATGCTTGTTGGTAGATATGATGTGTATTGAAGGTACGAACGAGATCGCTTCACTTATAGCATTGGATATTTCAAGCTCTGCAGAAGAAGACTCGGAAGACTCTTCCTCCTCTTCGCGTAGATGCTGATATGAATCGTGTATGATGGTGTTGTGGAGGATTGAGGCCGTTATCAAGGCCAAAGGGGAAATACCAAGTATTAGATAGTACACTCAAAAAACCCTTTCAATGCATCCCTTGATTGGAAATTCTGTAGAATATTCTAGACTTATCCTGTCTCCTTATGGTCAGAGCAATCGGTGGAGGCCTAGCAATTCTTCGAGTGCGAGATGAAATAGAGGTTGCTGCAGGGGTTGGCGGCGCCATTGGAAAAGGGGCAGGAGCACAAACAGGAGCAGGGATCCGCCTTTGGTATTTTTGATTGGGCAGCGGCAGCATCGACTGTTGCTTTAACTCTAACCCTGTAGTAGAAAGGACGGTCATCCCCGCCATGGTCTTCTCCTTCAGAGGACGAGATGACGATAACATCCACATGCATATCTACTATGTATAGTAAATGGAGGGACATCACAGAGAATTGAATGTGCTATTGGTGAGCTTGTACTGGCTGGTCAAGTGATATGAGGTGCATATGTACCATCTTCAGTTGTCTTTGCCCCTCCCTTCGAGCTCGTGTGGCCAAACCTATACGTAGCTGCTGCTGCGTCACTCTCGCCGACCTTGTGCTCCTTGCACAGGCAACGGAGACCTTTGTTGTTGAATTTGGGTCTCAGGAGCAGAACTCGGCAGGGCGGAGGTATCATCAAGGTCCCTGTTGTAGTACTCAAGCACTCCTTCCGAATCAGATGAGTCAGACGATTTTTTTTCTTTGTAAGTTGTTGGTATCAGGTATCATTGAACAAAGAAATTTGATTCATTGATAATAAGTGTAAGTAGCGCATTCAGGATGTAATGGGACATACTGCATACCTGCAAGTAGCACTTCCCATTCCGGCCCAGGTTCTGTCTTGATTCTACCACATTGGTATATATGAGAGATGGGAAAAGGACATAAGCATACCTCTTTGCCATCAACAACAGTTTCTTATCAATGCTCGTGCATCGACGGCTTTCGCTCAAGCCCAAAGCGTGGAAAGACATTGAGGAACCTCTACAAGGCTGCTCGACGGGGTCAACAATGTCTTCTCTGGCATAAAACTGGGATCAAAGCACTGTTCAATTAGATAATGTATGTCCTCGATTTCAGTGCCTCTTGCAGGATAAGGGTTATCCCAATAGTAAATCAAACATTTCCAGTGCTTCAGCCAGAGGTTACTGGCACAAACCACAGCAAGACGACACTGACGAGCAATGACCAGAAACAGACCTGGTCACCAGCGCTTGAGCATGGTCTGGGCAGCCCAGATTGAAACTCTGTTCCATTCCATTGTTGGGACTCATTACTAAGTAAAGTATTGTAGCCACAGTGTGGCCATGAGTTGCTAATATAATATTTCAAGGTATATAAAATTTGTATATCTGGTGCTTTACCACATTTATACATGAAGCTCATATGAAGCACATGACTTCACATCTTCCGTACATTTATTTCATATAAAGGTCATATAAAGCCCACTTCTTTTGCGAAACTTTACATTCCTTCATATGGCTTTACATTTCTTCTACATTTCTTCTACATTTTCTTTACTTCTTCATGACTTTGAGGCAATAACAATTGTTGAGGAGCTTCACGTAAAGCTTATATGAACTGCATGTGAAGTTTATATGCGACATTCATATGTGCTTCATGTGAAGTCCATGTGAAGCACATATGAAGAGTTTATATTCATATGGATTACAACTAAGTTATGAGTTTATCTCATACACAAGTGCATACAAGCTTCATGTGTGGTTTATATGAGCTTTACATGTGATTTATATATGCACTACATGCACTTTATATAGAGTAAATGTATACTTTATATGAGCATCATGTGTGGTTTATACAGCATATATATATGCTTTATGTGCAGTTTATAACATACATGTACACTTCATGTGAACTTTATATGTGGTTTATGTGCGCTTCATGCGCACTTCATATGCAACTTATACATAGTAGAGGTAAATACTTTGACACATTTAGTCCTCCTCCTCCTCACTCTCCTCCTCCTCTTCACTCTCCTCTTCACTCTCTGAGTCTTCTTCATCCTCACTCTCCTCATCACTGTCTGTCATTTCTATTCCTGCTTCTTGATTCCTCTTCTTTTCCTCCTGCTTGGCAATGTCCCATTGAGTGTGTATGAATAACAGCACATGCATCGTGAAGTCAAAGTTGCTAACTGTCATTCGGTTGAGAACAGTCTGGAAACCTCCAATCCATGCATTGAGCTGTTCACAGGCCTAAGCTCAAATTAGACAAGTATGACTGCTAGACCACTAAATTCACTTACCTGAGTGTTGAAAGCCCTCTTATAGTAAGGGTTGCCTTGCTTGTCATTGGCAACAACTACAAGATTTGGTGCATCTCCATTGAGGGGTGCTGGATTGCACCAGGTCCGGCAAAGATGATCAGTGATCCGGTGGTTGATGTAGTGGTATGAGTCCACAATAATCCTAGTTGTTGGCTCCCAAGCAGGCCAGTGACCTTGCCTGACAATATGCTTGAGTAAGGCGCACCCCTTGTCAATGGCAATGTAGCTGGGGCGTGAGGCAGGATCAGGATAGACATCTTCAAGGAACCGAAGAATCTTGGCCACCCCTTCTGACTTGGCAAACTTGCGCCAGGCAAGGACCACACCACATGGAGCACAGATGGTCTCCACGCAGTAGTACCTAGGAGCAGAGAAGTAGTTGTTATACTTGCTGCCACTGACCTGTTCAACCTCCTGCTCTGCAAGGTCATCATGCTCTGGCGCCTCTGCTCCTCCACCAACAGGCAACCATTCCTGTCTCTCCTCCTGAGCTCTTCTCAACATCCGCTGCACTCCAAGAAGTGAGGTGTTGGCATATTGCCTGCGAAATGTGGCCCACTGCCCCTGGTGATCTTGACAGGCCTTCGTGTCACCAACCTTGACCTTGCCACATCCCTTCATATGGCACTTGTTTTCCATCCTCTCTGCATGCCTCTTGCAGAACACCCCAGTTTGGGCATTCTCAAGTCCTGCCTCGCACCCTTCCATTGCGCAATGTCGTGGCCCCATGACAATTCCATCAATGACAATCATGCGGACCTCTCCATGATTGCCAGGTGCAACAGGGCCAGTAGGCTGAACCACAGCAGCAGGCTGGTTGTCAACCTCCATTGCATCTGGATCAACAGGTTCCCCTGCATAGTCTGGAACAGCATGATTTTCATCATGGCCAACAACTGCAGCAGGGTCATTGGGTTGCCTTGGAATGACATCAGCAACATCCTTGAATGCATGACAACACTCATCGCAAGAATGTCCCTCTGCACTGCGGATAACTCCATTGTCGCCGAGTTCAATGTAGGCAGCAGCAACCAGAGCATTGATGGAGATTGTCTTCAAAGACAATCTGGCGCTTGTTGAACTTAGCCATCTGCCGGATAGACTCCTCCACAAAGGCCTTCCAGACTTGTCGACGTCCAAGTTTGAAGGTACCTCCACTTGGCTTGACAAATGAGAAGTTCCAAAACTCGGTAATGGCAGCAGTGGAAGCATGGAAGCTGTAGTTGGCATTGACGATAGCCCCAGAGACAGTGCGGTCGACCCAGACACTTTTGCCAACCTTGAGATACTTGGCATTGTTGAGGTACAAGCACAAGTCATCACCGTTGTTCTGGGTGAACCGCTCGTGATCTGCCCAGTAAAGTGAATTGCAGGAAGAGCATCTGCCAGCCAGAACAGGGACTTTCTCCAAGCACTGACTCCCCTTGAGCAATGTGACATGAGCAATATCACGTTCCCGGAGGTCTTGAGTAAGGCTATGGTCGTTACAGTCAAGAGTTGGACAAGCCATGACGATGGGCGTGATAAGAATGATGGGTTGAATAGAAGCAGTGGAGATGGGGCGAAGTTTGGACTTGAAATTCCCAATACTGGAGTGTGAAGCAAGAGACAGAGAGCGGCTGAACCGGCTGAGTTTCTTGCCTGCAAGCGTAATTTGCTGCTGCTCAGATCGTGAAGTCCGTAAGTCGTCAGTGGTGAACAGGGAGACAAAGCCACTGTCAGAGAGCTTTGCTTTGACAGCACGGACCAGGGCAGCCATCCAGCTAGTAGACTCCTGTTGCTGAGAAGCCTGCTGTTGTCCATGAAGGTTGAGGAGATCTGTATTACTGACAAGAGTCATCAGAAGCATTAAGACAGTAGACAGCTTGATCTTGGGACCAAAGTTGTCCTGAATGCTTTGAGCAAACTCGGTGAAGAGCATGTTTGGGAAAGGATCTTGTTTAGGTGCTGCAGCAACACATGGAACAAGTCCAAGCAAGAACCACACCACTAGCAGCATCATGTAGGTCTGTAAACAGAAACTAGGCAAATGAGCACGTGTTCAGACAGAATATGATGGAGACTCAAGCAAGAAATGGTGCAAAATATATGCAATTTTCAATAAATATAGTAGTACAAAGATATATGCATAGGGAGAAATTCTAGGTTGTATGAAGCTGATGACTTACTTCGATTTGGATGGCCCAGCCTTCTTCTTTGCAGACCTCTTCTCCTCCTTCTTCTGCTCAGTGTTGATCCGTTCCACCAGTTGGCCCAAGGTAGCCTTGCCAGGCTTGACTGCACCCCACAATTTCTTGTAGATGGCCGAGCCCACTCCAGCATCACCCTCCAGATATGTGAGAATATCTGGATGCTGAATGGCAGCCAGAAAGAGGGGATTGTAGTTGCTGAAGCTGCTGGGATTCATGTAGATGGCGCGGGTGTTTTCGACATTTGGAAAGGGAGGAAGAGGAGGGGATTTGGGATCGTGAGCGTCATATTTGGCCTTGAGTCGTTCTTGAGCAGTACTGGCAGCTTTCCAGTGCTCATACGCCGATATGATGTCCCCATCGTTGGGCTTGGTGTTAGGAACCAAGGAGACTGGGACCTCAAGAAGAACGGCGTACGGGATCAGGTGCTGCTTGGTGGAATTGTAAGGGGACACTCCTATTTTCTCTCCTTTCCTTCATCCCATGGACTCTTACCTACATTTCCTTTGTTCCCCTTTGTTCCTTTTCGCTTCCTTTCCTTTCCACTTCCTTCCCGCCCACTCCTTTCGCATCCGAGCCATGTCCGGTGACTCCGGAGTCTTCCCACGCCTCAGACTCGCCTCGGACTCGCTTTGGACACCTCGGACTCGCTTTGGACACCTCGGACTCGCTCGGACGCTTCGGACTCGCTCGGACTCGTAGATACACTTCGGGGCTCGTCCGGGCTACCTCTATCCTCCTTTCCCACTTCATTACTCCTTGTCCCCACTTCCCCAGGTCGCCGGCACGACTCCTGTACATCCCCCTTCCACTTCATTATCACATGTTTCCTCGTACCTTGTGATATTCGTTCGGACCTGTGGCTGGTGTACTGTACAGTTACCCTTCATTCCTCCCACGCTACTACAGTATATACTTCGCTTCCTAGCATGGAGAATCCTTATCCTGTTCTCTTTGGATTCTCCCTCTGCTAGGTGAGCAGCTCTCTCATGTATTGTAGTTAGTCTTATTCATTACTTTGGATTCTCCCTCTGCTAGGCCTGCGCTGTCAGCCATCTTGAGGTTGCCCTTACAGGAATAAGCTGCACGGATGTGGTCTGGAGCTGGCGGAAGTGCACCTGCAGTAGCAACACCAACAGATGAGATGGATGCTGAGGGCGCAATAGATGAGGGCGCAATAGAGCCACCAGAGTGGGCAACTGAGCTGCCAGAGTGAGTTGATATGAGAGAAGGAGGAAAGGCGGGAAAGGCCGAAGTAGATGCTGCAGGGAGGGGCTCCTGATTTTGTGAAGTTAGAAGTGCTCAGACGCAGATGAAGACAAGCTTACCAAAAGCATGAGCAACTTGAAGTCATTATTCCAAGTCACATCCATGTCATCCTCTAGCGCAAGGGCAAAAGGACCAGCGACCTCCCATTCCCCATCAACATCCAAGACTGAAATAGCAGACTCTACATATTCAGATCAGCAAGCATATTAGATGAGAAGGGAGTTGAATGACTAACCTGTCACAGTCGGAAATTTCCTGGTCAGAATCTTGAGGATTGGTGCCAGCGTAGGAAAGCGGGCCATGGTTACAGAGTGGGGCTTGTCGGTCATCCCCAAGGTGGTGTGCATGACTACCTTGCCCTTACCATGAGTCTCGATGGGCGGGACATCACCAACAGGAACTAGATTGAAGGTAAGCGCAAAGCAGATGAAGTCAAGTTGAGAAACTCACCAAAATCAGCCATGTTGGGTGCGGTGCCAAAGGCATTACCACGTGTGAAGCCACCAGTGGTTCGTGAAGCGCCCTGCAATTCCTGCAAGTTGTCGGATGGAGAGGGAGAGCGAGAAGGCGCCAGCAGAGAAGCAGCACTGGAAGCAGCACTGGAGTGAGAGACATTACGGCGCTGAGCCTTACCAGTGTGCTTGTCAGTGAGTGGGGACTGGCTAGCATCGCGTTTAGCAGGCTTGTGAGGAGTGATATTGATATCAACATCCATGATTGTTGCATCACCCTCGTCGTCACCACTTCCATCACCCACACCAGCAACTTCACCCTCAGCAGCTCCAGCGGCCTCTTCATCAACATCTTCATCGTCATTCTCTTTATCCTCCACATCCGCATCAGCCTCCGAGTCCTTGTCTGACTCTGCACCGAGGTTGTGCAAGTCTCTAGCTCTACCCTTACCCTTATCCTTGACCACAGCAAGTTCTTCTTCATCACCGGAGTTCGAGTCGTCTTTGGAACCGGCGTTGACCTGTGGGTCTTCATCGTCACCTGAGTCGGGATCAGGACGACGTGCACGGTCAGAGACAATGCGCGGGGTAGTGGAAGGGATCTGAATCCCTGTGCCGGTGGAGCAAGGCGGTGGAGCTACACCAGCCCCACTTTGCTGGAGGATTCTAGACGTACTATAGTTAATTAGTACGGTGCAGGCATCATGATGAGTATATCAATACGTACAGTGTCATGTTCTTCTTAGCAACTGCTTTCGCAGCCTTGTCCTCTGCATCACGGTCGGCAGAGGTCCTATAAATATCGGAAGTCAGCAACCGGTACAAGCAAGCAAGTAAGTGATACATACTTCTTGTCTTTCTTGGTTTTCATGGTCTTCTTTGCAGCAGACACACGGGACTTCTTGACTGGCTGCTCTTCTTCATCTTCATCTCTATCAAACATTGTTCAGATTTCTTTTTGTGAATTGAAAAGAAATTTATTTATTTTAATAATACTACTACTCTACATCTATGCTACTGATAAAAGAGTGATGTACTTACTCTGTCTCTTGAGAAGCCTCTTGTACTGCCTTGGCAGCATCAGTGGCTGATCTGGTGGACCTGGGCTTGATGGCACTGTTGAGCAACAACAGGTGAGATGCAGGTGCGGTGGCATGGTAGGTGACAACACAAGTGCAGGGGTGTGTGATGGGGATGTGATGGGTGTGTGGTAGGCGATGACAAAGGTGCGGGGGTGGGTGGTGGGTGACAACGAGAGTGCGGAGGGCGAAGACAAGGGCGCGGGAGGGCAGGGGCAACAACAATGGTGCGGGGGCGAAGACAAGGGCGCGGGAGTGCAGGGGCGACGACGAGGGCGAAGATGAGGGTGCAGGGGAGAAAACAAGGGCACAGGGGGCGAAGATGAGGGCGCGGGAGCGACGACGAGGGTGCAGGGGCGAAAACAAGGGCGCGGGAGCACAGGGGCGACGACGAGGGCGAAGATGAGGGCACAGGAGCGAAAATGAGAGCGCAGAGGCGAAAACAAGAGCGCAGAGGCGAAAACAAGGGCGCGGGAGCGCAGGGGCGACGACGAGGGCGGGGGAGCGACGACGAGGGCGGGGGAGCGATGACGAGGGCGCGGGGGCATGGTTGCCATTGGGAAATGGAGGGAGAGGGAAGTGGGGGTGGTGGGAAGGGGTGGGGGCTGTCAGTTTTGACAAAAGGAAGGGGCAGGGTGACTTACATTCCCTGGCCCTCCTCCTCGTTCCCTGCGCCGCGCATGGACGCCTTCTGGGTGCTTCATGGTGCTCTTGGGGGCATTCCGTGTGTGTGGGTTGGGTGAAAAGTGAGGGGATGGTGGTGGTTGAGAAGAAAGAAGGTGGCAGTGCCAGCGTGGCACGCCACTGTCACATGCGTGTGGCATCACGGCGATTGCCGGATAGGCGCGCGCCTAAATAAAAAAGAAAAGTAAAATAAAATAAAAAGAATATTAATATTCGTGGTAAAGCGCCCAATAAGCGCCCGTCCGGGAAAAAATGAGTTATCATCGGATAACCCTTGCTAACTCATTTTTGGACGTCCCAAAGCGGAAATTGCCTCAGAAAACCTCCAATAAATTGCAGAAAATCCATATAAATCCATATAAATTCATGTAAATCCATATAAATCCATGTAAATTTATACAAATTCATACAAATTCATATAAATCCATGTAAATTCATATGAAGCATATGTATCTTTCATAATTATGTCTCCATCAAATCTACTTCATGTGAACTTCATGTGCATTGCATATAAATATTTACATAAATCTTATATCAAGCTCACATACTATATATAGATAATGTAAAAGAAATGTAGAGGAAATGTAAAGGAAATGTAAAGCAAGTAGAATAAATGTAAAGATTTTCCTGCCATTCCTATGAAACATATACTTACATTTTCTCTATATGAAGCTTATATAAAGTCCATATAAAGCATATGACTTCATATAAAGCTCATATGAGCTTCATGTATAAATGTGGTAAACCGTCAGGTGCTCGGTTTTTTGGGGGATTTCGCCAATTTCTGGGCCTGCCCCCCATCTATCAAAGCTCAGCCAATGCTTGCATTGGCTGAGGCTTTGATAGATAGGTCCGGAGTCAGTGGATAGGGTGCGGACTCTGACCACTGCTGTGATTGTCGTTAGCAGGGTCGTCCGACACTTACCACCAGAAAGCAAGGTTTACAAGGATATGATTGTTCAAACGTTCAAACGTCTCCTTAATCCGTGTTCACTGGTCACTGAGAATGATGCTAAGATTAAGACATATTAAGGTAGTTTAAGACACTAAAACAGGCTACATATACAGGAGAACTACGCTATTGGCAGTCCATTGAATACATATATACTACATATATATACGACAATGGTGGTGCATAGACAAATCGAAAACCCACTGAGACTGGTATCGAGTAAGCAAGGAAAATGGATACATCGATTCGACGGAAAGAGCCACAGACATTATTATGACAAAATTGAGCAAACAAAAAAATCATAGAGTATGGATGCAATGGCGGCGGTTTGCCGAATTGCAAGCAACAAGGGTTGAGCATTAAAAATTGAATGATTGAACATTGGATAGTGGATTGCTACCAGGATTATTTTGGTTTATGCAAGACTTCTCCACATGCCCTCCTCCGGCATGCTATTGCGGGCTTTCAGAGTTTCTGACGCTAGTTTCCTGGCTCGACCTTCTGCGCCAACGGGGTTACGTTCGTCAGATTCGTCTGTATCGTAGCTTCGATCTGCCTTCGACTATGGATGGCGGCCGTAGGTTGGTAAGAAGCAAGGCTCAGTACTTGTTTTGCTGGCCTAGCACGTTTGATTGCAACGGGCATCGAACCTATGAAGGCATCTACAAGAATATGGGTAAGGATGGATTTGTGATGAAGATGAAACTTGACGTACCACTACGGCCATTCATCCCAGAATCCTCGACGTAGTCTTCATCTTCTTCGAGGATGTCGTCAACTTTGTCATCGGCGTCGGCGTGCATGCGATTAACGAATGACTTCCAGGCTTTCCCATCGCGCCTCCAAGCGCCTCCATGGCTCGGCATATCAGCGACTAGCAAGGAAAGTATCTCTGCTTCCCGCGGAGTGGCAGGTTCCTC